>NC_137914.1:30920308-31497808 GCF_963457725.1 Sprattus sprattus
CAGAAAAGTTTTTAGGGTCAAGACAAGCGAAGTTGCTGAAAACCTCCTAGCCATGCTACCTACCACAGTGTCCAGTAATACATTATGGACATTCACCTCATAGGCAGCATCAGATGAGGCTACTGGTTCATCATCTAAAATCTCCCCTGGCATTCTTTTATTTGTTCGTACACGCTTCACTGGAAGTGTAGTCTGCACAACTAGCTTATACAGTATATTGGGTGATAAAAAAAGGCTAATATTTTAATACAATTTAATGTTTTGCTTGCGAATAGATTGATAACGTTACAACGATATTAACCAACAGTACAAAGTTAGCCGAATAGTTACGTTGCTAATCATTAGGCATTTGTCTCTCTTTACCAGTTGCCACTTGTGTTTGTCCTCTTGAAGATAAATCGGTAAATTTACACATTTGGCAGCATCCTCCTCCAATGCTTTCTTTACTTTAACTTGGCTTTTTCAGCCCCTCCTGGCCTCTTCATCCAATCCATCCTCCCTGACGAGTATCCTTGCGGTAGGGCCGGCCCCACTATCGGTAGCCTATCTGAGAAAACTTTTTGGAAAAGATGGGCTATGGACCCAACCAACTCTATTAGGGTGGAGAAAACTTTCTTGCATGGTACAACCCATGCAGAGGCTGCGGTGTCAGAATGAGGAACGTGTGTAGGCTACTTTAAGAGAACATGGACTAACGTGACAAATATCAAAAAATTTAATTCTCGACCGGCCCAGAAGTGAAGCGGCCCACTGGGAACCCTCCAGATTCTTCCGATTACCCACCCCGGGCCTGATGATCTGCCTTTTGTCTATCTGTTTGTTACCCATGTTCTCATTCAATTACTCTGTCCATCAATTCCCACTCTTTTTCTCCTTCTTCATGACAGTTTTCTTCAGGCCTCTCTCTATCGATCCCAATTTTCTCCTTCTCCCTCTTTATCTCTCTCTCTCTCTCTCTCTCATTATATATATATATATATATATATATATATATATATATATATACAGTACTGTGCAAAAGTTTTAGGCAGGTGTGAAAAAATGCTGTAAACTAAGAATGCTTTCAAAAATGGAAGTGTTAACAGTTTATTTTCATCAATTCTTCATAAATTAACAAAATGCAGTGAAGGAACAGAAGAAAATTCTAAATTAAATCAATATTTGGTGTGACCACCCTTTGCCTTCAAAATAGCATCAATTCTTCCAGATACACTTGCGCAGTTTTTGAAGGAACACGGCTGGTAAATTGTTCCAAACATCTTAGAGAACTAACCACAGATCTTCTGTGGATGTAGGCTTCCTAAAATTCTTCTGTCTCTTCATGTAAACCCAGACAGACTCGATGATGTAGAGATTAGGGCTCTGTGGGGGTCATACCATCACTTGCAGGACTTTCTGTTCTTCTTTAAGCTGAAGATAGTTGTTAATGACATTGGCTGTATGTTTGGGGTTATGTTCCTGCTGCAGAATACATTTGGTGCCAATCATACGCCTCCCTGATGGTATTGCATGATGGATTAGTATCTGCCTGTATTTCTCAGCATTGAGGACACCATTCATCCTGACCAAATCTCCAACTCCACTTGCAGAAATGCAGCCCCAAACTGGAAAGGAACCTCTACCATGCTTCACTGTTGCTGCAGACTCTCATTATTGTACCTTTCTCCAGCCTCCAGCGAACAAACTGCCTTCTTCTACAGCCAAATATTTCTAATTTTGACTCATCAGTCCAGAGCACCTTCTGCCATGTTTCTGCACCCTAGTTTCTATGTTTACGTGCTTAGTTCAGTCACTTGGCCTTGTTTCCTTGTCGGGGTAGAGCTTTTTGGCTGCAACTCTTCCATGAAGACCACTTCTTGCCAGACTTCCCCGGACAGTAAATGTCTGTACCTGGGTACCACTGGTTTCTGCCAGTTCTGAGCTGATGCCACTGCTTGAAATCTTCCGATTTCGAAGGTAAATAAGCTTGATGTGTTTTTCATCAGCTGCATTAAGTTTCCTTGGCTGAACACTGCGTCTACGATCCTCAACGTCTTCTTCAAAAGAGCTGGAACTGCACATTTTGTAACCCCTGTCTGCTTTGAAATCTTTGTCTGGGAGAGACCCTGCTGATGCAGTATAACTACGTTGTGTCTTGTTGCTGTGCTCAGTCTTACCATGTAAATGGATACAAAATAAACATTTATTGTTTACATTTTTCAAAGCATTCTTAGTTCATAGCATTTTTTCACACCTGCCTAAAACTTTTGCACAGTACTGTATATATACTATCCATCAGTGGCGGCTAGTGACATTTTTTTGAGGGGGGGCGCAGTTGGGCGGCGCGGTTTAAATAGCACTCCACAATGAGAAGAAAAAAGAGGTTTCGAGTAGAATACTCAAAATAACAAAGCTTTATTTCAAGAACACACAGTGCTCAACACTATCCAATAACAACCATCAACAAACTGTAACTTTGGGCATAAGAGGTTCAGAGCAGAATCGTTGGGAAACATTGGGTTGGGTTTCAGAGGTTTACAGAATAAAACAGGTGCCCACACATTCACATGAAAGAGGTTAAGATGGCTGCGGCAAGATTTGTGCTTCTTACATTTCTGGGTGAAGTGCTTTCGCTAGTTCCCTCACCCCCGTTGCAGTCCAGAGTGTTTCAGTCCCAGGACTTTGGAACGACAGGCAGGGAAAACAAAAAAACGCATCACTAACTGAACAGCCAGCTAACCAGCTCCGGTTAGCATAAAGGCTGGAGGAGAAGCTCCGGGTGTACGTCCTCCCCCGGTCAGTTATGCCCAAAGTCTGCTGAATTTTTAAATCCGGACGTTCGGGTCCCATGTCTTAAGGTCTCTTCTTATCGACATCTGATCGTCGATTGAAAGGTGTTTCACAAAGAGGTACTGTACTACAGAGTTTTCAGTCGCCATACTCACAGAAAAAAAGTCTCTGCTAGCTATGTTGCTTTTCGTAGATATGTGGATATGTGGGATGTGAGGGAATGATAAAGGTCTCTGATTCGACGAATAGTCCAGTTGCGTTGAAATAAGAAACGCTGTCATTTGTTGGCCCCAGGATCGAACTGTCATCCGCCAATGAGAAGCTGTCCTTGCTCAAATGTTTCTGCCCAGTTTTAGGGCTCCCATTGACTTCAACTTGGCCGGCGCCCCACCAAGAAGGAGGGGCTTCTCTCAGTGATAACTAATAGCAAAATATTATATTTGGTCACATTTAAGTGGTTGTTGACAGGGGCTTAAGGTCTCCCACACACATTAGCGTATAGTTAATGTTAATAGTAGTCGAATACTCTTACTAAAGATCTTACTCATTTTCGTGGTTGAAAGTCAGTAACAAAACAGTGACAAATAGCAGATCTTACTCGTTTTAGTGGTTGAAAGTCGGTAACAAAACAGAGACAAATAGCTACACGGTCAAGCAATGTAATTTATTTCCTAAAAGTTGTTGATAGAAATAGAAATAGAAAACAACGAGGCGACGAACTCATGATATCCCCGTAGCAAGGTTGGTAGACTTGTTAGCATTAGTGATGTGTCGTTCGTGAACGATTCGTTAATTTTGAACAAATCCTAACAAGTCCTCTCAAAAACAGATTAGTTCTTTTTCTCATGGCCGCGCATCGGGAATGTTGCATAGGCTAAGCCAAGGAAACCGAAATGATTCGTTGAATGCAGGTCACGTGAAAAATTATCCAAAGACTCGTATCCGAAGACCCAGACCCAGACCCAGTCAGAAAATGAACAAATCATTTCTGTTTCCTCTACTGAGCCTATGCAGGTCACATGGAAAAGGATCCAAAGACCCATATCCAGCAGATGAATGAATCATAGAGCCAAAGACTTGGTTGGCAGAAGAACGAAACATTGATCTGAAGACTCGGTTGGCAGAAGAACGAAACATTGATCCAAAGACACGGTCGGAGGTGACCAAATCGTTCATCTGCCAAATACAAGTCTTTGAATAATTTTTCACGTGACCTGCATAACTCTCATTATTATTATTTCTGCGAAAACAGAAATGATTCATTCATTTTGACTGAGTATTGGGATACGGGTCTTTGGATAATTTTTCACATAACCTGCATATGCTCAGAAGAGGAAACAGAAAGGACTGATTAACCTCGTTCACTTTCGCGTGACTAGGTTTAGTAAGACGTGAATTATATTCGCTCACAAGTAATAATAAAAAGTTTTGTTGTTTTCACTATTTTTTTGTTTTCACTATTTCACTGTATTATTTACAGTTTAGTGCAGCGTAATTGTTTGCCGTGATAATTAAATATGAATTAAATATTAAATATTTCATCCAAACTTTCATGATTCATTATTTGAATGCAGGAATTTATTTTAAATTATTATCTGCTGGTTTACATGCACTAACCTACATGAGAATATGATACGTGTTTGCAGTGGACGTATTTAGGCCAGGGAATTGGCTTTAAAATGAGCAACAGCGCCCGTGAACAGATTCAAATCTACTCACTTTTGACCACCGATTCGAATCGTTGCAGATACCGTGTGCGGATAGAGTGTGTTCGTTCTTACGATAGGGCTATCTGGATCTGTCGGATACAGACAATCTAGGCTTTGTGAGCATTGGGTCTCAATCTATGTCTTTACTCTCTCCCTTCTTCCTTTTCGCCTTCCTTCTCCGTTTTAGGCCTCTCTCTGCATGCGCTGAATTGCGTTAAATGTTCTATTCTTTTAGTTTTTATTTATTTTGAATTTGATTTGTTTTGCTTTGCATGCACTTGTAACTCTTTCAGGAAATTATTGAATTTGATGCCATATTTACTAACTTAAAAGCTCAAATATCAAATTAGAAAGAGTTAGAAAAACCCACCAAAAGGCCCCTCTTCACGTGAGAGGCAAAGGAGCAGGTGCTTGTGCTGCACCACCAGGAGTGTATCTGGGCATCTGCCTGCACAAGAACAGCTTCCAAATATCCTGTCTAATTCTATGTGTTTATATATGTGTGTGTGTGTGTGTGTGTGTGTGTGTGTGTGTGTATGCATGTGAGAATGACTGAGTGTGTGTATGTGTGTGTGTGAGTGTATGCATCCGTGAATGACTGAGTGTGTGTCTGTGTGTGTGTGTCTGTATATGTGTCTGTATATGACTGTGTGTGTGTGTGTGTGTGTGTGTGTGTGTATGCATGTGAGAATGATTGAGTGTGTGTCTGTATATGTGTGTGCTTCCGTTGGCCACTGTTTGTGGGGAGGGCTATGGAGGGTGGTGTTCTTGGAGCTCCTGCTCTACCGGATCTGTGTGCCCAAGAGTCTCATCCCCATCCTCTGCCCTTGCCCCCCGCCCCCCTCCCCCCTCAGGGAGCAAAGACACAAAGAGGCCCCTTCAGCGCCACCTCTGACGGGCACAGTGTGCGGGCACACTCTCCCTGTTACAGAGCTAAATGTACCTCCTTTCTCTAGTCCTCAGTGTTACTGGGCATCCGTACACCGGCATACACGCAGACACACACTACACACACGCACACCCTACACACACACGCGCACATACATGCACGCACACAAACACACACACACACATGCACGCAAACACAAACACACACACAGTCTACGTGCACACAGGCTCCCAACAAACCATTTCAAAATATGTGTGTGTGTGTGTGTCTATAAGTGTGTGTGTCTATAAGTGTGTGTGAGACCCTGTGTAAAGAAGAAGTGTGAATGAAGACACATACACATACCTACACACACACACCCACACACACACACACATACCTACACACACACACACACACACACACACACACACACACACACCCCCCCCCCACACACACACACACAAACGAACCACTGTCATAGATAACACCGCTGCTGGAGTACAGGCCCCACACTATCACACAACCACCCACATACCTCCCAGCAGAAACTCTGTTATTTTTGTCACCATGTTTAACTTACAGCATAGACCACCAGGAGAGACCCCACCACATACACACTCACACACACCACATACACACTCACACACCACATACACACACTTAAACACACCACATACACACTCAAACACACCACTCACACACTCAAACACACTCAAACACACCACATACACTCTCAAACAAACCACATACACACTCAAACACACCACATACACACTCAAACACACTAACACACTCATACACACTAACACACTCAAACACACTCACACACACCACATACACACTCCACATACACACTCACACACCACATACACACACTCAAACACACCACATGCACTCTCAAACAAACCACATACACACTCGCACACACTCAAAAACATCACATACACAATCACACACGCAAACACACCACATAAACACTAACATATTCAAACACACTCAGACATTCAAACACACCACATACACACTCACACACTCAGACACACCACATACACACACTCACACACTCAAACACACCACAAACCCACACACCACATTCACACTCAAACACATCACATACACACTCACACACACTCAAACACACTCCCTACACAAGAACACCCTCAAACAAACCACATACACACTCGCACACACCACATACACACTCACACCACATACACACACACACAATCAAACACTCCCCATACACACTAAAAAAAAACACAAACACACTTGCACACAACACATACACACTCAAAGACACCACATACACACTCACACACACCACATACACACTCAAACACACCACATTCACACTCACACACTCAAACACACCACACACACACTCACACACACCACATACACACTCACACACACACCACATACACACTCACACACTCAAACACACCACACACACACTCACACACACCACATACACACTCACACACACACCACATACACACTCACACCACATACACACACACACAATCAAACACTCCCCATACACACTAAAAAAAAACACAAACACACTTGCACACAACACATACACACTCAAAGACACCACATACACACTCACACACACCACATACACACTCAAACACACCACATTCACACTCACACACTCAAACACACCACACACACACTCACACACACCACATACACACTCACACACACACCACATACACACTCACACACTCAAACACACCACACACACACTCACACACACCACATACACACTCACACACACACCACATACACACTCACACACTTAAACACAACAAGAAATACTCCCTCAGACTAACATGAATGAGGTTCTATTCTAAATGACTGCAAAGTGGGGCAGAACAGAGCTGTCTTTGAATCCGGTCCACCCCTCTTTTCCCCTGATCTCTCACTCCTTCTTTTTCTATTCTTACCCATCTCTCTCTCTCTCTCTCTCTCTCTCTCATTTTGTCCATCTTTTTTCTGCTCTGACTCCTGTTGAGCATCCTTACCTATCAGAAGGCATGTGCTTGCACACACACACACAACACAACACACACCTACACACGCCACACACACACACACACCACACACACAATCACACCACACACACCACACAAGTCTAATCTAGATGTTGAAGGGAATCCTTCTGTGGTTGTGACAACAACTCCCCAACACCCACCACAAACACACACACATTCAAACACTCTCACACACACATTCACACACACACACACACACACACACACACACACACACACACACACACACACACACACACACACACACACACACATTCACACAGCAACCCCTTCCATCCCCCTCTTCCTGACAGGTGTCTGAAGAACAGAGCTCCAGTGTAGAGCCATGGCTCCCCATCAAAGACACTGACCAAGAGGAAGTGTGTGTGTGCATGCGTGCGTGTGTATGTGCGTGCGTGTGAGAGAGAGAGCGTGAGAGAGAGAGAGAGAGAGAGAGAGAGAAAGAAAGAAAGATGTGAAGTGGTCTACAAACATAGGATGGCAGTTACGGTTGTGAAGGGGTCTGCTCTGTGAAATGTATTCACAGTAGGTCATTGCACAACTTATGAGATATTGGGATGAAAATCAACAGATGATGCTAATAAAATTGTCATTGGTCCAGTAAGTAGCATTTCTCCAGTGTCAAGTGCCGGCCGCAGAGTGTTTGTGATAGTGGTCAAGTCTGCAACAGAAAGAGACAGAGAAAGAGATGCTGTCTTTTCATCACTTCTAATTTAGGGTTTATTTTCCATTGTATCTATGTCGATTATTGGCCTGTTCAGAATGCTTTGGGAAAATTGTGTGTGTGTGTGTGTGTGTGTGTGTGTGTGTGTGTGTGTGTGTGTGTGTGTGTGTGTAGGAGAGAGAGAAAGAGAGAAAGAGAAGAGTGTGACACAGTGCTCGTTGGATCATTGCTGATTTACAGCTAACTTGACTCGGTCGAGGCGTATTGTCAATGGGCCAGAAAAAAAGCTTTGGACACAGTGCCACCTTCTGGTCATAGTATAGAAGGCTACTGCCGCGATTCGTCAGGCATACTGGTCTGAATAACAGGCTACCGAAGCGCAAAGGGAGGGACGTCCACAGTAGGGCCCCCACCTGTACACCAAATATGCACAACTGCGTAGGCTGGCAGTGGCACAGGGCTGGTTTGAAGTTTAAAATACTAGCATATTGAAGGCAGTAATGAATACGAAGTGTAATTAGCGGAAGCTAATGTAAAGTTTTCGAAAAAACGTCGAAATGTATTAAAATACGCAAAAGAAACCAATGTAATTTGATTGAACTTTCTAGACGGAACTTTAGTGAGTTAGCATGTGATTTCTGGTCTGGATTTGGCAGATGTGGAGCTAGATAACTCTAGCGCAGCAGCCACAGCACAATGATGCAGCAGCAGTGGCGTGCACGCATAGGGCTCAGATACACATATGCGTTTTTGTAAAAACGGGACGCGAGCAAATGCATTGATTCCTATGGTTCGGCGCGTTTAAAGCGTGCGCCCCTTCTCCACCACGCGTTGCGTCTTTGAAGCGTTTTTTAGGTGCGCTTAAAAGTTGAACTATTCTCAACTTTCCAGCGCAAGGCAGGGAAGCGCACCGCTTCTGTTTTGGCCGCCGCACTTTGCCAAGGCGTACCTGAAGCGTTTCTGCCTGAAAAAAGACGCGTATGTGTATCTGAGCCCATAGACAGACACTAAGTGGTGCTAACGCACCAGGACTTTTGCCCTTTATCAACGAAAATGCCCTTTTGAAACTTTTTTTTTTTTTTCATTTTACTGAGGCCGGTTTTGAAATGATCTTTTAAAAACCTAAGCGATTAAAAACGACTGAAACAATGCCCAAATATGAGCCACGTCCCCCTTGCACAGAGCAGACTCTATATTCTCTTCCTTTGTCACGTGCACTCGCGCTGGCACGCGCAGGGCACCACATGCGTTTCAGTAAACGCGTCTCCAGCATAGCAGGCACGGTCGCAGACAGGCATCTTCTCCCGTGTTCCCACCAGCCAGGTAACATACAGATCAAGTAAAATCGTATAGTTTGCCCTCTAAGCCCAACGTGTAGCCTATTCATTTTGTTGTGCAGTAAAATGTCTCATACAGCAACAAACAACTAAGCATTTTTAGCCGACTGGTCACCTGATAAAGTTTTACGCTGTATAGCCCAATGGGCCTCATTTATAAAACGTTGCGTAGAAACCATCCTACATTTTGTCTAAGACATTTCCTGAAATGAGCGTAAGTGAGATCCACAGTAAACAGACGTACACACAAAAAACACGTGTAGGCTACGCCAATCCTTCGGTTATAAATCACAAATGGTAGTGAAATTGTGCGCAACTGAATCTCCGCCCTCAAAACGACCCTATTTAATCTAATCAGCATATTATTAATGCACAAACAGAGCGCATCCTCAATGCACAAACTCTCTGTGACAGTGGCAAGCAAGAAAGACACATGTAAACAGAAGAATTAAAGTGAGGCTGACATCGACGTTCTGCTGATGGAAGAGCAGATGCGGGCCAAAACATCGTTAGAAAGCCTGTCTGGTGGCGTAATGGCAAAAGCAAAGTATGTGACATGTAGAAGGCAGGTCTCCGAAGCACCAGCGGCCGCAACTGTCGCACGAGCAGCACCAGAAGGTGCATCTGCGGCAGCAGCACCTGCTGCTCCAGCATCGGAGTCTCGCCGGCCATCGCCACCTTCCCTTAGGCATGCCTTTGCTGTGCTCCATTACCAACCGCGCACGGGCATGTGCTGTATTAAAGTGGTCTTCCTAGGCTGTTTGAGTGTGCGCAATCTGGATGAAAATACATTGTAACCCTGTTTTACGCAGGAAATCCTCTTACACATTTTGCTGTTCCTGGGCACTGTATGGAAATCTAATAAATTACGGGCATATATAGTGATAATACTGCGAAGAACATCGGGCAAAATTCTGCTAAATGAATTCCAATTTCTCATCGGAACGTTCCTGTAGCCAGGAATCCAAGAACAGACAAAACCTGAACGTGTATGGCCTGGTTGCATCTGGTGCGCCTCTGTAGACGAGAGGCTATTTGGGCACAACGCTCTCGACAAGCTGTAGGCCTACCTGCTTATCAGCCATACATCATCCTGTGTCAAAAAGTGTGCGCGATCACGAAAAAACCCTTTCTCTCCTTATTGCGCAGTTGGTAATATCATCTAACAACGCCAATGCAGCCATATCTCCTAATGAAAACTAAGCCACTATTAGACTTTCTATAGGCTATAGATTGAGCGAAATGTTTTACACTTGTGAAATTAAAACGGAATACCTATTAGACGTGAATCTCATTCATGTGTGAATTGTTCTAATAGTTTAATTGATTTTATTGAGCGAAACATTAGCCCTAATGGTGACGGTGGTGCACGATGATGATAATGAAACTGCGTGTCGGCGCTTTGGGCCTCATTTATAAAACGTACTTACGCACAGAATTGATCTTAGACTGTGCGTGCGATCAAATCCACGTCTAAGTACAGATTTATAGAAACCGTCTTAGACGTAGAAAAGGACGTATCTCTACGTCTGGTTTTAGTTCGTGTAAGTACATTTCCTTGTGGCAATACTGGAGTACTGCAGGAATTTAGAACTCAAAGCGCCGACACGCAGTTTCATTATCATCATCGTGCACCACCGTCACCATCAGGGCTAATGTTTCGCTCAATAAAATCAATTCAACTATTAGAACAATTCATACATGAATGAGATTCATGTCTAATAGGTATTCCGTTTTAATTTCACAAGTGTAAAACATTTCGCTCAATCTATAGCCTATAGAAAGTCTAATAGTGGCTTAGTTTTCATTAGGAGTTATAGCTGCATTGGCGTTGTTAGAGGATATTGCCAACTGCGCAGGCACGTGCAGGGGGGGGGGGCTAAGGGGGCTTGAGCACCTGCCCCTTTTGCCCTTGATAATCAAAGTGCCCTTTTGTCAGAGTGTTTTTTTATTATTATTATTATTATTATTTATTTTTAATTTGTGTGTGAAAAGTCCGTCTGTGCGGCCCCAAATAATAATACATTAAACGAAATGATAATAATTTAGATCTACCTTGGTCGGTCACATGATCCACAACGTGCCCTCTCTCTGCCCTGACGTGCCCTGCTGACCACGCCTCGGATAAGTTTCTCTACAGCTCCCGTTTTCTAGGTAAGCCGAGTAACCTTGTGATGCCAAATGTGCTATGATGACACGGGAATAACTCGGTGTAAAGTTTGCTATAGGGGCTTATGCCTCTCTCTTGTACGTCGCTTTGAACAAAAGCGTCTCCATGCAAATATGAGCCAAAATAGTTGATTAACTCCCGTAAATAAACTTGTCAACGTATGAAGTTTGTATCGTTTAATATAGAGCGTGGTCTTTAAATCTGAGAGCATTTTCGTTCATTTCACGTCATGATTTTGTATTGGTTGGTGAATTTTGGTAACGTTATTTCATATCAATCAGAGAGAGAGAGAGAGAGAGAGGGGGCCAGATAGCGAGAGCGAGCAGAAGTCTTTGAGCAGAACGAGTGCGAGAACTTAAAATGAAACGCAGGGAATTTCTGATAGCAACAGTGTATTTGAGTGCGACAACTTAAACTGAAACACGGCAATTTTGCAAGCAACAGTGTATTTGAGTGCAGACAATCCGTTTTGAGCAGGATCTCTCCCCCCCCCTCTCTCTCTCTCCATCCGCCTCACTCCCTCTCTCACTATCTCCATCTCTCACTCCCTCCCTCTCTCTCCATCCATCTCACTCATTGAAAATTGTATGTTGAAATGGACCCGCATTGACTATAAACATTGCACCCTTTTGACAACTTTCATACTCACAGTGAAACACAGCTGTCTACAGTACTTGCTGCCTGTACAATTAAAGTTTAAAGGCCTTGTTCCAGTTCCCCTGCTCATTTAAAACCTAATGAGGCATGCACCTGTTTTTTAAATGGATGTATGTGTCTGTGTGTGTGTGTATGTGTGTGTGTGTGTGTGTGTGTGTGTGTGTGTGTGTGTGTGTGTGTGTGTGTGTGTGTGTGTGTGTGTGTGTTGGCAGCTGTGGAGACACTGTAATGTGTCTGGGGGTATAAACCAACCCCTTGTGATAACACTGTCCTATAGTGTGAAATGAACTCAGCATCACACTGGTGGAAATGACCATCACACCAGTGGACATAGGCTATAGAAAAGGCCTAGATAAATACATTTTTACAAATCCGTGCTACATGTGCCCCCTTTTTAACTTTGAGCACCTGCCCCTCCAAAGGTCTCTGCACGGCCCTGCAACTGCGCAATAAGGAGAGAAAGGGTTTTTTCGTGATCGCTCACACTTTTTGACACAGGATGATGTATGGCTGATAAGCGCGTAGGCCTACAGCTTGTCGAGAGCATTGTGCCCAAATAGCCTCTCGTCTACAGAGGCGCACCAGATGCAACCAGTCCATACACGTTCAGGTTTTGTCTGTTCTTGGATTCCTGGCTACAGGAACGTTCCGATGAGAAATTGGAATTCATTTAGCAGAATTTTGCCCGATGTTCTTCGCAGTATTATCACTTTATATGCCCGTAATTTATTAGATTTCCATACAGTGCCCAGGAACAGCAAAATGTGTAATTCAATTCAATTCAATTTTATTTGTATAGCGCCATAACAATACAATTGCCTCTCGGCGCTTAAGAGCCTGAACCCCCTTAGTGCATGCACAACGGCAACAGGGGCAAGAAAAAACTCCCTGTTAGGCAGGAAGAAACCTTGAGCAGAACCACGGCACATAAGGGGGGACCCATCTGCTTGAGGTCGGCCGGGTGGAGACAGGAAGGTGGGACGGGGGGAAGGGGGGAAGGGGAAGGGTAGTGTGGCAGAAGGGGAAAGGAAGCAACAGGGGCAATACACAGCCAGCATTTAGTCACTGGACATATGTGTACATACATCTGGTGGTAAATACATGATACAGACAAGACCAGATTACTGTGGCAATAGGGTTACTGTTACAGGGGTAGGGGATGTAGGGACAGAGAAACATTTCGGTGGAGGCAATAATGTATATTGTACATAAATGCTAGCATAGGGTATTGGGTAGAGTAGGTGTACGGCAATGCAGTGGCGGTGGGTGCGGTTGGCCGAGGGTTTCTCTAGGTAGACCAGGTAGAGAGACTACGTGCAGAGTGGTGGGGGTGGGGAGGGAAGTTCCACATCCAACAGCGATTGGAACACGCCTGGCTCCGGGGAGGCAGTGGACCTTGCAGGGGCCGCTTGTTGAAGGGGGGGGTGTGGACATCTCGGACCATGGAGCTGCCGATGACCAGGGTGGGGGTCGTCACATCCAGCGGGAGAAGTCGTCAAGGGGATGATGACTGAGTTGAGGGCCCAGGATGGGGAGCAGGGCGGCGTGGGCGATGCTGGTGTTGCTCTGGAGCCGGTCTGCAGGGGCGTTTCGGGGCGGGCTGAGGAGGGGAGTGATCAGGCCCAGGAGGCTCCTCCTGATCCATCTAACAAACAGGAAATGACGAATCAGTCTGCAGGTCTGTTAGTCGGGAATCGCGGTTACTTTTGGCTATATGATGCACTAAAGAGGAATGTCTTAAGTCTTGATTTGAATATAGGCACGGTGTCTGCAGCTCTGATGGAGGCAGGGAGATTGTTCCAGAGGAGAGGGGCTTGGTAGCTAAATGCTCTCCCTCCTATTGTGGTCTTTGATATTCTTGAAATTACCAGGAGGCCTGCACTCTGGGAACGGAGCAGCCTTGGAGGGCAATAGGGGACGACTAATTCCTTGAGGTAGTTTGGAGCCAGATCGTTTAGGGCTTTATATGTTAGCAGGAGTACTTTGAAGTCGATTCTACTTTTAACGGGGAGCCAGTGCAAAGAAGCGAGTACCGGTGAGATGTGTTCATATTTTTTAGTTCTGGTGAGTGTACGAGCAGCAGCGTTCTGTATAAGTTGGAGGCTCTTTATTGTGTTGATGCTGCATCAGGACAGGAGAGCATTACAATAATCGAGGCGGGAAGTAATAAATGCGTGGATTAGTTTTTCTGCATCTTGGAGGGATAGGACCTTTCTAATTTTGGCAATATTGCGTAAATGAAAAAATGATGTCTTTGAGATCTGTTTTATGTGTGAGTCAAGTAGGAGGTCTTGGTTGATAGTTACACCAAGGTTTTTGATGTTAGTGTTGGGTGTTGGGAAGCCATTGAGTGTGGGTAAATGGGTAGATAGTGTAGTTCTCAGTTGATCGGGGCCTACAAGCATAACCTCAGTTTTATCAGAGTTGAGGAGCAGGAAGTTGCTAGTCATCCAAGATTTTACATCATGGAGGCAAGCTTCTATCTTGGGTAGATGTACAATTTCATCAGGTTTCATTGATAGGTAGAGTTGGGTGTCGTCAGCATAGCAATGGAAGTTAATGCCATGTTTCCTTATGACAGCACCTAAGGGTAGCATATAGAGGGAAAAAAGCAGTGGTCCAAGGACAGAGCCTTGTGGGACACCGTAGCTTACTCTGGTGTGATTTGACGACTTCTCATGGACATGAACAAATTGATGGCGATCAGAGAGGTAAGATCTAAACCAAGATAGGGCACAACCTTTGATGCCAACGTGATGTTCAAGTCTCTGTAACAGGATCAGATGATCTATAGTGTCGAAAGCAGCACTAAGGTCTAGGAGAACTAATATTGAGGTGCATCCATGATCAGATGCGATTAGTAGGTCATTTAAGACTTTGACTAAGGCCGTTTCAGTACTGTGGTGGGCCCTAAAACCGGATTGGAGGGTTTCTTCAATTTTATTTTGATGTAGAAAAGAAGTAAGTCGCTTAGCAACTAGTTTTTCAAGTATTTTTGACAAAAAAGGAAGGTTAGATATGGGTCTATAGTTAGCGAGATTATCGGGATCAAGGTTAGGTTTTTTAAGAGATGGTTTTATCACTGCTATTTTGAATTGTGTAAGAGGATTTCCTGCGTAAAACAGGGTTCCCAATGTATTTTCATCCAGATTGCGCACACTCAAACAGCCCAGGAAGACCACTTTAATACAGCACATGCCCGTGCGCGGTTGGTAGTGGAGCACAGCAAAGGCATGCCTAAGGTGGCGATGGCCGGCGAGACTCCGATGCTGGAGCAGCAGGTGCTGCTGCCGCAGATGCACCTTCTGGTGCTGCTCGTGCGACAGTTGCGGCCGCTGGTGCTTTGGAGACGTGCCTTCTACATGTCACATACTTTGCTTCTGCCATTACGCCACCAGACAGGCTTTCTAACGATGTTTTGGCCCGCATCTGCTCTTCCATCAGCAGAACGTCGATGTCAGCCTCACTTTAATTCTTCTGTTTACATGTTTCTTTCTTGCTTGCCACTGTCACAGAGAGTTTGTGCATTGAGGATGCGCTCTGTTTGTGCATTAATAATATGCTGATTAGATTACAGTATTTCTCTGTTCCTAAAACACATTTTTTCAAAACATGCCTCGGTTTCTCTGAACACTAAACCCAAGTGCCAACTCCCTAAACCAATTCTGCTAAACTTTAAGCACAATTCTCTGCTTTAAACACAGATTTCAATTGTTAACCGCACTTTCTTCAAACCACAACACACAATTCTCTGCTTTAGACACAGTTTTCAATTGTTAACCACATTTTCTTCAAAACACTAAACACCATCCTCTCTACTTTGCATGCTTCGTCAATGCCAAAACGTCATTGTGTTCAAACAGAAAACACTGCTAATCAAATGACAAAACTTCCATTTCCAAAGCTGTTGTGCAATTTGAAATCAAAACTTTAGTTCCTAGTTTGGAGAACAATTTATGGCAACATTGAAGTGAGTGGTGATCAGAGGGGCAGAGGAGTGAGAGTAAGAGGAGGAGGAGGAGGAAAATGATGAAGAGGAAGAGCAAGACGGAGAGCCATTACTGTATCTCTGATGAGATTCAGGCCAATGTGTTCAACCATGTGGTCAACATGGGTTTGACCATGCAGGAGGCTGGCAAGGCTGGCCAGAGGGTTCAACCAAACATAAGCCGCTTCTCAGTTGCACCGATTCTCCGGACATTCAGAAGAGAGAATCGGTAAGAAACACTACTACAGTATGACAGTAAAACACTAGTTTGAATGCCTTACTGTATCAGGAGCATAGTATTCTTGTATTTTACTGTAGAATATTTTACATTGTACTGTATTTGTAAAATTACAGTATACGTAAACAAATACAAAGTGCAACCATTGATGACCAAGACATATTCCTAAACATCAATACAAAGAGCCTAGCCACAGTGGACCATGTTCTAAGGCAGAACATCTCGAGAATGAAGCAGGTGTACAGGGTGCCTTTTGACAAAAACTCTGATAGAGTCAAACAATTACAGTATGATATGACTATGTGCAAGTAAGTCATATACGTTTCCACAACTGATTACGTCCTATCAGCACAGAAACATTACTGTACTGTATTGTAATCCAATCAAATGTTCGAATCAAACTGTATTTTCAGATGTTTCACAACACAACAATTGTCGATATTGTCTTGAGCAAGAACAGGATGCAGTCTAGTTTTTTTGTCCTTTTATTATTTTACATTTTTCTTTCATTTTTGAGTTAAAACATTATACAGTTACAATATTTTACAACAGAAGAAAGCGTACAGTAACACTGGAGATGAAAAGGCATAATACTCCTGATAAGGCCTTCATACTAGTGTTTTCCCATTTCATAGTAGTGTTTTCCATTGAGCACATCAGTGTTCAATCAATGCTTAGAATGTCTACTGAAATAATGGTCTGTGTTTGTTGTTTGAAAACAAAATGCCCTTTTGAGGTGATATAATAGTGTTTTGAAACCAAAGTGTCATTTTGCAAGAGATATAAAGGGTTTTGCATTTTGTGTGAGTGGTTTTGGGATTTGTGTTTAGAGCTAAGAGAAACCGAGGCATGCTTTGAAAAAATGTGTTTTAGGAACAGAGAAATACTGTAAATAGGGTCGTTTTGAGGGCGGAGATTCAGTTGCGCACAATTTCACTACCATTTGTGATTTATAACCGAAGGATTGGCGTACACGTGTTTTTTGTGTGTACGTCTGTTTACTGTGGATCTCACTTACGCTCATTTCAGGAAATGTCTTAGACAAAATGTAGGATGGTTTCTACGCAACGTTTTATAAATGAGGCCCTTAGTTAGGCTATATGCTACATGTGCGTGTAACTTTTTTATAATAATGTGTTCCGCGTGCGCTAAAAAGTGGCCTTCCCTTCCCCCCTGAGCACCTGCCCCCCAAAATGTCTGTGCACGCCACTGTGCAGCAGCAAACTGATTTTGATCTGCACCATCCTAAGAGAGGCGGTGGGCATGTACCCAAACATTCACAAAATGATTTAAGTTCTACTGATGATACCATCTCGACTGCTTCAGCGGAAACATTATTCACCTGTTTGGGGTGTTACAGTTTTTCACTGTTGCTAAAACCCGTTTTTCAAAACAATAACGGCTTTCTCAAAACTGCACACAGAAAACTGAAAACCTCACACACAAAATGCTAAACCTGACACTCCCTTTGCAAGATGACTCTTTGCTATCAAATCTCTTAACTGTTCACAAAATGGAACTCGTGTTTTCATTTGGTACACACAACCATATTTTCAAAACACACACACATACATTCATTTAGTACACACAACTAAGCATTTGCTGCACACTACCAAGCATTTACAGCACACAGAAGTGCAAAATTGAAAACACAATCATCGAATCACACCATATGAATGACAATGACTCATTGAGCCATTTCTCCTTTTGTAAAATGTATCAGTGTAGGCCTACATTTTTACATTCTCTTTCAGTCCTGCAAAATACAAATACTGTGAGCACACTATATTCTATTGATATGCAGTATTACAGTACACAAGGCAAACAGTACTTGTTCTCCATCCTGTAGGTTCTAATGAAAAACACAGAAAAACACATTAGAGATGACCATTCTCCTTCTTCTTCCTCCTCCTCCTCCTCCTTCTTCACCTTGTCCTCATTCTCTTCCTCCTCCTTGTCCTCCTCTTCCTTCTCTCTGTCCTCCTACTCCTCAACCTCCTACTCTTCCTCCTCCTTGTCCTCCTCTTCCTCTTCCTCTTCCTCCTCCTCTCACTCTTACCCCTCTCCTTCTCTGGTTGTCGATCTTTTCAAAGTTTTCAATCGTTTACCAAACAAAACAGAGGCTCAAGACACTTTTATGGTGCAGTCCTCACTGCAAATTGGCAAAAGACCTGAACGTTTAGAGATTTGACTATTTGTGTCTTGCAGGTTGATGCTTTGAGATTTTACTTGAGAAATGTGTGCAACAACAGAACTTTGCGTACAGTTTTTTGACAACAACGTGATGTGTAATTGACATCAGTGTGTTCACAAGGAAAATCAGAGTCTAATGCAGATAAGGGAGTCTTACAGTTTTTTACAATTGCTAAAACACTCTTGAAACAGTCACTCATTTTCTCTAAACTCTAAACACAAAACCTCATCTTCAAGCACTATTTACAAAACCTCTGAATCCTCTTGCAAAATGAAACTTTCGCCTCAAAACAGTTTTACCTGTGCTCAAAATCAAACACTGCTGTCAAATCATAAACAAAGTGTTCAAAATTATATACACTTTCAATCAGTCAGTAAACAATACACCAAAAAATAGAAAACACACTGTTCAAAACATATAGTTCTCAGGGAGAAGTACATTTTTTTTTTTACCTCAAAACTACAGTTTTTCTCAATCGCTTTGGCGAATTTTTCCATTCACTGTTTACTTTTTCAAAACAGCTCACACACAGCCCTTAACTGAAGCTGAAATGACCAAAACACTATATGATGGTTGCAGAATGACACTACCTTCTCAAAAACTTATCACACACCCATCAAATCCAAACAATTCCTTCAAAACCTACAATTTGTGCTCAATTGAAAATGTATGTTTTCTCATTTATTTAACAATGGATAGCAAAACTCAAAATACAGCTTTCAATATCAACCTATGAAAGCATCACTTCAACTTTTGTGCAACACTCTCCCAGTATTGACTATTTTACCACTGACAACGTACTACAATTTGGGTTTTGTACTGAGCACTCTTGCTGAAGGAATACTGTCAGAAAGTATTCGAAACCTGAACATTTGTATACAGTAAAATTTTGTATTTCTGTTTTTGTATTGCTAAACACTATATCATGATGATATACTGTATATGATTACGTAACATTTGTTCTACTGGTTTTTACAGTATTGCAGTCCTTTTTCCAAAATACATGTATATTCTGTACGTCAAAATGAGGTCAACTCTGTTCTGCAGTGAACAATCTCCCCCTGCCACCAGTTTGGGCCAGTGTGTTGATTCTGTAAAAATAGTGCAATAGGCTGTAAATACTGTAAATTTACGTAAAGTAATCAGAATTCGACCGTATATGTTGTAAAAAACTTTAGTGAAACTACAGTATACATTGTATTGTGACAACATACTTTACAAAAGTATAGAAATTGTTGTTGCCAAGAGTGCAAATACAGTGAAACACAATACATTATATTGACTGTGAAGGCCAGCAAAGTGTCATTGTCATTGCTGAACGTACAAACAATTGATGCCACAGTATGACAGTTCAGGTTTGAAAGAACCCTTTGGCCAGCCTCTCTCATGGTGGTCATGATTCACTATAGATCAATGACTCTTGCCCTAATTTCATTTGAGCATCTTACACGAATGCCACATCCCCTGACAGGGGCCCCTCTACCTCTACCACAACCTCTTCCTTGTCCTCATCCTGGTGGCCTATTCGATACATGCTTACTGTAGTATCAACTTCGATCTATTGACCCTTTTTTAGAGGTTGAGAACTGCTTGATTAGTTTTGCACAGAGAGTTCACACAGGTGCTGACGATATTTAGAATATAGAGAGCAGTGCCAGTAGGCTGCTACTAAGTGTCTGCAATGTGTTGACATGGTTATTCAATTAGGTTTTGTGTCTTTCTCTGAGAAGTGTGTAAACTGTTTTGAAAAGTGTGTTAAAACTCAAAGAAATTTGTGTGAAAGCAATGATAAATGGTTAACCCATTCGCCAGAGAAGACTCTTGCGGTGCAAAGAAGATGTGAGCATTAGATGAAGTTGACCCATGATTCGCTAAATGCCTGAAAACGATTGGGAAAAACTGTAATATCATATTTATCTATCATTGACTTTTGATGAATGAAAACATGTTCTCTCTCATAGTAGCTATACAAATGTATCAGAAATAACTACTTTGCTTTGCTCTAATTTGTGTTGGTTCTTTCTCCTTCTTGTACCCCTATAGTACTGTACCCTGCATCTCACAGCTCCCAACCCGCTCTTGTTCTTCGTTGATATGAACCTGCTACCAGTCAAAATCTATTGAGCAATCAGTACTGTTACTGTACCAAATAGAAAGCACAATGTTCAGGGCCATACAACTTGTTTACGTTTTGTCCTTATACAGCCTACAATGCACTGTAGGCCTACTACAATATACACTACCACACTAAAAGGGACACAAATCAAAGGAGTCAACGTGGTGTTTACTTGTCCTCCTCCCCTCACATTGTTTCTTCTATTCATTCTCAGACTTTCTCCTTCCCACCTTCAACAACCTGTTTGCTCCCTAAACTGGCTCATATTGGTTGTGTCACATCATTTGATACAAGTTAAATCAATTTTGAGTGGTTGTGTTCAATCAATGACATTTGTTCTCTATTTGTATTTGATTGTTGCCACTTGTGTTTACCTGTATGGATGACATGTGAATTAGAGTGCAGAATGTGTTTTAAGACTGAGAATGTGTTTAGAGTTTTGCTGAAAAGTCTAAGTGAGACCTGCAAATTGTGTTTTAGAAACATGAGAAATAGTTTAAGGTATTGACAACAGACTGCCCAATTAGCTTCATGAGTTCAGGCAACTGAGAACTTCTGTTCAGCTAGTGGGTTTTAGTGTTTTAGCAATTGTAAAAAACTGTAAGTATTTCCCACTTGGGGCGAGCGATTGATACATGACGTGAAGGTTGTGCAGATTGTGCCGAATTTTCGCTTATTACTTCTTAGCAATAGTGAAAAACTGTAAAAGACAAACCCAGGAACAATATGATAGAGACACGATAGAGACAGTGGCGTAAGGGAGTGCAGGGTGTGCACCAGGGCCCACGGCAAAAGGGGACCCGCTTTTGTCTGACCACTATGACAGGGACATTGCGCCCACGTTTCCAGCGCTACTCCTATGGTTCACGCCCAGCGATTTCTCAGCAGTCATGTGTGTAACAGCTAGCAAAAACTCAGATTGTTGATAACCACTCGGTTACGTCAACATTCGGCGAGGTGTGCTCAGCGGCGTAACGACATGACGGGCCCGAGTGCAAATCAGCCATCGGAGGACCCCTTACCGTCGTATTGTATGTAAGGTGAAATGAATGATTGTGCGACTTTGAGAGGCACAGGCAAATGTACTTATGATGTACAATACACATTAAGGGTGGCTACAATATGTTACAATATAACACCAATGAACACAGTACAATGAACACAGTGATTGATCAAGCTGATTTTGGAGAAACAGTGTAGGCTATAATGAGCAGATGGGACAATATGGGAAAACATTACAGTTTTTCACTGTTGCTAAAACCCGTTTTTCAAAACAGTAACGTCTTTCTCAAAACTGCACACAGAAAATTGAAAACCTCACACACAAAATGCTAAACCTGACACTCCCTTTGCAAGATGACTCTTTGCTATCAAATCTCTTAACTGTTCACAAAATGGAACTCGTGTTTTCATTTGGTACACACAGCCATATTTTCAAAACACACACACATACATTCATTTAGTACACACAACTAAGCATTAGCTGCACACTACCAAGCATTTACAGCACACAGAAGTGCAAAATTGAAAACACAATCATCGAAACACACCATATGAATGACAATGACTCATTGAGCCCTTCTCCTTTTGTAAAATGTATCAGTGTAGGCCTACATTTTTCATAGTCAAACATAAAACAGCAATACCGTTGTTCTCACAAACCATATTTACAATTTCAGTCTCCTGTTCCACCAGATTGTATTGACATAAAATTGTATACAAAATGCTTATAGTTTTTCTCAATTGCTTACACACATTTTTTGAAAGCATGCCTCGTTCTCAAAACTCTAAACACAAATCCCAAAGCAACTAACTGAAAATGCAAAACCCTTTATATCTCCTGGAAAATGCTACTTTGCTTTCAAAAAATATTGAAAGTGTGTTTTCTTCCTCCAGTGTGGTTCTCTTTCAGTCCTGCAAAATACAAATACTGTGAGCACACTACGTATATTATATTGATATGTAGTATTACAGTACACAAGGCAAACAGATTTCGTACTTGTTCTCCATCCTGAAGGTTCTAATGAAAAACCATGAAAACATGGTCTACCACAGCGGCCCAAATCTCATTAGAGATGACCATTCTCCTTCTTCTTTCTCCTGATCCTCCTCCTTCTTCACCTTGTCCTCATTCTCTTCCTCCTCCTTGTCCTCCTCTTCCTTCTCTCTGTCCTCCTACTCTTCAACCTCCTACTCATCCTCCTTCTTGTCCTCCTCTTCCTCCTCCTCTCACTCTTACCCCTCTCCTTCTCTGGTTGTCGATCTTTTCAAAGTTTTCAATAGTTTATCCAACAAAACAGAGGCTCAAGACACTTTTATGGTGCAGTCCTCACTGCAAATTGGTCAAAAGACCTGAAAGTTTAGAGATTTGACTATTTGTGGCTTGCAGGTTGATGCTTTGAGATTTTACTTGAAAATTGTGTGTAACTACAGAACTTTGTGTACACTGTTTTGACAACAACGTGATGTGTAATTGACATCAGTGTGTTCACAAGGAAAATCGGACTCTAATGTAGATAAGGGAATCTTAAGTATTTCCCACTTGGGGCGAGCGATTGATACATGACGTGAAGGTTGTGCAGATTGTGCCGAATTTTCGCTTTATACTTCTTAACAATAGTGAAAAACTGTAATAGGCCTACAACTCTTCAGGGGGTTATCAAACATACGAACATTTACATGGATTTATGGGAACAGCCGCTCGACGTATGGACGACTGAAAGTGCCAAAATTCAATAGATAAATACATCATCAATAGTTATTTAAATGTATCATTAATTAATTAAAATTGGAATTAAATACATAAATGTTGTATTAAATGTGTCATTAATTCATTTAATACAATTCATTTTATGTAAAAAAAAAAACATATTTAATTATTGCACTATTTAATTAATTATGTCATGGTCCTGTGTTGCAGCGCATCAATAATTTATTTTATCTGTCAAACTCACCCATTAAAGTCAGTGGGCGGGGCTAACGCTGATCTAGTCTGATCCATTGCTTTAGTCTGAAGTGCCTGGAGAGACATATTCACCTGATACTTAGGTACTGTAGCTACAAGACTTACCTTTAACCAAATACAGCGGTAGCTAATAACTCACTTGATAAATACATCGGTTGGTAGATTAAGAAAATGTTGCTTACGTGTTTTTACGTGAGTGAATGTAACGCTTGGCCAACTATTACCTCTGATTATTACAGCACGTTTGCCATCAATACTTTCTCCAATATAATTTTATTCAAATACATTTTCTTTGATAATTAAACTGTCTCTGTTGACTGTGATATGGTCAGTGTCCGTGTGTCCCCAGCTCATCTGCCAGGAGATGGCAGACATCAGAACTGTCACAATAGGAGAGACTCCGGTTGCAGTTCAGTACAATATTTATTCACTGGTAACAACTTACAACTTTGGTCCTGGAGCTAACTGATATACCACTGTTCAATATCACAGGTATTACTAGACTGCCGTTGTATTGCTGTGACGTCGTTCAGGAGGCCATACCTAACTAATCAACCCAAGATTGATTGAACTACTAGACATCACTGAATGATAACTAGATATCACAACATCTCCCCTTTCCCAAAGAGAATATACAAATGTTTGTCTGCCTCTCTAGTTAACATATTCCTCAGGACCAATTAACACACAGAACAACTTTGCATTTTTCAAAACATTATCTGCTACCCTTATTAACTCCCTTGCCATTTTCAAATATTAAAATCAAATGAATATGTTTTTTTTTCTTTTATATATATTTTCTTAACTAGGACATCGGGGTAGACTGCCCTCCGTCCACAGTAACTTAGGGTTTATTCTGCCCTCAAACAGTCACTGTTCCTAGAACATAAGCCATATTATCAGTATTACTTTGTTGCTCTTTCTTGAACATAAGAGTCTTTTAAGAGTTCTTTTTCTTTTAACTAAGTGTCTTTGAACCTTAGAGGGGTTTTAACCTCTCTACCTCTAGAGGTTAGTCTCACAGCCCTAGGGGTTGTAGGCTGCTCAGTAAACCTTGGTGGAGTGCTTGTAGTTGGCTGGAGCACTGGCTGGGTCCCTCCAGTTGATCCAGGAACACTACTGTTTTGCTGGTCTGGCATCTCTGAGGAAGATGACTCCGGGACAACTTGAAGATGTCTTCTGTTCCGACGACTGACCATTCCATGGTCAGTTCTGATGACATAGGATCTTGGCTCGGGAGATTTACCCAGGACTTTCGCTGGTGTTTTCCAACCTTTCTCACCATCAAGTTTAACTCTCACGCTCTGGCCGGGGTGTAAATCAGGCAGAGCACGAGCTGAATGTCGGCGGTTATAGAAAAACCGATAGGCTTCTTTGGCTTTGTCGTCCCTCTGAAGCACTTGTTCATGACTGATGTGCTTAGGCTGCAGTTTCTTGTCCAGCATCGGGAGTGTTGTTCGGATCTGACGTCCAGTCATGAGCTGCGCTGGACTTGCTCCAGTTGCACTGATGGGGGTTGCACGATAGCACATCAGTGCAAGATGAGGATCTTGTTGCTTCAGAACACGCTTGGCTGTTTGTACAGCTCTCTCAGCAGCCCCATTCGCTTGAGGGTAATGAGGACTTGAGGTGGTATGGGTAAAACCATACTGATGTCTGAAATCTTGGAATTCAGAAGACGTGAACTGCATAGCATTGTCGCTTACCAACTCCAGGGGAATGCCCCATCTCACAAACATAGACTTGAGTCGCGTGATGACTTGTTGGCTTGTGGTAGTAGTTAGGTGGGCTATTTCAATATCTCTGGAGTAGTAGTCCACGACAATGAGGTATTTTCTGCCCTCAAGCTCACACAGGTCGGCTGCAACTTTTTGCCATGGACCCTTAGGTAAGGGGGTTGTTTTGAGTGTCTCTCTTTTCTGTGTTGGTCTATGCTCCACACAAAACGTGCATGACTTCACAATCTTTACAATGTCTGTACTTATAGCTGGCCACCAGACCGACATCCTGGCTCTTTCCCTGCACTTCGTCAGCCCCTGGTGACCCTCATGAATCTGTCGCAGTACCTCTGCTCTCTGTGTGGCTGGGATGACAATCCTGTCTTGGTACAGTACGAGGCCATCTGACTCGGATAGATGTGCTCTCGCTATGTAGAACCCCTGCAGTGATGGCAAGTATGCCATTCTCTGTGGCCAGCCTGTCCTGATCCACCCAATGACCATCTGGAGATCAATGTCATCGCGTGTAGCCTCTCTGATGTCATCCAGTCGATGTGCTGACATCGGTCTGCTGGTCACCACACTCTCCACGAACGCCTTAACATCCTCCTCGGTGTCTGACGTTGTCTCACCCCTCAGTGGGTTTCTACTGAGAGTGTCAGCCACTATAAGCTGCTTCCCTGGCACATGAACAGCCTTCACATTGAAGCGCATAAGGCGCATCAGCAAACGCTGACACCTGAGTGGCGCTCTATCCAGGTCGTACGTGTTGATTAATGGAACCAACGGCTTGTGATCAGTTTGTAAACAGAAACTCTCCATACCTTGTAAGTAGCGGGAAAAACGCTCACATGCCCATACTCCTGCCAGGCACTCTTTCTCTATTTGAGCGTATCTTTTTTCAGCTTCCGTTAATGTGCGTGAACAAAAGGCGACTGGCCTAAGCTCACTTCCATGTGCCTGTAACAGTGTGGCTCCTAGGCCGTAACTACTCGCATCGGCACTGACGACTGTCACTTTACTGGCGTCATAATAGGCTAGTACAGGTGCTGATACTAACAGCTCTTTTGCTCTGGCAAACGCCTGCTCTTGTGGCTCACCCCAGATCCAGGCAGTCTCTTTCTTTAGCAGCTCTGTGACTGGGTGCAGTGTGGTTGACAGGCCAGGCAAGAATTTCCCCAGGTAGTTGACTAGTCCAAGCACTTGGCGTAGCTCATTGACATTAGTAGGACTCGGCATCTCGGATATGGCTTTAACTTTGCTGGTATCAGGCTTTATCCCGTCCTGTCCAATGATGTGTCCAAAGTACTGTATTTCAGTTTTTCCAAAGTGACACTTGTCTCTGTTTAGCTTTAGACCTGAGTCTTTGATGGTTTGAAGCACTGTGCTCAGGCGACGGTCGTGTTCTTCCTTATCTCGTCCATAGACTAGCACATCATCCATCACGGCAACGGTTCCCTCGTGATCCTTTAGGAGTGTAGTCATCTCCCGCTGAAAAATTTCAGGGGCTGAAGAAATCCCGAATGGGAGGCGGCGGAAGCAGAACCTCCCTACTGGGGTGATGAAGGTGGTTAGCTTCCTACAACTGACTTCCAGCGGAATTTGCCAAAATCCACTGGAGGCGTCCAATGTGGAGAAGATCTTTGCCCCGACGAGCTTGGGGGCTATGTCCTCTAAGGTCGGCAACATGAACCTCTCCCGCCTCACTGCCTCATTGAGTTTCTTTAAATCAACACATATTCTGACTTTACCTGTCTTTTTGATCACAGGCACCATAGGTGCACACCAGTCAGTTGGTTCGGTGACCTCTTCAATGATGCCCAGCGACTGCATTCGCTTCAATTCTTCCTCCACTTTCGGCAGAATGGGGAAGGGCACTCTGCGTGGAGTGGCTAAGCTGTATGGGTTTGCATCTGACCTCAGTTTTATTTTAACAGGCTCACAGTTCAGTAATCCCATATCACCAAACACGTCTGTGTCAATCTCGTCGACTCTCAGGACTAGACCCATCTTACATGCTGCAACTCTGCTAAGAAGATTGTTTGCATACGGCCCTTTTATCACAAAGATCCAGAATGTGTACTGCTGTCCCTTATGCTCACTTCTTGCGAGAAATTTCCCCATGCAATTAGTTCTGCCACCTGGGCTACTAACATCAGTTCCTGTTGTCACTAGTTTGGGGCGCGACATGCCACCTTTCATCTGAGTCTGGCTGTTTAGTCACCGACCCAAGAAAAAATGCTCCTTGATTTTCCATTTCCACATTAGGCCCTGTTGTGACTTCCTTCACCATCTTTGTTTTACATGCAATTTCGAAATGTCCCATTTTATTACACTTCCTGCACCTCTTATTGCGTGCAGAGCATGTGTCAGTATCACCATGCATTCGATTGCAACGTGAGCAATTTCCTTGCTTAAACTCACTGTTAGTCTGCTTGTTGAACTGCCACTGCTGTCCTCCGTTGCTCCTCTTTGGAAATCCATGTCGCTGCTTGCGATTCACCTCGTCCACTTGGCTCATGGCGCTGCTGTCAGCCCTGTCCGCGCTCTGCATTTTCACTTGCTCATACTGGCGCGCAACTTGAACCGCCTTGGCCAGAGTCAAGTCCTTTTCCATTTGTAGCTTTTGTGAAACTTCATTGTCCATAATGCCTATCACTAGCCGATCTCTGATTTGTTCTTCCTTGGTAATTCCATATTCACAATGTTCAGCCAACTCGTAGAGACTTCTGACGAAAGATTCCACTGATTCTCCCGCTTTCTGAGCTCTCTTATGAAAACATGCTCGCTCATGAATCACATTTCTTTTTGGCACAAAATGGTCGTCGAACTTTGCAATCAATATATCATAGTCGAACTCATCATCCTCATCTAGTTCAAATGCATTATAGATGTGTTCACTGTCTCTACCCATCGAGTAAAGTAACTAATTCACCTGCACCTCCCCGCTCTCTTTATCCAGTTTCGAAGCCACACGAAATCTGGAAAAACGTTGTCTCCATGTTGGCCACGCCGCTGGCATGGAGAAATGAAACGGCTCCGGTGGGTTGAATTTTGGCATTTTTCCTCACTTTGTCGGCGTGAAGTCCGTAAAGTCTGACACCATGTCACGATAGGAGAGACTCCGGTTGCAGTTCAGTACAATATTTATTCACTGGTAACAACTTACAACTTTGGTCCTGGAGCTAACTGATATACCACTGTTCAATATCACAGGTATTACTAGACTGCCGTTGTATTGCTGTGACGTCATTCAGGAGGCCATACCTAACTAATCAACCCAAGATTGATTGAACTACTAGACATCACTGAATGATAACTAGATATCACAACAAGAACCGCCATTATAATTAACCTGAATCATTTGAGTCAATGTGTACGCTAGATGTATGCCTATTTTTAAAATATCTTGGATATGGATATCACAATGATTTCCTCATGTGGTAAATACTTTATTTTCCTTGTAATTATATATGGCTTGCCAAAAAATTGGTGTAAATCTCTCGTGAAGACGACAGAAGTAAAGTGTAGCCTATAGGTCCTATACTGTGCGGGCAAGCACATGCGTCCTTAAAATAGCGTTCTGAATACGCGTTACAGACTTTAGACATTGCGCCTCTGACATTAGACCAGCTTTTTTGTGGTCAATGGGGCACGGCGCACGGCGTTGTTTTGAAACTGCAAAATACCACTTGCGCCAGAGAAACGCCTTCTCTGTTCCGCCCCCGCCCATGTCGACGCAAGTTAATTTCGAAGCGCGCCTCTGGAGGGAAAATCGCGCTGTGCGCCGGGTGCAAGATAGGAATGATACATGTGTCGGTGACAATGTCAATTGCGCTGGGTGCAAGATAGGGCCCACTATGTGCAGTTTTGACCCTTCTTTTTCAAGACCTCTGCAATCCGCCCTGGCTTGCTGTCAATTAACTTCTGGGCCACATCCTGACTGATGGCAGCCCATTCCTGCATAATCAATGTTTGATCAATAAAAGCCAGTGACACTTATTTAATGTTTGTAATTATACTTCAGCCTTCCATAGTAACATATCTAAAATATCTAAAGACACTGAAGCAGCTAACTTTGTGAAAATGCATATTTGTGTCATTCTCAAAACTTTTGGCCACGACTGTACATTGAGATGAGCTTGAGCCAGGGTAGCTAAATCTGGAACATTCCTAAAAGAGATATCTTAACTTGCCTATCCAAACACTTTATCTAGCTGTCTAACCTAAGTGACACTAAGTCTCACCTCAGTATCACCTCTCCCTGGTAGGTCCATTTTAATATTATGTAACAGGAATAAATGTCATTTTTATTGCTGTCAATTGATTAAACTAATATCTAATTAATCGCACAATTTGTTTTGATTATCGATTGAACGAAGATGTGGAGAAGAGGAGTTTGAAAGAGGAATTTTGACAGCACTAGTCATTTGAATAGCTTGCTTATAATTATATGATGATGCTCTGACAACTTGCCACAATTTGTAAAATGTAAACGTTTAATCATGGCATCGCTCCCATCTTTTAGTATCATCCCCTGACTACTGTTACTCTGAAACGTGGTGTGGTAAGGGCCCTATTTCTATGAGTGAATAGGCACTTTAGACTCTTTTTGTATTTTGCAATAGTTTTTATATGTATAATTTACTGTTGTTGTTTTTGTTTGTCTAGATTCTCATATTTGGTGGGACACATTTGAAGCGTGCGATGCTAGTTTTGGAGTACAGTCCCCGATAGACATGAGCCCTAGAATTATGTATAAGAATATGTCTATGAAACCGATTAAGTTAGAGGGCTATGACATTGTGGTCAAAATTACTTACAGACAACTGGAGTGGTACTGCAGATTTATTAACGATATCGGGAGCATTGCTACAAGCAATCCATGTTCATGAAATGTCCCACAACAATGCCCATCAGTCTCTGGGCAAACTGAGCTCTTATACCTAAAACCCCTCCCTCGGACTAATACACTGTGGCCACCTTGTCCTCCACTATAGATAAGACTATTGACATAGGATCCCCTTACCCCAAGTCTTGACTAACTCTCTCAGCTCATCAAACCTTACCCAACAGGTCAAACAGAATACATGGCCACACTAAGTTACCAATTCAATTTATGTTATCCTATGGAATCCTATACTAACCTACTTAATTAAATGTGAAACATATATTTTTTATCCCACATTCCCCCCTTGTGGTACTATAGTACCACACCTAGAGAAACTATATGTATCATCATTACATTTGATTACTAGCCTTAAACACACATAATAGCAAAACATGGTTACAAATTACTTCCTCCAAGTTATCTAATTATTGAAATGTAACTCCATATTATACATAGAAAATAAAAGAAATAACCATTACTCATGGAAAATAAAATAACAACATGAAATTCCAATTGCCTATCTATCATTTAAACCAGGTTTTTTCAAAATAGGGTCAGACTCATTGTACACTTCTGTTACTACCATATTTCCTCTCTCTCATTATTTGGGACTTCTTTGAATGGAAAAACATTTTCATATATTTCAGTTGGCACAGGACTACTTTGAAACGTGTAATCATTTCTGTCAGCTTTCCAAAATACTTTGATCATACCACTGGTTTAACCACATAGAATAAGGAGAAGATGGATCCGCTAATCACTAACTACCTTCCACCAGACAAATCTAGTCTCAGATAACATCGTGACCCACTCTCTTATCAGGTCGTAAACATTCCAAAGTTAAAGGGTTTCACAGACTCCAGTTTAATCTCGTTTTGGCATGGAAGGCTAAAACACAGACTTTATTCGTTCCACACATCAACAAAACCAAAACCAAACATCTTGTGTTTTCTCAGTTATTCAAAAACTCAAAAATAAATCCTAATCTAGTCTTCGACAGCAGAGCTGACTTGGGTCGTTTTAGACCCTCCTCAGGTAACTGTCCAAATAAAATGAAAACAAAAACAACAAACTTGTAACGGTTATCTAGCTAAACTGAGAAAAATACTTTGATGTGGTGCTAGTGATACTTATGAATCTATCCTGACGTCTGTATTCTTTAGCCTCCTGAAGATTGTTTACCAATCCTTTCTTATTGCCAATCCAATTCAGTTGATGTATTGTTCCAGATTTTTCACCACTCTGCAGTGTGACAGATGTACCCAAGTGTCTCTTTCAGCCCTCCTCACAGTCGTAGATGTAACAGTACTTCAAACGGTCCTCGCCACCGCTCTTGATCCCAATTCGTCCTTCCTTAAATCTTTGATCAGAACCCAGGCTCCTGGCTCAACTGGGTATTTCCTTTGGAAACTTTGTGGAAAAGCTGACGCCACCTATTGAGACACAAAAGACAGAGCAGCAATCAGTCCTCGCATGTAACTAGTCATTGTTTATTTACATCCTCTAAGTTAGGTGGATTAGTAAACCCTGGAGCCGGCAGAAGACGTCCAGTCAAAATTCCAAAAGGCCTGAGCCCTGTTGATCTTGAATGAACGGCCTCTGAGGAGATGAGCTAAAGGAAGTGCAGTCACCCAATCCATCCCTATTGACACTATAATTTTAGTCAATTTTGCTTTCAAAATTGAATTAGTTCTCTCCACAGCACCTTCACTTTGTGGATGTTATGCACAATGGGTTCTGAAGTCCATTTGCAATTTCTCAGACAGCATTTTAATAATTTTGCTGACAAAATGTGCTCCATTATCTGAGGTTAGTTTCTTTGAACTCCCCATCTAGGCACAACATCTCTTCTTAAAGCCTTAGCCATTGATATGCTTTTGCATGCTTGACTGGATAACATTCAGGCCATTTTTGAAAACATCTCCACTATGACCAAACAATATTCATATCCTCTGCATTTGTTCAATTAAATGAAATCCATCATAATTCTGTTCAAATGGATTTTTCAGGTGATGGATGATGCCCTTCCTTATACTCTCATTGTAACAATACATGGCTGCTACTGTAGTGAATCCTGGTGCAAAATAAATTTTGTATGCTACAAACATAGCATTATACATACTGTAATCCCATACCTCCCATAAATAGGGTGACCATAACCCCATATTCAAATGTTTTTCTTATACCCCCCTTTGCACACTAAAAATCAAAGTGTGCACAAAGCAACAGGGCTAATAACATGTATGAAGTTACCATGTGGCCATCATAGCACATTCATATTTTATCATGCCCGCAGTTTATCCCCTTTTTTTTTTTTCAATGGTCTTATCCAATAAACTAGTTTCATCACATATTACAGATTTGCCTTTTGCCAAATTCCATGCTCACACCAAGGTTATCATTTCAGCTGCTTGAGCAGAAAAACTTCCTGTGAGGGGTGAGTTTATCATTTCAAAAGGATTCCCTACAAACACCTCTTCCCCCCTCTCCGGACTCCAGTTTCATAGATGATCAATTAACAAACAAGATTAAATCAGGGTTAGAGACAGGTGTTTCAGAAGTGTCAGGTAAATCACCATTCTCTGCTATCGGCAGCAGAGAAGCTGGATTAGGTTTTGTGCAACGTGTAAGGGTCAGATGAGAAAGGGTTAATAACACATGCTGATAAGTTAAGAGACGCGCCGGTGTAAGATGTGCAGTTTGGTCTTGTAAAAGCAATGAATGTACTTTATGTGGGACATTCACAGTGAGTGAATGCAACAATACTATGTCTGCACTACCTAACACTGCACTGGCAGCCGCTGCAACTGCTTTTAACCAAGAAATCATTCTTCTAGCAAATTCGTCTAATTGTTTAAATAAGTATACCACATGTCTATGCTGCCCCCCCCATATTGTTGACATAACACCCCCTACATGTAACCTAATTTCTCACACACAAATTAAATGACAAATGACAGGTCATAATTAGGCTACCCCATGGCTGGAGCTGATACTAACACCTATCTTAAATAAACAAAAACTTTATCAGAGTTGTCAGTCCAAGTCAATTAGTCAGTCAAGGTTTTACAATTATTTGCACATGCTTGGAGAGGCTGTGTCCTCTCTGTCTCAGTTAATATCCAAGCACATAATGTCTCAGAGTTGCTCTTTCCTCAGCAGACAAAGTTAAAGTCTCTTGCTGTTGTAAAGAGGAAGGTTCAGGCTTTACAACAATATGTCTTTGTACAATTAAGGAGCTCCATTTTTGAAAAAAGTATGCCTCCAGAGAGGATGAATAAAACAATCCAGGGGTATGTTGAATGGACACCCAATTATCAGCATGTACACATGCTTTAACCAAAAGTCCACAATCACACTATCCCCTTTTTTTCTTTCTAAAGGCACATGGGGAGAAAAAGTTGAGTTTGCAAACAAAAAAAAACACCAGGTCTCAGGTCTACTACAGCTGCAGTGTAGCGTTTGGTCATAATAATGCTAGCTTATGTCAATTTTCTTTAACGATATGATTGACTTGGTACCATTTCTCCGGATTTGTGATATCTGAAAAAGAATTTGTCACACATTGCAAACACTCTGGAAGTTCCTTATCTCCCTGGACCAAGACTGGTGACTTTAAAACTCCACTTCAAGTTGGGCAAGTTATCTGATAATACAAACAAAAGAGACCCCTCTAAACCAACCCCAGTATGTGTGAGTGAAATAGTAAGCTGTAGCTTACACATTAGGTCTCGGCCCAGTACATTTTCAGGGCAAACACTGCTGAGGATGAACTGGTGTTGTAATGCATTGTGTGTTCCTATTGTAGTAATATTGGAGTAAAAACTGACTTTGCTATCCACTGACCTGATGCTCCCATAACATTCACTATTCTGGTACTTTTCATACACTTTCCAATATCCTTCTTTCCTAACCTACTAATATCTGTCCCTGTATCAATCAAAAAAGAAAAAATATGTACATTCAAAGAGAGAGAGAGAGTTTCGGCTGGGCTGCAGCATTCAAACAATCCAAGCTGTAATCAGAAGTGTCAACAAAAGATCCCAGTGCCCCAAGGGCTGACTGTTGTCCTCTTCTCACTCCCTGTCCTTCCCTTCCCCCCTTGCCTCCACCTGTTTGCCCACTTGTTTGAAAGTGCTTGAAATTCATCTTGCTTCTTTTGGTCACTCTTCTCACAATTTTCAGCCTATTATAACAGTTCATTGGGAGGTGCAGTACTCCAAGTAACAAGATGAGTCTTAACACAGTCCATGAGATCTTTTTTTCCTCCTGGGATGAAATATTGTCTTCTCAATGCTTCCTCCTGTGCTGCATTTGTGATCTCCCCTCCATGTCTATTCACTGCCTGTGCCACTCTTCCCAAGAATTCTCTAGCTGTTTGTTTTAAAACCTTGAGATGGCCATTTTAGTCCAATCTTCAGTGGCTGTATAACAAGTTCACAGTTCAGTAAACAAATCAGCCAATGCTGGTTGCTATCCACTCCTGCCCCCCTTTTCTTCTTTCCCAGTCGCCTGCTGTGAGACTGTGTTGGTCTGGGGACAGTGGCCTGCGCAACAGCAGCTGGTTGTGTATGCTAAGGGGGAGGCTGTGGCACAGATAGCTGGAGTAACTGAGGCTGAAATGATTTCGGGAATACCTGAGGCTGAAATGACTGAGGCAAAGGTGGCTAGGGTGACAATGGATATATCAAGGCTCACGTAGCATCCTAGTTGGGAGGTCTGGGCTGAACAGGGAGTTTGGCTGTTGGTTCTGGTTCATTCTTCTGCACAAACATTTCTGCTGTCATGTCTGTAGTCCTCTGGGCAGCCATTTCCCCTCTCTCTCCTGTAAAAACTTTTCTTTCCCTCTGCTCTCTGTCTTTTCTCTTCTCTATCCATTGCTTCCTTCTCCCATTTTCCATACACTTCCACTTTCCATCATAGCCCTACCTTCTTTTTACTTTCCTTCACTTACGTTTCATTCTTTCCCTCTAAAGGAAATTTCCCTTCCCTAGTAAGTTCTCATCTACACATTCAGGTCCATATTTTTTTTATACATGTCCCTCAAACATCCTGGTCTCTCTACTCCTCTAGGTGTGTTAATAGTTTTACTCTTATTATTCCCCATATTTGCAGTGTCCCATTGATATTTTTTTCCCAATTACCTCACGCCTAAATCAGAGTAAAGCAAAACAAAGTGTGACAAATTCCTTATCAAATACCCCACATTTCCTACCAGTCTATTTGGCAGGAAATATATGCATATCTTCCACCTCTCTTAGGCAGGATTACCGTCTGCTAATATCCCAAGCAGGCTTCCGCTTCTACCTCTATCTAGGTAGGATTTCCTCGTCTACCAAACCCCTTGGTAGGATTTCCTCGTCTACCAAACCCCTTGGTAGGATTTCCTCGTCTACCAAACCCCTTGGTAGGATTTCCAGTGCACACAACAACCCTATTTTACTAGCATTTGTTAAAGTAAAATTAGGGACTCACCACAGTTGTCTGTGACCACCAAGCAATGGTGATACCGTATCCAGGTCACAGGAGGAATTCCTCTGGCCAGGCTGGGTGCCGCTGGAGCATGTCTTTGTTGCTATCGACGGCCTTCTCCCAAAGATCAGAAATAGATCTCCCTTCATCTGTGTCGGGTCCTGAGCCTTTGGTCTTCCTCGCTGTTCCTCGGAGATAGGTATCCCACTTCTGACACCATTTATGTGGTCAAAATTACTTACAGACAACTGGAGTGGTACTGCAGATTTATTAACGATATCGGGAGCATTGCTACAAGCAATCCATGTTCATGAAATGTCCCACAACAATGCCCATCAGTCTCTGGGCAAACTGAGCTCTTATACCTAAAACCCCTCCCTCGGACTAATACACTGTGGCCACCTTGTCCTCCACTATAGATAAGACTATTGACATAGGATCCCCTTACCCCAAGTCTTGACTAACTCTCTCAGCTCATCAAACCTTACCCAACAGGTCAAACAGAATACATGGCCACACTAAGTTACCAATTCAATTTATGTTATCCTATGGAATCCTATACTAACCTACTTAATTAAATGTGAAACATATATTTTTTATCCCACAACATCCTGCAGTCAGGTTCCTGGCCTGTGACCAACATCAGAGACACTGGTTAGCACTACAATGTCATAGGCATCCTTGTTAGTTGTAGAAATCCAGTATGGCCAAGCATTTCTTTTTTTGAATGTATTTTTGGGCTTTTTATGCCTTTATTTGGACAAGACAGTGAAGTGAGGCGGAGAAGAGCTGGGGAGAGGAGTGGGAAATGACATCAAGCCAGACTTCAGAGACAGCTTCAGAGACAGCATTTTGAAACAGTGATCCATGCATTTGTGACCACCCGGCTGGACTACTGTAATGCACTTTACATGGGGATTAGTGAGGCCTCCATTGCCCGCCTACAATTAGTTCAAAACGCCGCAGCTCGTCTCTTGACTAACACTAGAAAGTACGACCACATTACACCTATTCTGACTTCATTGCACTGGCTACCTGTACGTTTTAGGATTCATTTTAAAATACTTTTATTTGCGTTTAAAGCCTTAAATGGCCTTGCCCCACCATACCTCTCCGAGCTGTTCAAACCCTACACTCCTAGCCGTTCGCTTAGGTCAGCTGACCAGCTGTTTCTGGCCACACCCCGTACCAGGCAAAAACACAGAGGAGAACGTGCCTTTGCGGTAGCAGCCCCAAAATTGTGGAACACTTTGCCACTCCATATTAGACAAACTACATCCCTGTGTCTTTTTAAAACCTTGGTAAAAACGCTCCTTTTTTATTTGGCCTTTGGACACTAGATGGCGTGTTGATGTGATGTAGAAGTGTTGGGTGGGTCATGTGTTTTACTTATTTTATACTTATTTTATCTCTTTTCTGTGTGCAGCACTTTGGAAACCCATGTGTTTGTTTAAACTGTGCTATATAAATAAAGTGGATTGGATTGGATTGGATTGGACTTGATCCTGAGGGCAATGTAGCCCATAGATGGGGGGACTAATTGGCTTGCGCCACCGTGCCCCCCCAGTGCCCTTCAAGTTTATTGAAGAAAAATAGGGAGTTAGATAAATAGATAGATGGATAGATAGACTACAGGTCACACACAGGTTTATTTTGCATAATACAACAGTAGAATTAACTGTTCCAACTTATTAATTGGAATTATTATTATTATTGGAGTCACACAATTTGATTGCATAGAAACAGCTGAGACAACAACCGGAAGCAGAACAAATCAAGCAAAACATCAAGCAATTTCTTTTGTATATTAGTATATCTCAGTTTACATATCGTTGTAACTTCATCATCAATAACCAATGTGAGCATGAGGTGAAGGTTTGAATTTAGAGAAATGTGTGCGTTTTTTTTTTTTTTTTTCAGATTAAAGTAGTCCTCTGGTATTTTATCCGATTAACGTAGTCCTCTGGTGATTTTATCAGAATAAAGTAGTCCTCTGGTGATTTTTACTGACTTCAACCTAGCAAATATGAGAAGGTGACATGCTTACATCAAAGAATATACTGTATGGACAATAGCATTCTGATAGTAATCATATCCCATCTCGAGTATAATAATTCAATTCTTATTTAATGAAACACTGAAAGAAGTAAAGCTTCCCTCTCGAAAGCAGCTTTGTTGTTGTAATTTTTTCCTGCTGCTCTGGTTCTATGGCTGGCCAGTCATGTTGTTGTGTTTAGCGCTTGTGGGCTACAGACAGCGCGTATTGTACTGTGAAGGAGTGTCTTTACAGACATGCAGCACGTGTTGCAACTGTCTCCAACCAATTGTGTCTTGTTGTTGTATCCTGCAGCTAAGAATCTATGGTTTGGCAGTTGTTATGGGTTAGGTTAGTTTGCTGGGTATGAGTAATAGCATGTTACAGTAAGGATTAAACAAAAACAGGCCTGGTGCCAGCCGGTCTGGTTAAAAGTTTATTGGAGGCAAATATTTATGTCCATTTTGGTGATAATGTTATGCAGTATACAACAGAACTGAGTTCGCCCCTGTGAAATAGCGCTTAAATGTCAAATGATACTCAACAATGAAGTAGAGTATTTTCCTCTCATGAACAATTAAAACACAAATTCTTTAGAAAGACTGTTTAAAATACAAGCCTCAAAATAGTTCAAGTTCAAGTATTTATTTGTCATATACACAGGAAAACAGAGTCAGACTGGGCATTGAAATTCTTAGGACAAGACACTGCACAACAACCTACCATAGCATAACATAAAATAACATATAAGTATTCTGAACATAAATTCCACATATAATAAACATATAATAAATCTACAAAATCTACAAAATAAATATACAATTCCATCTGCTAAACATATAATACACATATTAACCTAAACTAACCTAATATACCTTTACTAACCTAAAGACAAATGAAATGTGCCTGGTATCAGGTAGTGCAATTATACTGTAGTGCAAACAATGGAAAACTGTAACATGTAAAGTGAAAGGTGCAAGACTGTATCACTGTCCATTTAAAAGCCTGATGGCCCTTGGAAACAAACTGCTCTCCAATCTACGGGTGTGAGATTGAATACTTCGGTAACGCCTACCAGATGGCAAAGGGGAAAAAAGTTTATAGGATGGATGGTAGTCTTTAAGGATTCCTGCCAGCTTTCCTGATGCATCGTGAATGGAAGATGTCCTGCAGGGCTTGGAGCTCATGCAATAGAAATAGAAACTCAATGCCACAAAGGTAAATACACCTGTCATCACTGACACAAGTCAATGTAGTATTAAAGGTTGGAACATTAGAAAGGTGTACTGACATTTGTTGCATTGAGTTCTTACTGGATTTTTAATACAGTAAATCTAGACTGTTTTTTTTTACATAAACATAATTTATAACAGCCTTTTGTTCAACTTAGAAGTAATACAATTACTGTACGGTGATAACATTTTGAATCATTAGACATTTAAAGCAGCAATACAGTGTTCTGTTCCAAAACTAGCAAGCTAACTACCTAAAACAGGGGTCTTCAACATTTTTCAGGCCAGGGACCCCCAAACTGATGGCGAGATGAGCAGGGACCCCCTACTATTTAAATTGCATAAAATTTAGTTTATAATATGCTGGGCCTAGTGCCATTATGAACATAGCTACCCTGTTATTGTGCATTCAATACAAAGCTATTGAAATAATACAAAGGTTAATATATTCATTAACATTACATTTTTTTAACATTGAATTTAACGTATCATTTTTGAACAATGAATTTAACTTAGCAATTTTTAACATTGAATTTAATTTAACAACATGAAAGGTACAGGGTGGCCGTGCCACTGCCATTTATAAACATACATCTTGCATAAAACTCTGAGCTAACAATTAATAACAACTTCTTAAAATAATCCACAAATATATGTTTTTATTTCATCATACATAAAGAAGGGACAGTGAATCCTCAAGCATCTGTCGATGGCACACATCCTCCCACATTAGTGAGATGTATCTTCTTTTCAATAACTCCTGACTGACACGATCCAACGGATGACGGAGGAGGAGTCTGGTGCATGGGGTTGTGTTGACAACAGAGAGGTTATAGTGAGATTGACAGGTCAACAAACCAATCACACCGCTAGCAAGTTGTTAACCTTGTAGGTAGTAGCATGCTAACATTAGATAGGGGGCTCATACACCTCACAAATCCTCTCAGACTAATTTTTCAGTTACAAATTACAATTAAGGATTTTTGACCTTGTACAGTGTCTATTTCTCGGTAATTAAAAAAAAATCTAACAAGGTACAAACAAGACCAGCTACGGAGTTTGGTCCGCCATCTTTTATTTTTGATCTTCGCGCTCTTTAGACTTGAGCATAAACGCGATCTGATTGGCTTGTGCCTGTGCTGTCGAATTTGCTTAAAAGGTGCTGTGAGTGAACCTGTGCCCAGCTTGAGAGAGCTCCTGTGGGTAGCTAAATGTGTGCATTGGACTGAAAGATAACGTCTTCTCAATCAATTTATACGTTCGCTACAATATGTTGGATTTATGTTAATGTGAATTTAAAGGGAATAAATACAATTCTGATTCGGAAGACATTTAAATTTGTGGGGAAAAAAATTGTTTGATTTATTTATTTATTTATTTTAAATATAAAAAAAATGGTCTTATCAACCAAAGATTTCGCGACCCCCCTTCAGTACCTCTGCGGACCCCCTGTTGAAGACCTATGACCTAAAAGGTATGCAAAAACCTTGTAAACACCCCGAACAGCCCAGCTGTCACTGATAGAAGCTTGCTAACACACTAATTGGTGTCTTTTGGCAGCTTAGCTGGTAATGTCATGCGTGTGAAAGCTTTTCTTCCATTTTTGCAATATGTTCCAGCCCATTACACTGAAGTACATAGGGCAAATCCTGGATGGCAAGTGGGGAAGACACAGATGTTTATCTGTCCTTCACATGACCATATGCTATCAAAACAAATTTGAGGATGGTACCAAAACTAGTTGACTATACCATATCTCAAAAAGTGTCAAATTGTTGCATAGTGTTACTTTAAGCGATATTACACAGGGTAGTACTCACTTCTGTTGTGTACTGTGTAGGTCCAATGGGCATCATCCTCACACAGGAGCACCAAAGAATGTAGGTACCTTACCTTGTGAGAAGGGGCCGGATAAATGTGGGTGCAATTGTGAATAAATAGTAACAGTGTCTTCTCAAGGGCCACCAAGACAACATCGGTACTATCCTGACAACAGCACCAATATGTTGACAATCCCACCCGATTGGACAGGCATCAATCATTTAACACAAAGGCAGATCAATTAGGTTGAACATATAGGGGGGGTGCCTCACAAAGTGTAGTTCCTCCACAGTGGTCAAGATAAAGATCAACCACAAATCTCAATGTAATACATCAGTCTCATAAAATATATTATATATCAATATATAATTTATTAATCTGGAACTAATTTGGAATTAATAATTCAATAATAATAATAATACTTAATATTTAAAATAATAACCACAACCAAAGTTACCTTATCATTAGCAAGGTTTAAGGTCTTTGGAGTTCTGGAAAGAAGAAGTTCGCAGCATTCATTCTTGTGTAACATTAAATAGACCAGTGTATATAAATTAAAGCATTTATTAACACAGTGATCAGAAATAAAAACACAGAAAGTACAGTATATTCTAACTTAATGTAACTAACTAATTAATTAAAAGGGAGTGTGTGTGTGGAAGAGAGGTAGTATACAGTATATACTATGTATGTGTGTGTGTGTGTGTGTGTGTGTGTGTGTGTGTGTATATAAAATAGTGGTTTTAGAGGGCCGTCACAGAAGTGCGTGGAAAACATGCTATAAGCAGCTTTTTTTTACTTCAAGGTGAAGTGATGTAAAATATACACTTTGCCCTCATATTTTTTCTGTCCCAGGATCAGAGGCAGTGGTTGTCCTTACTGTACCAGTAACATGTATCTGTCCCAGGATCAGAGGCAGTGGTTGTCCTTACTGTACCAGTAACATGTATCTGTCCCAGGATCAGAGGCAGTGGTTGTCCTTACTGTACCAGTAACATGTATCTGTCCCAGGATCAGAGGCAGTGGTTGTCCTTACTGTACCAGTAACATGTATCTGTCCCAGGATCAGAGGCAGTGGTTGTCCTTACTGTACCAGTAACATGTATCTGTCCCAAGATCAGATACAGTGTAATTAACAGTTTGTGTAATTAACTGTTCTCTTGTGTCTATCTAGATTGGTCCTGAGGACAACTTGAATTATTCTTGAATCTTGAATTATTTTTCTCATTATTATCAGTCAAACAAATCCCTCCCTCCCACCCAAACCACCCACACAATGAGAAAAATTATAAATAAACAAACAAACAAAAAATAAACAATAAACAAATAATAAATAAAAATAGGAGGAAAGAAAAAGAAAAGATGGAGGAGAGGCACTTCACAGATTACTTAAAGCACATGTCTCTGATATGCAGGTTAAATAATAACCAATGCCATATGGTCCTATGGGAAAGTGTTGAGCCTGTCGAAATATGAAATCAGTGGGTCCCATGTTTTGTGGAAAGTTTTAATTGATCCTCTGGTTAAATACTGAATTTTCTCTAATTTCAGGAAAAACATCAGGTCACTGAGCCAAACAGAAACTTTTGGTGGGTTAGGAGATTTCCAATTTAGGACTATTCTTCTACGGGCTAGAAGGGAGGCGAAGGCAAAAGCATTTTTATTGTTAGTGGCCATTGTGATCTCATTTACAAACACTCCAAAGATGGCCATTTCGGCAGAGGGTTTCGCTTTGGTACCAAATGCATCATTCAAAGTTTTGCAAACAGACGACCAAAATTCCCTTAACTTAGGACAAGTCCAAAACATGTGGGCCATATCTGCTGGAGTAGTATTACAGCGCTCACACCTATCATCAGAGGACAACCCTCACTTTGAGGACCTCTCTGCGGCTATACCCTCCGTACCTCTTCCAGGTAGGTAGCATGGCAAGCTCAGTATGAGAGAGGATTTGACAGAAACTCAGGCAGTTTGAAACTGTGAGTGTGACCGTTCAGTACCACTCCATGGGCAATGTAAACCACACTACTCACTACTAATCACGTATTAACTCAGTCACGTATAAGGTCCTTTCAGTTTAACCAAGGACACCCTCAAACATTAATGGTTAGGCTTCTAAAAAAATATAACATTATGGAGTAAATGTATTAGATTGATAAATGCTAAATGTATTTTTCCTCTCTCATCCGTTGAGTCTCTTCAATCATTCCAAACTCTGCCATTTATTGTACCTTGACCATTGTGCTGTCTTGCTATATCTCATCCAATATCTCACTGTGTGTGTGTGTGTGTTTGTGTGTGTGTGTGTGTGTGTGTGCGTGGTAGGGGATCAAACGAGCATACCTCCATTTGTCCTCCGTGACCTACTGCCAGATGACATCTCCAAGTTCTATTATTATTCAGGAAGCCTTACTTTCCCGAATTGCTATTATGGGGTTGAGTGGGCTGTGTTTGAAGATTATTAGTAGAATGAAAACCGCACTCTCAAGCTTTTCTCTTTTAACAATAAGACCAGTTTATTTTAGTACAGACGCGTTTCGGCCTTACGCCATCGTCAGTGTAAGGCCGAAACGCGTCTGTACTAAAATAAACTGGTCTTATTGTTAAAAGAGAAAAGCTTGAGAGTGCGGTTTTCATTCTACTAATAGTTTACATTCTTTTACTTGCACCCGAAAACGCATTTATATATTTGTTTTGAAGTAGAGTGCGCCTATCCCTACGAATACTGTGTTTGAAGATCCCATCTATATAAGCCAAAAACAGGTATGCAGTGTGCGTGTGTGTGTGTAAGTGGGTAGCTGTGGATGAGTGTATGGGTGTTAACTAAGAGAAACTAGCATGCTGTATACCAAACAACAGCTGGAGCTAATTGAAGTGTCATGAAAGATGATAGAAATCTCTCACACATGCACACGCACACACACTCACACACACACACACAACTTTTCTGTCCTTTGCCATTGCAGTACAATCGCTTTTTAGGGGTGTACTATCACGAACCAGAAGATCCTCCGAAGTTGCTCCACGACAACTTCCGCCACATCCACCCCATGCTTTATGGGAGTTTTGAAACCAGCCCCAACGCCACCATCCGAGAACCCTCCTCTGGCAGTGGCCTGGCCCCCAGCCTCCTCGCTGTCCTGGTGGCCAGTCTAGTGCCCGTCCTGCTGGCAAGGATGACGTGAAGCTCGGCCTCCTCCAAACCCACAGGCACACCCTTGCATCGTGTCATTATTAAAACACACCGAAAGTATTAACTTTACCTCAGTTTTTGTCTCTTTATTACACTATGTCAAGAACCTCCCCGATCCCCCCATAGACATAGCCAATTGATACATTGTAGTGATTTGTCTAAAGTGAAACATTGGCTGGATGAGCTTGAGTTTTCTCTATGGTGATGAAATTGAACACTCATAGGCAATTCTAAAGGAGCCGTTTTTATTACTTAGGAAGGGCAATCCTCTTGACAGCAAGGTTTATTTGATTTAAACATTTCTTACAAAACAATAAAAAAAAAGTACTTTACAAAGCTATTTCAGGACATTAGATAAGGCAAGGTGTCCTCATACCAGAAAGCAGTCATTATAAATGCAAAACAACGTTTCGAGGCAGTTCAATCTGATAGCTCTCTTTGTTCTTAGTCTCCATCTTGAATGAGCCTGTTGAGGGTCACAGAAGATTGTTACACTACAGCATGGAGGGTGGGTGTCTGCAGCCCAAAATACAATTAGTAACTCGCACTCTGTGTCAGACTCATGGTGTTTGTGAGGGCATGTGGATATGTGCTAATGTAGATTTATACTCGTGCTGATCCTAAAAGGGTGTTTATACAGTCATTTCAAAGATGCGTTTCTCATCCGGGTTTTGGTTAAGTCATTCCTGTGCATTGAGCCACTCATGCCACGCCTGTTGTGTGAGGGCAGAACTAGTTCAACCCTGTATCGAGGGAGTTTATCTGGCACACAGTAAGCAGCATTACCCTGAGATAGCTTTGTCCCTGTCCAGTCCTCTGTCCCTCTGCTAACTGCTGAGCAGTCATAGGTCTGTGGAGGGCCTGGCTTCCCCCTACCACCAGCACCCAGACATGCCCAGGTCCCAGGCTTGTGATGCCTGCCTACCTCCATGGCACCTGGGGCAGGCTGGCTAGCGCGGTTATCTTGCGGGTTTTGACAGCCACATCTTGGAGCGCAGGGGATTCCTGCTGTGATGTGGTTGGGGGTGCGTAGGGGGAGGAGGAGGAGGAGGAGGTGGCAGCAGCCTGCCCACTGCATCTCCCCCATTGCTCATGCACCGGACGAATGGTTCCGACCGGGAGCGAGGAGCCAGAGACCGCGGGGGAACATTTGGGGTGGCCAGGGTCGTCAGCGTGCGGTACAGGGTGCGCCTCCTGGCAACGTGGCCCGCTGGCACTGCTGTGGCACCCAGTATCACTGGGGGCCTGGGCCTCCTATCGGCAGCCCCGCGGGGACTAACCAACTGAGGGGACGCTGGCTGCCGGGCGAGGCTGGTACTGGTGTTAGCCTGGGTGTGGGTGTTGGCATGGCCTCGCAGGCTGTGGGTGAGACGCGCCTCCAGGCCTACCAGTGCCAGCTGCATGTCCAGCCGCAGCCGCGTGGTCTCCTCCTTCAGCTCCCTGCGTAGTGCCTCCACGCTCCGGAGCACCTCCTCTCCTCCTCCTCCTCCTCCTACGTCTTCTCCTTTGTCACCTGCCTCCAGGTCCTTCTCATCTCTCCCCAGTGCACACTGTCCTTCAGCCCTGCTCTCCAGGGCCACAGGGAGCCTGCCGCTCCCCTGCTCTGCCCCAGAGGAGGCCCCTTCACTGGCCCTCAAGGCCGGCCTGTCCCCCTTGACCCGCGCCAGCTCCAGGGTGGCCTGCTGCACCACCCCCAGTATGCCTCCCCTGTGGAGCTCGGCGGCTGAGCCCTGTGAACGCACGCGACTCCTCACCAAGGCAAACACAGACTGGATCTTCAAACTCCCTTTGGACTCACCTCCACCTCCGTCAGCCTCCTCTGCGACTCTCCGCATCTCCTCCTCCTGCTCGTCCCCGCCTGCTTTCCCCCCTGCTTTTGCCTCCTCCTGCTGCTGTTGCTCCCCTTTCAGCTGAGACACGGAGGTGAGCTCCGGCAGTGAGGGAGCACACTCCTCTGATCTAACCTCCTCTCCCTTCTCCTCTCCTTCTTCCTCTCTCCGACCCCTCTCCTTGTCCTCCTCCTGTTTTGGAGAGTGCACCTCCAGGTTTGGGATGGAATCACTCATCTTCTGTTCGGTTTTGGGGAGTCTAGCTCTTGTTCTCCTTCCTTCCTTCTGTGTTCTAGTGGCTTCTTCCTGGTTGTGTAGACAGACTAATGTGAGACTGGGAACACCTGAGGGTGTTGAGTTGCAAGCCAATCAGTTACATGCTGCATCCTCTAAGGAGATTGACACAACATACAAACACACTCTCTCCTGCACATACACACACACACACATACAATACATAGAAACACACTCTCTCTCCCACACACACACACACACACACATACAATACATACAAACACACTCTCTCTCCCACACACACACACACACACACATACAATACATAGAAACACACTCTCTCTCCCACACACACAATACATAGAAACACACTCTCTCTCCCACACATACAATACATAGAAACACACTCTCTCTCCCACACATACACACAGACATACAGTACATAGAAACACACTCTCTCCTGCACATACACACACACACACATACAATACATAGAAACACACTCTCTCCTGCACATACACACACACACACACATACAATACATAGAAACACACTCTCTCCTGCACATACACACACACACACATACAATACATAGAAACACACTCTCTCTCCCACACACACATACAATACATAGAAACACACTCTCTCTCCCACACATACAATACATAGAAACACACTCTCTCTCCCACACATACAATACATAGAAACACACTCTCTCTCCCACACATACACACAGACATACAGTACATAGAAACACACTCTCTCCTGCACATACACACACATAGAGTACATAGAAACACACTCTCTCTCCCACACATACAATACATAGAAACACACTCTCTCTCCCACACATACACACACACACATGCAGTACAAAGAAACACACTCTCTCTCCCACACATACACACAGACATACAGTACATAGAAACACACTCTCTCCTGCACATACACACACATAGAGTACATAGAAACACACTCTCTCTCCCACACACACATACGGTACATAGAAACACACTCTCTCTCCCACACATACACACACATACAGAACATTTGGTACTTACACTCACATTAATGCAGCCAATCCAGGAACCAATCAAACCCTGTGTTATTCTCCGGAGACCATACCCCGCCTTTACTTTCATATCCACACCAGAGGGAAGTCTGAGAGTCCAGAGGTACCTGTAGACGGTTTGGTTCTTTCTTCACCTGACGTGAAAAATACTCATGGGACCTGTCTTGTGATTAAGCTGTGAGTTGTCATACCAGTAATGCTGTTATTACGTAATAGATTGATTTATAGTTTGGTATCTCCACCATCACACCTGACCAGTGCAGGACTGAGTCACACAAGAGCCCTTCATCTTCCTTCACTGTGAGATGGTCAGAGTTAGCATTGCTACTGCACTTGATGACATCAGTGTTGCTCTGAAAACATCAGTGCCTTTGGGAGGCAAAGCTGTAGGGAACAGAGAAAGAGAGAGACAAAGACAGACAGAGAGAGAGAATACTGTCTGTGGAAAGAGAGAGAGGGAGAGAGAATGCTGCCGGTGGAAAGAGAGAGACAAAAAGAAAAAAAACTGAGGAAAGAGAGAGACAGAGACAAAAGAAAGAGACAAAAAGAGAATACTTTATGTGGAAAGAGAGAGACAAAAAGAGAATGCTGCCGGTGGAAAGAGAGAGACACAGAGAGAAAGAGACAGACAAAAAGAATACTGTCTGTGGAAAAAGAGAGACGAAAAGAGAATACTGTCTGTGGAAAGAGAGCGAAAGGGAGAGACAAAAAGAGAATACAGCCTGTGGAAAGAGAGCGAAAGGGAGAGACAAAAAGAGAATACAGCCTGTGGAAGGAGACAGACAGAGAGAGACAAAAAGAAAATACTGTCTGTGGAGAGAGAGAGACAAAATGTGGAGAGAGAGAGACAAAAACAGAAAACTAGTGTCTGTGGAAAGAGAGAAGGAGAGAGAGAATACCGCAAGTGGCATTCTTGTGGAAATCCTTCCACTCTTGAGTTTTTCTTGTTTGCCTTGGCAGATGCCATCAGCAATGGTCCTTTAGTGGGTCCTTAGTGTGGATAAGCTCTACCCCTGTTCTTATGAACAAAGTTATTCATCGAACTAGCTCTATGAATAAAAGTGTGTGTCTGCACGCATGAGTGTGTGAAGTGTGAAGACCCTTCCACTGTGTCCTCTGTTTTCTTTATCTTTTCCTACTTGGTATCTTTTCCTACTTGGTTCCTACTGATGGCAGCTGTGCAGTGAGCTGCTGTAGCGTTTGAATCCTCTGCTTACTCTCTAAAGACAGTTGGGTTGGGTATATTTGGTTACTTTCAGTCTCCAGTGTAAGTGTTGAGCTTTTGCCCTTTGAAATGACCTGTCTGTTTTCAGTCAAGTCTTAGTAAAGCTGTAGGGGAGCACATCCTCATCTTTTGCGATGAATAGTGTTAGAGGTGCCAAAACTGGATGGGGTGAGTGGGTTCATAATTTGAGCAGTGATTCAGCATTTCTCTAGAACGTGTAGCTGTTATATCAAATTGTCTCATATCAAAACACACGTGATCCTCACCAGCAAAACTAATACATTGTATTTATTTTAACAGCAATTCAGGAAATCATTGCAGTATAAGTTTTTTTGTTTGTTTGTTTTGTTTTTTTACATTTTTAACCTTCAGCCTGAATTTGAAGTGGTAGTCATCCTACACTCTCCCTCGTTTCATATTCATAAAAACTGTACGTCTGCAGTACAGTTTCTCCCAGAGTATGCATTCGCGAACGCAACAGATGTTAGATGCCATTGGTCATCCCCTATAGAACAGACACCGGTTCCGATAGCCAATAGGAAAGCAGTATTGTGAAACTCCTCTCTTCAACCTATAGACAACATGTCTAGTTATTTAAAAAGGAACAAAAAAGTTGCAAAAAATTGTGTTACGGTAAACAACTTTCCCGGGACAACCTCGGAACCTGTGGCGCAGTTAAACACATCTTTGCCGTCATGAGATGTATACAAAGCTCATAGTCCATGTCACCTCTCAAACGTGTTTTAACGACAAAAACAATTGACAGGTAACACAGGACGGGTGCAAATGGCACTTTCACTCGATTGAACTGTCGTCCATACGATTATTTCGCTTTTTTTGTTTTGTTTAATTAGCATTATTTCTACAAAACGCGCACCCATAATTGCTTAACATTACACAATCCGCGCATCAGCCAAGGCTCTGCCGTTCTCCCATCCGGCTTATATGAGGGTGGGCGGAGGGACTCGTCTCTTACTCCAACCCTTTAAATTCTGTGAGGCTGCTTTTCGTCTCTGCACTAGTGACCAGACAACGAGCAATAGACATGGTGAGAACTTATTTTTTCTTTACTCTAAAGCTTAAAGCTAACGTTCTTTAGCCCAATTGCAGTCTATTTTGTTGGATGATGGCTAGGTCAACCTTTGTGATGTGGAAGATAACCTCTACCGTAATATGCATGCTTTTCTCAGTTATAAAGTAGTATTCATTGTACCTTGACTTACAAATTATTATTTTAGATTGCATTATTACTAATAGGTCGCTAGGTTCATTGTTTGCTGTCAGTTTGCTGCGTCTGGCAAGCTATTGATGGTCAGGTCCTAATTAATCTTTTTGGAACCTCTTCACAGACAACTTACACGGACAAAGGTGAAAAGGTATGAAGAATTCAGCTCGGTCACAAAATAACTGAACGATACATTCTAAAAAATATAATCAAAGTAACTTTCTCCACGAAATGTAGTTGCTGGTCCAATGTCTCTCTGTATCTCTTTTATTAGCACGATCAAGGCAGGTTCCTCTGCTTCGACCACATCACATTCTGGGTCGGCAATGCCAAGCAGGTGATGTTCTAAAACTTGGTCCATTTGTCCTTTCCTGTGTCTCTCAACAGCCACTTTCATTTACCGTATTTTAACTGTTTTGACACAAGAGGAGTTTTCTCATAGTAACCGGGGATTGGTTCTCTTAAGGGGTGGGGGCAACGACCATGAAGCTTCAAACCACACTGCCCTCCCCCCACTAATTTGATCCATATTAAAACAATCTGCAAGTTTCTTTGAAGGTCACAAGAGGGCGCTGCGTTACAATAATCGATTTGCCCTGTCGCCTATTTTCTGTCGTTCCAGGGACTATTCATTCGTAGCAGTTTAATCCTGCATACGTTATTAAAAGGAGAACGAGATGCACTCTGAATTATGTGAATCACAACAGTCTGGAATATACATATGTGAATTATATCTATGGGACCAACTGCAGGCTCTATAGTCACCATTATGCTAAACCTAGTTATGCTTTTCTGTTTTTTCTCCAAGGCTGCGTCTTACTACTGCAACAAACTAGGCTTTGAGCCTCTGGCCTACAGAGGTCTGGAGACTGGGAACCGTGATGTCGTGTCCCATGTGGTTAAGCAGGGGAAGGTACGCAACTTTATGGGGATTATAGAGGTGGATGGCTGGCGGTTGAGCTGATTGGTTAAACACCACACCTCCATAGACAAACATATTATTTGGACTGTCCAATTCATTTCATGCTTATGTAAATAGTGTTTGTTGTAGGGTATGGGAGAGAGAAAGTGAGTGTCTCTCACTCTGTGTATGTGTATGTTTGTGTATGTGTGTGTGTGTGTGTGAGAAAGAGAGAGAGAGATTGAGCAAGAGAGATGATACTTTATGACTCAATTGAGATGCATCAATGATCATTTGTCTTTATACTGCTACTGTCTCTAAACTGATCAAACCCCTCAAATCCCTAGACAGAAATCCGTTGATCTTGTTGTATAGCAAGATGTCATCCTTAACTTCTTTTGCATCTTCTAACAGCACTCTTGACCTCCTTTCTACAGATCATGTATGTCTTTTCCTCGCCATTGAACCCAGGAAATAAGGGTATGTCAATCCCCAGAATGTTTCTCCTGTAGCCAGACTCAGTATCACATAATCTTCCTGATTACTAAATGTTTCCTAAGTGGAGGAAACCAGGACTGTTTGATTCTAGACAGATTATGGCCTACACATAGTATCTACAGAGAGAAAATACCTTGTTCAATTTGATGGCATTTTGCGGTTACATCTGCTGGCAGTATTTATTGATGTTTCTCCAATCAAAGCACAGTTTACATCTGAGCTCAGCTACTCATACGAACCACGGCCATTAGGCTATTCTGCTGTACTCTAATGTACGCACTATATATTTAAATTCCATACATTCTACTGGGTACTCTTCTAGTCTTTAAACTATACTCTACTTTAAACTATACTTAGACTGCAGACCTACTGTCATTTCCTGCACCTTTAACTTCTGATTTAATAAATGTCTGTTGGCTGTTTGTGCCTTCCAAATTCTGTCCCTTATGCAGAGATGGGAGAGCACCTGGTCAAGCATGGAGATGGTGTGAAGGATATTGCCTTCACTGTCGAGGACTGTGACTTCCTAGTGAAGGTCAGTCAAGCTCAGAGACAAGCGACAAGCTCGCCACTGTTGATTTCTATTACTAATGTGTGTGTGTGTGTGAGAGAGAGAGAAAGCAAGAAAGTGTGTGTGTGTGAGTGAGAGTGCATACATAATATATAAAGACCAAGAGAGAAAGAAACTGGAAGAAAAGTGAAGATGGAGTCTGAGATAACATCTGACTTTAGTGTCTCTCTGTGTGTTTGTGTGTGTGTGTGTGTGTGTGTGTGTGTGTGTTCGGTGCGTTTGTGTATGTGTATGTGTGCGTATGTGTGTGTGTGTGTGTGCGTGTGTGTGTGTGCATATATAAACGTACAGAAAGCCAGGGAGCGAGGTGCCATCATCATAAAGGAGCCCCATGTGGTGGAGGACAAGTTTGGAAAAGTCAAACTGACTGTCCTTCAGACGGTAAGAATGACAGAGAGATGGGGAAGAGAAAGTGCAATTCATAGGAGATGGAAATTATGAAATAGACTGAAAAAAAAAATTATAATTTGCATTTTGCAATTTATATTTTCATTTAATTTCCTCTTCTCTCCCCTTTTTGTATCTTGTTGTGTCTTACTAAACTCCCTGTGTGTTTGTGTTCGTGTGTGTGTTTGTGTGTAGTACGGTGACACCACACACACATTTGTGGAGAGGATGGGCTACAGTGGACTATTCCTGCCAGGCTTCAAGGAGCCACTCTTCCGTGACCCTTTACTCGATCAGCTGTGAGTACACGCCAGGCTCCCCTTCTCAGGAAGACAAAAACATTTGAAGGGCTTAGCTGAAGCTGCACCAGTGTGTATTTGCTTGAACTGGTCGATTATTAATAAGTAATGAAGTAAGTAATGCTTTACTTGCTTTTTCATACTTCAAAGGTTGACTTTACGTCCCATAATGGTTTATCAGATCCTAAAACTGCTGGTTCACAGCCAAATGACCCCTTGGAGAGTTTTACTGAGAGCTCCCTTTGAGGGCAAAGGGTTCACAATAGAACCTTCTAGAAATCTATGGTCTGGGTTTTCAATAGTAGCAGTGCAGACTTGGAGTCTGTCCATACCATTGAATGTCTCTCTCTCTCTCCCACTCTCCTCGCACAGGCCGGACGGGAAGCTCAACTTTATCGATCATGTAGTGGGGAACCAGCCTGACGACGAGATGGTGCCAGTAGTGGAATGGTAACGCTTGTCCATACACACTACATACACACTGTGTCTAATACACACTTACAGCCCCTGGGAGTCTCCGTCACATGCACACACTACAGACACACACACACTCACACGTGTACATGTATCTGCATGCATACAGGTTAGTGTAAGTACATTTACAGTATAGGTGTGTTGCATAACCCTCGCAAAGCCCTGTTGAATCATGACTCAGCATTTCTGATGGACCCACACTCACCATCTGGAGAGCGTTACATGCAAACTCACTGAGAGCGAGGGTGAGAGAGGTGAAGGGAGAGAGAGAGAGAGAGAGAGAGAGAGTGTGAGAGAGAGAGGTGGACTGAGTAGGAGGGGGAGGGGGATAGAAAGAGTTAGAGAGAAAATGATATGAAGACCAGTAGAGAAGTTAAAAAAGAAAGGTGTCAGACTTTGACAAGAAAGCCTCTTATTCATGAGAGCTTGAGGGGAAGAAAAACGGCGGCCTGAAGCAGTTGTCTGAGAGGCTGTTTATACGAAGTCTAGTTTGTCTGCGTCCGTAAAGTTCAGAATACAGATAGCCCTATCATTTAGACGAACACTCTCTATCCGCACACGGTATCCGCAACGATCCGAATCGGGGGTAGAAAGTGAGTAGATTTGAATCGTTACGGGGGCTGGTGTTCGTATGCACGGATTCACGCAACCTGATGACGTCATTGTCCCACGTGATCCACATGTGATCTCCAACCAATATATACAGCACTTGTTGTCGCTTTACATCTGACTCATGGTGTGTCTCGAACTCACTCTCATTAATCCAGCCTACTGATTTTTGTTTAGCCTCCTAGCTTGAGCTAATTCTTTTTATTCAGACGTTACATAACTTTCATGACCACAAATATAAATTGGCCAGTAATTTAATTTGCTTTTTTATTCATAAATTGATGGAAAATGGTCGGAGAAAAGCCTCATGGGAAATAGGATGACAGACATGTCATGTTGTACTGTTCCAAACTCTTTATTATCAATAGAAAATAGAATTCATTTTCGCATAACCTTTAGTCTGACCACTGATTTTATTAACCACCATAATGTAATGTTGCTAATTGGAGCTTGAATGTCTTGTGTAATGTGTTTATCCGTGTGCTGTGCTCCTTTACCGTGTGCTGTGCAGTCTTTTATCTACGTTTTTCAATTTTTTTCAGTTGTCTGTAGCAGCGCTAAAGCGCCACCCACAGGCGTGGGGCATGCACTACAGCTGGTTCATCCCAATCCCGATGAGTTCGTTTTTACGCAAATGTCTCGTTATCAGGCTCCGTCCGTACAAAATGAAAAGATTCGATTTGTGTGAAAAATGTATAAAACTTCGTATAAAGGGCACCTGAGTGCCACAACTTAATGACCTGTGCTCAGAGACAAAGAGAGAGAGGAGAAAAGGAGACAGTGGGAGGGAGTGAAAAAAAAGGAGGAAGAGAAATTAAATCTATCCAATTTAAGGTATAGATGGGGGGTGCATATAAAATAGAGAGAAACGGGGAGGGGCACAAGGCCAAACTTCCAACCAATGATAATGAGTTATGAGGGGCACCTTACTAAGGTGATGGCACAAATCAGTGCAGTTAAGTTTTAGGACAAATGTCATAAAAGTGACATAACACAAATACAGTGTCTTTCAGTCAGTGATCTGTTCGTGTGTGTAACCTGTATGTGTCTGTGTGTGTTCATGTGTGTGTGTGTTCTGTTGTGTCTGTGTGTCTGTGTGTGTGTGTGTCTGTGTGTGTTTTTGTGTGTGTGTGTGTGTGTGTGTGTGTGTCTGTGTGTTCGTGTGTGTGTGTGTGTGTTCTGTTGTGTCTGTGTGTCTGTGTGTGTGTGTGTGTGTGTGTTGTGTCTGTGTGTGTTTTTGTGTGTCTGTGTGTGTGTGTGTGTGTGTGTGTGTAGGTACCAGAGGAACCTGCTATTCCACCGGTTCTGGTCAGTAGATGACAAGCAGTTACAGACGGACTTCAGTGCGCTGCGCTCCATTGTGGTGGCCAACTATGAGGAGAGCGTTAAGATGCCCATCAACGAGCCTGCCATGGGCAAACGCAAGTCCCAGATCCAGGTGAGAGTACAAACACGCACCCCCCCCCCCACCCCCACACACCCACAGACATCTCCACACAGGCATCCCCACACACGCATGTGCACACACACACACCCACACAGGCACCCCCCACACGCACACGTACACATATGCAGACATCCATGTGCACACACACCTTAGTCACATACACCTTATTTACACCAGGAACACACTCCCAGAATAGGTACACTGTGTTCACTAAACACAGTGCTAATATGTAGTTCACTCACACCTGTAAGCGCTACACTATTTACACTACTCTCTCTTAATGTACACACACACACACACAGGTATGTATACCTCTACCTGTAATAACACAACTCCCTCTCACAGACACACACTCACAGATCTCTCCCTTCCTTTAGGAATATGTGGAATACTACGGAGGTGCCGGAGTCCAACACATTGCCATGAACACCTCTGACATCATTGCAGCTGTAAGATTTGTGCTCCGGGTCACTGTCCCTTCCAGATCTGCAACCTGAGAATTTAATCTGTAATACCACTGACCATTCTGTGTGACTGAATTTAGTCTGTAATACCACTGACCATTCTGTGTGACTGAGTCTGTAACACCACTGACCATTCTGTGTGACTGAGTCTGTAATACCACTGACCATTCTGTGACTGAGTCTGTAATACCACTGACCATTCTGTGACTGAGTCTGTAATCAACGATGATTAGATTATTTTCCCAAATCGTTCAGCCCTAGTGGTATTACAGACTCAGTCACACTGACCATTCTGTGTGACTGAGTCTGTAATACCACTAGGGCTGAACGATTTGGGAAAATAATCTAATTGCGATTTTCCCCCAAAATATTGCGATTGGACATGCGATTTTTTTCCATTTTATCCTCTTTTTTTCCCAACAAAACGTACTGATGATTTAAATATGACCAACACAATATTAGATACATTTAGTGTCAAATATTCTTCCCACATTTTTATTTAACTGCTCATTACAGAAACAAATCGGTGGCTTTGCCACTGTGCATTTAAGTAATTTAAACAAAGTCAAGTAGAAACACAAGGCATGCACTTTTTAAAGTGGCCTTGTGCAGTAATTGTACTTCAGGGTTAGAGTTAGGATAAGCAGTTTTACCTTAAAATAACAGCTTTGAAAAAGTTGGGGCGCTATAATGACTTTTAATATGGAGAATCGCCTCTGTGCCATTGCCATACCAGGATCCGTAGGCAAATGACTGCGTTATGTAGGTGTGCCTGAAGCCGCCTAGTTTTTACTGTCTGCCGAACTAGTAAGTAGCTTATTTGCCGTCTTGTGTTGCACTTGCTTGATGTTTGACTGTGTTAGGACAGTTGTTGACTAACTAGTTGGTCATAGTGCCAAAGTAAGCACATTTAAAGATTTCGCTAGCTTGAGCCTCTAGCATCTCGTTAGCGATTAGCAATTGATCCATTTTGCTGCTTTAATCACTGTGTGCAAAATTCCCCATCTTCAAAAAAAAACTAAAAAAAACACCACGTTGTAATCGCGGACGTTGCGCTTAGAAAATATTACCATATTTACCCGATTTATTTCGCAAATGCAATTAATCGTTCAGCCCTAAATACCACTGACCATTCTGTGTGACTGAGTCTGTAATACCACACTGACCATTCTGTGACAATTTAGTCTGTAATACCACTGACCATTCTGTGTGACTGAGTCTGTAACACCACTAGCCATTCAGTGTGACTGAGTCTGTAACACCACTAACCATTCTGTGTGACTGAGTCTGTAACAACACTGACCATTCTGTGACTGAGTGTGTAATACCACTGACCATTCTGTGACTGAATTGAGTCTGTAATACCGCTGACCATTCTGTGACTGAGTCTGTAACACCACTGACCATTCTGTGTGACTGAGTCTGTAATACCACTGACCATTCTGTGTGGCTGAATGACTGTGAGTGTGTTCCATGTCTCTTTCCCCTCCAGATCCGTAACCTGAAGGCACGTGGCATGGAGTTCATGTGTGTCCCTGACACATACTACCAGCAGCTCAGGGACAAACTCAAGCACTCCAAAGTCCGCATGGAGGAGGACCTGAGTGTTCTGGAGGTTGGTATTAAACAGCCGTCCAACCTCACCTCAATCTGTTTTACTGCTCATATCTGTGACCAATAAGACAAGCTCCATCTCACTCATTCACCCCTTATTTTAAAAAAGGATGAATAACTATCTGTGGATTGGTTTTGAGCTAGCAGGAATGCTGAGTCATAATGACATTTTGCTGTATGAGTCCACGTGCACAACATCTGTGTGTGTGTGTGTATGTGTGTGTGTGGCTTAGGAGCTGAAGATCTTGGTGGACTACGATGACGATGGCTACCTGCTCCAGATCTTCACCAAGCCCGTGCAGGACAGACCAACTGTGTTCTTGGAGGTTATCCAGAGACACAACCATCAGGTTAGGTCCTACACACATGCACACACAAACACACACACACACACACACACACACACACACAGAAATGTCATATATTGTTGTGAAATGATTAACAGTTGTGGCATTATCGTGGTCTTTCTGGTAACCTTGAATGTTACCCTCCCATGATGCTCTAGGGCTTTGGCGCTGGAAACTTCAAGGCTCTGTTTGAGGCCATTGAGGCAGACCAGAACGCAAGAGGCAACCTCACGATCCTAACTTCAAACGGCATGTCAGAAAAACTCTGAGACACACACACGCACACACATTAACAGAGACGCACAAACTCATGTACACATAAAAATACAAACACACACACACATATTGACACACACGCACAAAGAAATAGGTACGCACAATGGCATACATACACACACAAACACACACAAAAACACATACAAGCACATACATAAACAAACAAGTACACACAAAGACATGTACACATAAAAATACATACACACCCACACAAACAGGTATGCAGAAAGGCATGTATGAATAGAGAAACCTACACATACACACTCACTTCCATAACGTATAGCCAAAGACAAATACGCACATGAATGCAATCAAATGCAGTATTACCCTATATATTTGAACAAATGATTATGAAAATGTATTTACGAATTATTTTGCATATGTATTTGAAAATGCATTCCTAAGCACTCAGCCTTTTCTAGGTAGGTATTCCTTGTTACTTGTTACAGCATAAAACCCAGTGTTTTTTTTGCAGATACTTGATCAGGATTTAGATAGCGAATATTATCCTATTAGATGTTCTGTCCCTTCATGACCAAAGCATCAGCCTCAAGTGCATTTACTGTGTATTTTATGTGCTTTAGCCATTATTCAGTATTACTCGATCAAATCATAATGCTTTATCTTATGTTCTGTTAGCCTCTGCATGTGTGGCTACAGACCAAGCGGCACAATAGAAATAGCCAATAGAATTACAGGTAAATAGAAACCAACTGCAGAGTGCTGAAACTGGCACTGTTCTTATTCAGTCCCATTTACTATGCATTCCTAGTCCCATATACTATGCACTCATGGGAAACTTTAATGGCGTATTTAATTCATAGGCCTCATACAATACCTCAAGTTACAAAATTCTGTTGTGAACATATCATTGCTCAGTTTGGTCATGTCAGTATTAGCTAAAAATGCATGTAAGTAAAAGAATCTGATGAAAAACCTGCCTCTAATCATTGTCTGCTTTTATGTGTGTGTGTGTGTGTGTGTGAGGGTAAGGATGGAAGACAACTGGTGGTAATATAGGGTTCATTAAAATTGTTTAATTAATTAAAAAGCACAATATGTGACTTCTGTTGTTGCCGTTTTGGATATTTTTGTCTGAACTTAAAGTTTGCATTTCCCCTGAGTTAGTTAGGTTATGTTATGTAATTATACTGTTTCTATGTTTGCCTATTCTACGTTTGCCTATAGTTTCTTAACCTGCATATTAGACTACCATTGTGGAAATTTAGGTTAATTGTTTAATTGTCACCTGGACCGCTGATTAGATGCCACCTGGACAGCTTATGAGTAGCGTCACCTGAATGGATAATTGAGTAGATGACTGGTAGCAAATGTTGGGTCTAGGTGGGTTAAACATACGGTTTTTTGACCACTTTTCGATAATAGTTTAGCCTTTTTAGTTTACTGTATTCAAAGTTGATTGATTTATACTACTCGTTTATGTTCACCCTTTTTGAAGCCACAATAAATGGATTATTCTTTTAACTGGAAACTACCGAGAGTGCGTAATCCACTACCTGCTGACGACCCACGGCCTTGACTGGATATTGGAATATGGAAAATTAGAAACCATAGAAAGGACGCCACAACTTCATTCACATTATTTATTTACCTCAGAAAAGAAAATCTCAAAAAGCCTGAACCGGTTGCAGGTCTGCAGCTCCATTTCTTCTTGGTTTTATTTCAGGCTATCAAAGATCAAAATCATTAATTTCCAACTTCAGTGTGAAAATAACGGGCCTGATGAAGCCACTGACAACAGATGTTGACACGGCCACCTTCATATTACATGAACACTCCACGGCACAAGTGCAGTGTACTAGTTCTACACAAGTGCAGTATACTAGTTCTACACAGGTGCAGTATACTAGTTCTACACAGGTGCAGTATACTAGTTCTTCACAAGTGCAGTATACTAGTTCTACACAAGTGCAGTGTACTACTTGTATAGAAGGGTAACCATCCACTCAGTCAGACACTGCCTGTCTAAGGCAAATAGCAATGCTTTACTTAAACTTGAATTCAGTCATAAATTGCCAAATCCAAGCGCGTAATCGGAACATGATTATCCAACCGTATTTTGGGGGGTATAGTGGAGAATAATCTTTCAGGTCATCACTGATTTCACATGATGAATTCAACAGTCCAGGTCTGATTTTGATTAGCACCAGCATGTGTATGTGTGTTTAGGTGCATATCCTTTATTGCTGTGCTAATGTGTGTGTGTGTGTGTGTGTGTGTTTGTGTGAGAGAGGGAGGGGGAAAGACAGATGACATCAGGCATCAGGAATAGACAATGAGGGACAGAGAGGTCTTCCTGAGGCAGGCTTGAGGTTCTCCCAGTGGTCACGGGAAGCCCTGTGGAGAAGACAGCAGAAGTGACCCTCAACTTCACAAACACGCACACCACCATATGCCCTCTGGAATCATTACGTTTCTAAATTAAGGACAAAACATGACCACAAATACATTCATTATACACCTGAATCTGAGCTTTACAGCTAATAACACGAGAATGGAGGAAATCGGTTGCTCCTTTTTTCAACTTGCAGGGTTGGCAACTGAATCGGCCCTGACATGCTTGGTTCGTTGTTCCTGTGCTTGTAAGTTCCCTAGCAGACTTCTGTTTCAGCTACTCACATGCTAAACAATATGTGTTTTCTCTGTGAGCTCTTAGCTAATGAGGAATCTTTCGCATTCATAGGGCCCTATTTTAACGATCAGAAACGCAAGTAGGACGGCGCCAAACGCAAGTAGCTGTGTGGGCGGCTCTATGGCGCATTTGCTATTATAACGGCGGAAAAAACACACTTGCGCCCGGCGCAAATGTCAAATGGGTTGGTCCAAAGGAGGTTACTCAGCCATAGGTGTGGTTTGGGCGTAATATGCAATAAACCAATCAGAGCGTCATCTCACATTCGATTTAAGAACGAGGAGCGCATATTCCATAACGGCTTGTTATTATTATGGCGGAGTAACCTGGAGGAAGACCGTGAGGCCACCAGAACGTGTGTTACCAGAAACAATCACGGCAATATTTTCCCATGCTTGTTTGGAGAAATGTTTCTACTTTTCATTTCTCGTTTGTATTTTTTCAGTGACTAGCATTCGTTTTTTGGTGGCAACATATTTGAAATAAAAGTCACAAAAACATACTTTCCGATGTTTTGGGTTCACCCTCACTGAATCACTAGGTTATGTATGCATGGTAATAATATTGCACCCATCGACACATGCAGTTCAACCTCACGTCTTCTAAAGTCCTCTAATCTATCCTCATTTATGTCATTGACACATCCATGATTCATGGCAATGTTGTGTAAAACACTGGGGGGGCACGTATGTGAATATGGGTGCAGTCTATAGCGCCAAGGACGCCAGGGAACCCATACTTCTCCCAAAACGCCTGCTTAGCCCTCTCTTGGCTGTCGGGTGTTACGGGAAATGTTATGAATTCCCCAGCATGTCGGACTAGACCTGACGTAACTGCATGTATAGCCGAACTTATTGCAGACTGTGATAGGGACAGTGTGCGTCTGTCCCCAGCTCATCTGCCAGGAGATGGCAGACATCAGAACCGCCATTACAATTAACCTGAATCATTTGGGTCAATGTGTACGCTAGATGTATGCCTATTTTTTAAATATCTTGGATATGGATATCACAATGATTTCCTCATGTGGTAAATACTTTATTAGGGCCCGAGCTGCTGAAAGCAGCAAAGCCCTATTGGTTTTCTACTGTTTATTTTTATTTTTTTCTTGATGAAATTCTATGGAAAACTCACCAACTTTGGCAGGGATGTTATGCTGGGAATTCTAAGATCTTTTGCGTTGAAAGAATTTTCGGGCGGGGCAAAATGGCTCTGTAGCGCCCCCTAGAAATTGCAAATACCCCTCTGCATTGGGGTTATTTTGGCATAGCTCGACGAAATTCGGTACACACCTTTTGTAGGAGCCATTTCGGTATTAATTTTATGTTATTTTAATGTTTCTATTTTTGCGAGGATTTGTGCCCTCTACAGGTGAAAACGAGGATAAATAGGAGCGTGACCCGGTGGTAGACGCGGCTGATTGGGAGCACAAAGCTTTTTGACCTTGAGCTGTGGTATCTGGCAACGGTGACGGCGAGGATAGGCCTCGTTGCTCTGTGTTTAAACTTTATTTATTTATTTGCAAACCAAGTTGTACCATCATTTTGTTAATAAAGCAAACAGCTTTAAACGGACCTCGCTGGATTACCTTTCTTTCAAGCGTCAACAATTCCCCTGATCAACGCCACCAAACAAGTGATAAAGCAAAGGGACAACTAAGGATAAATTATCACTATATTAGTCAAAAAGCTTGCTTTTGGATCTGGATAACCCTGTGGATTACGACGAGGATTGGATTTCCAAAGCCACGCAAGGAACAGGCCGCAAAGGAACAAAGGAAAGCCGATGCAAACAAAGCACGAGATTGCGGTAGGCCTCTGAACTTTAAGAAGTACAGTTTTCATGGACTAAGAGCTCTAGGAGCCGAAGATTGGATTTATTAGTTAGATAATATTTTTGTTTGAATTATGGATTGCCTTTGGAGCAAGTTTGATAAGACTTTAAGTTACTAGAGGAAAGTTAAGCGCTGCTTGTTCATTTATGCGCGCATTTTCCCCCTTGCTGGATTGATTAATTGCAACGGAGCATAAACATTGTTGGAAAGGATACTTTGACTTTTAGGAAGATTATTCCCTTTTTTGTTACACAATGGCTGGTGAACACGGTAAACCAGAAGACACAAATGTGCCAACTGAGCTGGATGAAAATGAAGCCGCAAAAGATTTGCGTAAAGCGAGAAAGATAAAACTCGGAATGCTTACACGCAAGATGAACTTTATTAAAAAATTGATGACCGTTCCGTCAAATGTAGAACAAGTGATGGAAAATGTAGCACAATATGATGATTTATTGGGTGAATTTGAAGCTAGTCACAACGATTATCAGCATGTATTGGCAGAAGAGGAACGCGAATCTGATGACGTGTGGTATCAACCTAAAGGAGAGATTAATAAATCGTTCCTGTTGGAGGCGAATGCATGGCTAGTTGAACACAAACGGTGCAATGATGATGAGGAAATAAGACCTGAGGACAGTGTTTCTGCAACTCATGCAAGGAAAGTAGACGATACGGGATCAAAGGTCTCTTCAACCTCCACAGCCTTGAGTCGCGCAGCAGCGGACAAGGCTGCGCTAGAAGTTAGATTGGCGGCTCTTAAAGAAAAGCACGCTATAGAGAGCGAGGAAGCAGAATTAGCGCAAAGACAGGCAGAGTTATTGAAAGAATTGGCTGAAGGACAAGAAAAATTGAGAAAACAAAAGGAAATGTTAGCTGTCCAAAGTGAATTAGATGCAGCCAATGCCAAACTTGATGTATTAAGTGATCGAAAAAGCAGTGTTTCACAGAGAGATGGAATGAATGAGCATTTGGAGAAAACGCTTAAATTACAGGGGCATAGCAAAGGAATGCAAGATGCCAGTGTTAGACTTAAATCGAGTGCCCTTCCGCCTCAACCAATGCTACTTCATGCCAGAGCCAAAGAGCCGTATTTCCTTCCTTCTTTGCGGCCCCCTGTCTGGCCAGACCCATCTCTGTACAGATCCACTGCCCAGCCAAGTCAACGACAGTCTCAGCCACAACTCCTAAGCCATACTTATGAGCCTTCACACCATAGGTCCTCTCATCAAACCACTCTGCACCCCCAAGGTCCATCACAGCCCCACTTAGCACCCCACTCCGGACGACAGTCCCAAGGTGATGAACCTAGGATCTCTCTTGGAGAACAAGACACTGCTGTCTATGAAATTCTGCAGAGGCAAAATGACATCACAGCATCTTTGATTAGGCAACAGGACAAAACATTCTTGCCACGAAAGGAGATGAAGGTTTTTAGTAATGATCCAATTGATTACAGATCCTTTATCAGTTCATTTGAACATATTATAGAGAGCAAAATTGACAATGCAAAGGACAAATTGTATTATCTAGAGCAATATACATCTGGACAAGCCAGAGAGCTAGTTAAGACATGTCTCTTCTTAGACGCAAATATAGGATTTGCAAGAGCCAAAGAATTGCTCCAAGAGCACTTTGGAAATGAGTATTTAGTCTCCAATGCATACATTCAAAAGGCATTGACCTGGCCCTCCATTCGATCTGAGGATTCACAAACACTGAAATCATATGCTCTGTACCTCAGAGGTTGCTTGAATGGCATGAATGAAATTGCCTACATGGATGAATTAAATCTGGCCTCTAATTTGAAGTTGTTAGTCAGCAAATTGCCCTACAAGTTGAGAGGGGGATGGAGAGTAGAAGTATGCAAGTTTCAAGAAACTACAAACCGCAGAGCCACATTCGGAACCTTAGTTGAGTTTATCGAAAGAGAAGTCAAAATCTTGACAGATCCTGTCTTTGGTGATATACAAGATCCCTCACCAAAAGCACAAGGTCCAAGGCCCATTCACTCAAGTTCCGTGAAAACCAAATTCAGTGACAAGGGATTCACAACCAATGCAGCAACCATTGATGTCATCCCCACTCATCACAAACAGTGGAATAGCCCATCACCAGGCCAACATAAGCCATACTGTCTGTCTTGCTCAGGAGAACATCTACTGGCAAGCTGCTCTTGGTTTAAAAAGAAATGTCACACTGACAAGATCACATTCTTGAAAGAAAGAGGTCTCTGTTTTGCATGTCTCCTAACAGGCCATATGAGTAAGGACTGCAACAAGCGTCAGTCATGCACCATTTGCGAGAGGGCGCATCCAACTGTACTGCACATAGGACAAGTGGAGCAGGACAAAGGAGCTGGACAACAGGAAACAAATAAGGAAACCGCCAAGGAACCCAACAGGGTGAACACAGGTCTTGTGTCCCTCGAAACATGCAGTCAAACTGGGGCCGGTGAAGAACAGTGTCTGATGTCCATCGTACCTGTTAAGGTAAAATCAAACAAGGGCAGCAGAGTTATACAAGCTTATGCATTTCTTGACCCCGGCAGCTCGGCCACCTTTTGTACTGATAGATTAATGCGGCAACTAAAGGTACAAGGAAAAAGAACAAGCATCATGCTGCGCACAATGGGCCAGGAGAAAATGATGTCTACTAACATCATCACAGGACTGGAAGTAAGTGGACTTCATGACAATGGGTTCATAACTCTGCCAGAGACATTCACACAAACAAAGATTCCTGTATCAAAGAGTAACATACCCAACCAGAATTCTCTATCAAAGTGGCCTTATCTTAAAGATGTTAAACTTTCCACCATTGATGCAGGCATTGAATTGCTGATAGGCACAAACGCTCCAAAAGCAATAGAGCCCTGGCAAGTCATAAACAGTGAAGGAGACGGCCCATATGCAATGAAAACAATGCTCGGATGGGTAGTGAATGGCCCAGTAGGGAAAAGATCTACCAATGAAATTCGGTCTCAAACAGTCAACCGAATTTCAGCGAATTTGTGCGAAGAGGTGAAGGAAATGTCCATTGAAGACAAACAGTTTTTGAAAATCACAGATGAATCTTCTAAAATTGTGGATGGACATTACAGTCTAAAGTTACCATTTAGGAAGGATCATGCTACATTGCCTAATAACTGTAGCCTTGCAGAACAACGTCTCCAAAGCCGGAAAAAGAAATTCAAATTCAGGAATGGAGTGTATGCTGCTTTGAATGACACAACCAGCAAAGGACAATCAGAAATTGTGCCAAAGGGGCAACTGACCAGAATGGATAGAAAGGTGTGGAACCTGTCCCACCATGAAGTTTACCACCCAAAGAAACGAAAATTAAAGGTTGTGTTTGATTGTGGAGCATCATTTTGTGGAAAAGCATTGAATGCAGAAGTGCTCAAAGGGCCTGACTTAACCAACAGTCTTGTAGATGTGCTCAACAGCTTGCGTCAGGAGCCAATAGGACGAAAAGGACGAATGGCGGACATAGACCATAGGGGTCTACACATCATTACTGCCCAGAGGGGTCTACTCGTCACTGACCAGAGGGGTCTACGCACGGACCAGAGGGGTCTACGCACGGACCAGAGGGGTCTACTCACTGACCAGAGGGGTCTACGCACGGACCAGAGGGGTCTATCATCACTACCGACCAAAGGGGTCTACACATCACCGACCAGAGGGGTCTACACATCATCACTGACCAGAGGGGTCTACACATCACTGCTGACCAGAGGGGTCTGCTCACCATTACTGACCAAAGGGGTCTACAGAGTGCCAAAAGTGGAATACCAAAAGGAGGAACTTCCAGTGTGGAGATGTTGCTTTAGTGGTGGACCCAACTGCACAAAGAGGCTCCTGCGTTGTAGGAAGAATAATTGAAGTTTTCCCTGACCAGAAAGGGCTTGTGTGCACCGTGACAATCAAGACCCAAAGCAGCATCATAAAGACCCATGACAAAGCTCTGTTTGTGGGTGATGAAGACAAAGCTTGAAGAGTCAAGATGAAAATGGTCAAGTACTCTCACTATCTTGTCTGTAATATGCTTGATTTGATGCTTAGAAACGTAATGATTTTAAGGCTCCTATTTTGATTTAATTTAGTAATTGTTTTGCTCACCAAATACAATTAGGGGCCGGTTATGTAGGAGCCATTTCGGTATTAATTTTATGTTATTTTAATGTTTCTATTTTTGCGAGGATTTGTGCCCTCTACAGGTGAAAACGAGGATAAATAGGAGCGTGACCCGGTGGTAGACGCGGCTGATTGGGAGCACAAAGCTTTTTGACCTTGAGCTGTGGTATCTGGCAACGGTGACGGCGAGGATAGGCCTCGTTGCTCTGTGTTTAAACTTTATTTATTTATTTGCAAACCAAGTTGTACCATCATTTTGTTAATAAAGCAAACAGCTTTAAACGGACCTCGCTGGATTACCTTTCTTTCAAGCGTCAACAATTCCCCTGATCAACGCCACCAAACAAGTGATAAAGCAAAGGGACAACTAAGGATAAATTATCACTATACCTTTATCATGCCCAGACTCACCAAAAAGTGTATTGACCCAATCAGTGGTGTGTCTGAACGCGTTCATTGAACGAAAGTTCATGAACTCATTCATAATTTTGGTGAACGTGAACTGAACGAACTGAATCCTGCCTGATGAACGATACTGTGAACGCGTTCATTCTGGTGTCTGTTCACTCTTTTTAATTTCGTTCAATAAGGTTCAATATTTCTAGAAAATTCCAGGCAAAATACAGACAGTTAACAGTCCTGTATCCAGGGTTGTTCAACCAGTCAATTACGTGTGCTTTCTTCTGCTGTTGAAGTTGCGAACAGGCCAAGAGCGGTATTGCAGGCATATGGAGATTTCAAGTCGCACCGCCGCATTCGTCAGCAAAACAAAAAGCACCATGGAGGCGTCAGCAGGTTGCGTCCTACTCCTATCATCATTTAGGCGAATTTTATGACAAGGTCGGTGAGGATGGGAACAACCTTACATTTCTGTGCAAACTTTGCCCACCGGCTTTCAAAAAGAAAATCCGCACTTCAGTCAATTCCTCAGCAAACTTGAAACGGCACATTGAACTGAAGCACCCGGTTAACCTTTCAAGGTGCAAGCAAATCAAAAATCAAAAGACATTCAAGACAGGTCCTCGACCCAAATCCCATTAACTGCGTACAGCAACGGCTTAGTTGCCATCTCCCAGCCGCAGCTGGACAACTTGGTGATGCAGTATATTGTTGGAGACTTGCAGCCTTTGAGGAAAGTGGAAAGCCCAGCTTTCATAAACTTAATAAAGGGGTTGCAGCCATCCAAAAAAGTGCCATCAAGAAAGAAAGTACAGATCAAGACAAGATCTTCCTTCAGATAAGAGAAAATGACTCTCTCCTTGGCCCTGCAAACTTTTGTGTTATTGTTATTATTATTTTAGTTAGGCCTATGTATGTGGACTGTAACCAGTGACAGATTTCCATTTAGTTAAGTTATTTCCACTCACTGGACAGAAAGTAGAAGCACTGTCCATGGCATTGGACTCTGACTGAGTCTGTTAAGTTATTATTATTATTTATTTTGTTTTGCTTATACATTGGGCAAACAAGCCAAACAATCTAAAAGGGCCTCAATTATGTTTAAATGTTTTAAACTTTGAATGTTGCACTTTCAAGTTTTTCCTACCTCAGATTTCCTACCTCAGTGTTAAAGTGTTAAAGCAACAAATGGGGGAAGGCTGTCCCTTCAATGCAAATGTAAATCCTGGTTGGATAAGGATTAAAAATTGTACATGAAGATGAAATCTTACAGTTTCAGCGTGGTTTTATATGGGCTGTGGAAATAATTTAGAAAAAGGATAGCTCACAACATATTGAAAAAAAGAACTGAACTAGTTCATTTTCTGGAGCTGTGAACTAGAGGTCTGCACTCCCGCGGGAATCCCGCGGGACCCGCGGACTGCGATGCAAATCTGTGCGACGTGGGACAAGTCTGAAAACCTCTGTGCGGGAACAGGCGGGACAAGGGAGAGCTCCCGCGGGATGCGGGATAAAAAGAAAAATGCATCACTCCCGCAAATTGAATATGCGCGCAAAAATAAAACTATGAATGAACAAGAGTAATCCGAGATTTCTGACCTCCAGCAAGGGTCCGTTCATTTATTGCAGTACTGCGTTTCAACGACGTTGTATTCACAAAGTGACGTTGTATACACCCAAAACTCAGTGTAAATCTTGTATCAAGCACTTGCTCGATCCCAATGCACAGTTTTCGATTACAGTGACAATGTATCACATACGTTTAGTTAGTCACGTGAAGCAATGTTAGGATCAATATCGTATTGGGACATTGAGAGAAAGATCGTGTATTAGTCTAAACATCATTCCTTGTTTTGACAAATAACCTCATTGGGATTTTCCACAAACCAAAATCCTCACCCATACTACAATGTGAATCATTGGCGAAATCTCGGATTGCTCCAGATCCGGATCATCCTGAAATCTGAAGTTTTAATGGGGATGTCTCAGGAGCAAGATCTACCTCTTGTGAAAATTTCAGAAAGATCCGCCCTGTAGTTTCTGAGAAATCTTGTCCACAGACAGACAAACAGACGGACAAATAAATAAATAAATAAATAAATAAATAAATAAATTAATTAATTAACGGACCCGATCGTATAACCTCCTTGCTGGAGGTAATAAAGTATGTGTACATGATTAATGTTATGCTGGAATTCTATGATTACAGCAGCACTAACTGATGCTTGAATATGGAAAAACTTCATCAAGTCGCCATCATTTTGTTTTGTTAGTTAATTATGGTAATGAAGTGAGGTAGTCTTCAAGATTTCTCCAGCAAACGGCTACTATTATTTTATTAATATGGACATTTTTTTGTTTTGTAACCAAGGCTATTGCCTTTGTTTAAATGGTCTTGCCATTACATTTGGTTTAAAACGGTAAGGAGTAGTGTGCATTTACTTCAAATGGGCCATGTGACAAGCACTTTGTGAAATAGAGAGCGGAAATGAATATCCATCTTGCATGGACTGTCTTGCGCGGGATTCACGCGGGCGGGAGCGGGATATATTACTACCGCTGCGGGCGGGAGCGGGACTAAAACATATTTTTTTCTTGCGGGAGCGGGACATAATCTTGCGGGAGCGGGACTGAAAAATGTGTCCCGCGCAGACCTCTACTGTGAACTTAGTTCAAAATGTTGAATTATGAACTATGAACTGCACTAGTTCATTTTAAAATGTGTGAACTATGAACTGAACTAGTTTAGGTAGAAAGTGAACTTTCCCAACACTGGACGCCATGGTGGCAGGTCAACAGGAAGTCAGCAATTTTGAGTGGAATGTGCTCCTGGAAGATCCTGGAGGAAGGACGATCCGGGATGGGTTAAAAGCAGAGGGTGAATTCACAGCGACCTCAGGCCTGCGTGCGTGTGTGTGTGTGTGTGTGTGTGTGTGTGTGTCCTGGATCGCCTATCATATATAACACGTGTGTGTTGCAGTGAATCGCTTGTGCAATAAAAAAAACTGACTTGAAAGTCAGCCTTGTTAGTTTGTTTTGTTGTTTGTTTTGACTGCATTTTTGCCCTTTTCCTCACCTCGCATCTGATCGAACTCCTCCTACAAATTTAATGGTAATGACTTCAAATTTGGTCAGGATACTCTTCAGCCATGGGGGATGAAATTTTCTTGAGGGATTGTTCAAAATCTCAAAGGTGTGGGCGTGGCAGACCCTCAAACGTTTACGACTCGCCAGTGCTCGCCACAAAACGCAAAGTCACTTATAATTCCTGCCTGCTTTGTCCGATCCTGACCAAACGTCATAGGGTGGAAGCTTGACCCGGCTTGAACGCGGGCATATGCCCATAATGCCACTCGCCTATAGCGCCACCTGTTGGTGGATGGAATCGTCACTCTGTTTCCACACCTGGCGTCTGATCGAACTCCTCCTACAGATTTTATGGAAATGCCTTCAAAATTGGTCAGGATACTCTTCAGCCATGGGGGATCAAAATGTATGTACGGATTTTTGAAAATCTCAAAGGTGTGGGCGTGGCAGACCCTCAAACTTTTACAACTCGCCAGTGCTCGCCATTTCCACACGTCGCATCTGATCGAACTCCTCCTACCGATTTAATGCAAACGCCTTCAAACTTGGACAGGATACTCTTCAGCCATGGGGGATCAAATTGTATTGAGGGATTGTCCAAAATCTGAAAGGTGTGGGCGTGGCAGACCCTCAAACTTCGACTCGCCACTACTCGCCAAAACCACAAACTCACTTAAAAATCCTGCCTGCATTGTCCGATCCTCCCCAAACTGCATAGGGTGGACGCTGGACCCGGCCTGAACGCATACATATGCCCATAATGCCACTCGCCTGTAGCGCCACCTGTTGGTGGTTGGAAACATTGCACATTGTCCGATCCTGACCAAACTTCATAGGGTGGACGCTGGACCCGTTCTGAACTCGGATATATGCCCGTAATGTCACTCGCCTATAGCGCCACCTGTTGGTGGTTGGAAACCTCGCTTTCTTTATTCTTTGCGCTGTATTGTTGCGATGTGTCGATGTGCGTGGCATTCTCATGGCTCGCTCTAAGCTTGACGGACGGCTGTGCGGTGCGCGTCTGCCATCGACCGCCGCCTTCCCCGACGAGCGCGCGTGCTCGGGGCCGCTCATCGCTGCTTGCAGCTTTAATTTTCCTTGTAATTATATATGGCTTGCCAAAAAATTGGTGTAAATCTCTCGTGTAGACGAGAGAAGTAAAGTGTAGCCTACTGTGCGGCCAAGCACGCGTCCTTAAAATAGCGTCTGAATACGCGCCACAGACTCTACACAATGCGCCTCTGACATTAGACTAGGTTTTTTCTGGTCAACGGCGCAAGTGTTGTTTTGAAACTGAAAAAAAAATCACTTGCGCCTGAGAAACGCCTTCTCTGTTCCGCCCAGCCCATTTCGGCGCAAGTTAATTTCGACGCGCGCCTCTGGAGGGAAAATCCCGCTGTGCGCCGGGTGCAAGATAGGAATGATACATGCGGCGCTGACTGTCAATTGCGCTGGGTGCAAGATAGGGCCCATAGAGTGAGAGGCATGAGGGAAACAACTCCCCAGAGGAGAAAATAACCCAGCGAGCACAACAGCCACTTGGGTTTTGTTCAACAAGTCAAGGGTCTGTGTCTGGTCTGTGTTTTCCATGAAGCTTCATGGCTGATACAGACACCTTTGATTTTGGATCATTTCTGTTTTCGGAGACTCTTTTTTTTATTTCGCAAAAGCTGTTGCACAACAACAATGCTTTTTGGAAACACAGACCTGGTTAGTATCCACAGCATAGTAGTACTGGCCTAACATCATGAGCTCTGCAGTGCACTACCTGGCTTTAACATAGGGTTTACTGGCTAACATCATGACTTCTGCAGTGCACTACCTGGCTTTAACATAGGGTTTGCTGCTCCCTTCCAGTGCACTTCCCCACAGGCCATGCTTCTGCGACGCGGGGGGTAGAAAGCCCCTCTCCGGGGCAAGTTCCTCTGCCAGCGCCCGGATGTGGTAGGGTTCGAACCCACAGCAGCCCCCGATGTAGCGGATGCCAGCTTTGTACGCCTCCCTGGCATACTTGTGGGCATCCCAGCGGTTCACAACCCTTGACTCCAACGCTGGGGGACACAAATGAAAAATAACAGGTTTGTTGTTGCGAAAGCTAGAATGGGTATTGCTTTAAAGAATAGCTTAGAAGAAGAAGCCTTATGTCTTTTTCTGTTTTTGTTTTGTACAGTTACCTTATGCATTAAAGGCACCCAGTGCAACTTTCGAGGCTCAAAAATAAAAATTCAATTTCTAGTCTTTTTTACACGTAGTAAGTTTCAATAACTCCATACCATTACATACCGACATTCAAGCAGCAAAGATGAGACGTCGTTGTGTGGTGAGAACTGATAGATAATCGATAACAACAACAATCGCCGCCATTTTCTTTATTTTTTGTAACCTACAATAAATAAAGCAGGCTTCCAGTCAATGGAAAAATGGCTTCTCCCCACCGGCGATTGTTGTTGTATACGATTTTCTATCAGTTCTCACCACACAACGACGTCTCATCTTTGCTCCTTGAATGTCGATATGTAATGGTATGGAGTTATTGAAACTTACTACGTGTAAAAAAGACTAGAAATTGAATGTTTATTTTTCATTAAATGTTTACATAAAGTTGCACTGGGTGCCTTTAAAGTATGCATAAAGGGACATTATTTTATTTTCATGAGAATTTAAAAGGTTTGCACATCCAATCTAGGCAGAAAAGATGACAAATGGATTTTAACAAATGGAAGCTAAATGAGTTGCTGCAGTGTGACTAGCAGAGGCTAAATGAGTGGCTGCAGGCAGTGTGACTAGCAGAGGCTAACACTGCATGAAATGTGGGATTTACGACAGTCTTCGACCCTGTGAATTGCTGTAGAAGCCCACATTGGTGTGAAAGCCCCCCCCTTCCCCTTGGCCAGGCCTAGGTTTTGTTATGTTAATTGAATTGACCTGGATTGAAACGACACTGGATTTACGACAGTTTTCGACCCTGTGTATTGCCGTAGAAGCCCACATTAGTGTGAAAGCCCCCCCCCCCCCCTTCCCCTTGGCCAGGCCTAGGTCTTGTTATGTTAATTGAATTGACCCCCCCCCCTTGCCCTCCCCTGGTAAAGGCAAGACTGCAGCTATACAAATGCAAATAAGGTCAGCTTTTACTATCATTTACCAGCTTGGTAATTAGTATGAGTACAGTCAGAGAAAAGGAAGGGAACACAAGAAAATAATTTCTCATTTTTTAATCTTTTGAAAATATTTACAAATTGTCATTAGCAAAGCATACAGAGTCATCCTACAGGAGTTAGCACTTAATATGTTAAATTTCAGCCAGTGTGCAGAGTGGCATGACAACAGTAACCTTTTCCCTTGTCTTGCTCAACTGCACAGTGGATGTGTATACAACACATCTTCCAGCAATGCGTTCTATAGGGAGGAAAGATGCTGGGTGGGTGGTGTCTGCTCCCTGCAAACTCCAAACTTCTACTGGCTTTCCATAAAAATGTCTGTCAGGATGGGGATTAAGCAAAGAAACTTTAGCTAGAACATGTTTGCATGTAGTACTTTTTGTCGTGACATTAACAACCAAGAACTGCTTTATTACAGTTGGTCTTGGTTCAGATAGAGGGTCAACGATGGGCACCTCAAAACTGTTAGTGTTGGTACACCACTTAGCATATACATACGCTGATCTCTCTGCTCTAGATCCTTCTATGGAGTAATTTACATTGAGATATGAAACCCTTTTGCATGTCATGCTAAAACAGTCAACCTCAATTATACAGTTGTCAGGGTACATCTGGTGATACATTGTTCGCAAAGCACATCTGTTATGCTCATCTAAGATAATCTTATGGAATGGAGAGATTGGCAGCACGTTACAGTTTTCTAAGACAAGTCTTTCTGCTGACAGCAAAATATTGTGCTTCACATAAAGCACATCAGTGACATCACCACGTGACAAAGTCCCAACCATTTCACGGCCCAAAATGCTAGAAAATTCAGCTTCATATTTGCACATCCATGGCATGCTAAGCTGCTGACTCTGTTGAAATTGTCTCATAATTTGGACTTCATCATTGAAAAGCTGAGATTCCAGGCTTTCAGACTTTTTTCGGTAACGACCAACCCCTCTGGCTCACGGACTATACTTCAAAACTAAACCTGCACAATTATTCCCCCGGAACCAAATAAAGATTCCGCGTCTCCCAGCGGCAACCTTTTCTCAGGGACCGATGTATACAATCAGACTTCAGCTCAATCACGAATGCTGCCGGTAAGTCTCTTGTATGTCTACCGTATATCCGTTAAAATGTGTTGGCATTTGAATGTCCATGTACCGTGTATTAAGTGTATTGTGTATTGATGGCTACTTTGTGCCTGAATGGCACCGTGTCTGTGCGGTTCTTAGTCGATAGAAGAAGCCATGTCGGTGTCCGGTGCGTCGAGCTACAGCTGTCCAGAACCGCTGAGGTGTGCGAAGGGCGCTTAATTCAAAAATCACCGTAAGTCTATTTATGTTTAGGTGATTTCTTCTTACAGTTATACAAGGCCTCAGAATTTTGCTCGCAAGCAATGTAAATGATTCAGGGAAATCATTGTGAAACGTAGGCTACCAGACTGCCCAAATGCCTGCTGCTTAACTCTGGAAATGTGTATTGCACTTTACAGGAGACTGTGCGGCGTTTACACAACAGCGAGCGAAGCCATACGACCCAATGCAAGGGTGAGATTATTCGTGTTAATAAAAAGTGACGTTTTGCATCAGAAACGATGTCCTTTATAAACAAATGTACATTGCAGTCGTTAAACACATTTGATGGACGAACTATAGAAATATGCGTTATCGTTGTGTCAGCACAGCTGCACTTATTTGGTTTATGTTTACAGCTGATGGAGGCGAGGTTGAGCGTCTTGGCGAGGGAAGAAATGGACCTCTGGAAGAACGTTACCCTGGACCTGATGTCCGATGAAGAGGATTGCACAGACAAGGGGGAAACTGGCTGGATTGTGCGGCTGCCAGTTTTCAGAAGCAACGAGCTCTCTGACCTTTGTGCGGCTCTGCAAGAAAGACTCGACCGGGCGGGACCACAGAAGGCTTCGTGTCGGCACACCATCGGAAAGACTACCACATTTCCGCCACTATGAAGCCGTTCCAAAATGTTATTGTCCCAGATTTCAGTGCTGTGTTGCTGTTATTGCTGCTGCTGTTTTTTTTTTCTCTCTGATGCAATGTCTGTTTTTCTGTTTAAATAAAGCTTTGGTTTTCAATTCCTGACTTAAGGTCGTCAATGCTCGATTTTGTCTAAAGCAACTGCCTTTCTATAAGGCCTACTATGATTATGATTATTTAAAGGATTAATAAGAAATTCATTAATTTCATATATAACCATTATCATAATATTATTATACATAAATTATTAATTTCGTTTTTATGAGGCAATAGCTGTTAATGGGAGGGGCTACGATTTTGTCAGTTGAAAGTTGACCAATAGGGAAGAATCTCTTTCCCCAATCACAAGACGGTTACATTTTAAATCATGGTCATTTTCAACCAAAGGCTGCATTGTGTGTGAGGCTACAGTCAATATGCTAATAAGAGCCTTTCACACCTCTGTCAGCGGGAGGTGAGAAGTTAACACATCGCCCCCCTCTCCCCTCTTGGCCTGTATGCGGGAAATTCCGTGAATTTGCGGCAGACGGAAATTTCGGGGGAATGTCCGCTATCAACCAGGAATGCTTATCATTCGCGGCAGTATCACAGCGTTTACTGGCCCGATAATCTTGCTTTTCGTGCAGTGTAAATGGGACACAACAGAGCTTTTGGGGTCCTGATTTGGTATGGCACTTCTATGCACAATGCTATGCAAAGGTTGCCTGGTTTAACCCCCCTTTTATAATCCATATGGGCATTATAGATGGTTTTATAGATAACATTGGAAGTTTTTCATCGCCTAATATGCACAATATTCATACGTCACATGAAGAGATATCACCCCTCACCCCTATCTATAGCTTCTTAGTGTAATATCCCCTCCACCCTCTACAGTTAGAATCATTGGAAACAGATATCAAGTATGGGGAGGGGGTGATTGCATCTGATGGCAGCGCATGAGGGTATCTTTTAAAAGTGTTATAAATAACATAATAATAATAAGTATTGCCATTACCGAAAGGGAACTCAGGCAGGCCGATGTAGCCTGCAGCGGTGGAGTCGGGGCAGTGGAAGCCCAGGGGCTGGATCATGAGGTGGGCCCTCAGGCCGGCCATGTCCAGGCCCTCCTTCATCTGCTTCACCGTGTTCAGGCACTGCGTGGGGTCCACGTGGCAGTTCACCCCCACGATCTTAGCACCTGCAGCATACGCGTGCATGAGGAGAGTTAGGGGGGTTATGAGGATAACAGCAGAGTTCATGTGTGTGTGGGGGGGGGGCTGACTAAATTAACTGTTGTTACTGGATATTTTACAAAGATACATCGCAGTTGTGGGGAAAAAGCACACACACACACACACACACGTTAAAGGGTGAAAACTCATCAGGGTTGAAAAAGGTGACAAAGGTGCAACCGGGGTCATCTGGATTGGGCTCGCTCGCTGTCCTTGGTGATCAGAGGTGGCCGTGGAGCATACAGTGTCCATACTCAAGCAGAAGAACAAGGAACTGCCAAAGAAAAAGCTCTGCTATGATGATTCTTTACCTCCCATTGAGTCCCTGTTAATCATGAACCTGCTTCTGCTCACACTGTCTAGAAATGAGTTCCAAATGAAATGATATCCGCCCCAAGGTGTGACGGCCCAACTGGAGAGTGCCCTGTATGCCAGATCACTAGTCCACCTCTGCCACAGGGTGATGTTATGCCTACTCACAGGAGATGTGTAGGGATGAGTCTACACATGAGCACACTTTTTTTTTATTTACACAATTCACATGGATGACCTATTTTGAGAGAAAAACGTCACATAAAATGTGACAAGTTTGCTGTATTTAGCCTCCACCTTATACACCCAGACCTTGTAAAAGTGAATTGTGACTGGATGTCGCCTTTCACTAAGCACACCATTTCTCTTCACCTCAATCAGTCCAAAAACAGCCTTGTAGGCTACCCCTCACATTCACAGTTAGGGGGCGACGGGAGCGATGGTGGCGGGAGGCGCTTACCTGCCTTTACCAGCCTGACTGCACACTCTGCTGGGCAAACTCGGTCTATGTCTCCTCTAGGCGCGATGCACAGCGTCGACGCCACCGGCTTCCCACTCGTCACCAGCACCTCCACGGCCCACACCGCCTCCTCCACGTGAGCAAAGTACTGCCAGACACACACACACAGACACACAGTATTACCACCCACAAACGCCCATGTTCCCATACTATTACCACACACAACATGAATATAACCACACAACACACCAGTATCACCATAACATTACCTCTAAGAGCTCTGGAGACAGGATCACTACATTCCTCTAGCACAAACATCACAGCTGCTGCACTGTGGTGGCAAAAGGTATTCTGACCCAAATACTTTTCCTTTTCCTTTGTAAAGCATCTACAGCCATAGTGGCTGGCTTTAACATTTGTGCTTGTGAGGGTTGTGTATAGACTCATTGAACACTAATGGAAATCAAGGGCTCCAACAATAAAGGAAAAGGGGTATGGTACCGTGGGACAATATTGTTGGACATAGAACATCATGATCTATGTCATGGTGTGCCTGACCAGTGGAAAAGCACCACACTTCCATACAGCACCAATAGCGTACCTCAGCGATGAGGAAGTCCACATCTTTCCTGAGGAACACGTCCAGCTGCTTCTTGACGATGGCCTTCACCTCACTCTCACTGCTGCAGCCCTTGTAGACGCCCGTTTGGGAGACACCGGCACACACCAGCGCCCCGCCCTCATTGGCCACCTCGCGAGCTATGTCACAGGCCACTTCGTTGATTTGCTGACACTGAGAGGGCAGTCAGTGATAAGGTAAAAGGAAGTTTTGATTTCCCTGTAAATGCTCATAATGAGGTTTGGAGTGGAGGATGATGTGTCTCAGCTGAGTAATAGGACAAAGGTGAAGTTTCAGTGTACCAAATCATTGCTAGTTTTGTTTCTTTTCCTTTTCCCTTTATAACTGCTTGGTTTTTGGACTCACTGTGATGTTTGGAGCGTTTCCACTGATGTCTAGTTTATCATCACAGGAGTAGAAAGTAAACGTCTGCATGACATCAGCCCCAGCCCTCAGGAATTCCCGGTGGAGCTGCCTTACTGCAGAATAAAAACACAAAGAGTACATGAACAAGACCAATTCAACTCAGCAAGGGCTGTTTTTTGGTATAGGGAACAATTCAACTATTTATGAAGGGACACAAAAAAGGGATACAAGAAAAAGCTTTCCTATGGCAGCAAAATGCTCAGAGCCACCTCTCAAACTCAGAGTTTCAAAGTTGATAGGTACCACAGTTTACTTAAAACAACAAAAATGATTGCCAAATACTTCAAAACTCAATTCATATTCATTCTAATCTCATGTTAAATACAGATGTGTATGAGTGCAAATTTCAAAAAGCTCTCCGTACTAAGGTTAATAATGTTGATAAATTCGGCATATCGTTTTATAATGTATGATCATTGCTCTGACGCCCCTGTGAAGAGCCACTGAGTTAGGTTACGGCCAAACAAGGTGATCAAGAACTGCACGCATCTGAAACTTGTGTAACGAATCAACCTTTGAACATGACACTTAAGATAACATTTGAGTCAGACAACTGCAGAATAAATATTCAGTTGGGGTAATGTGTAGAAGCCTTCATGGAGTATAAGTGACAGCAGACATTTTACCCACTCAGAAAACAGCTAGGATAATTAAACCGTATTCCACATGCAAGTGTTAGTAGGCTACCGAAGTTCTTATATATTGTCAGATTTTTCCTTCGTGGTGTTCCATGGCGGTGCACGCAAATATGGTTATGTATGGTTTTATGTATCTCCAATGCATAGCTTTTTCTTGCTGCATGTATTTTTAAATGTGATATAAAAAGATCTGCTTCACTCGAGTCGTTTCACTAGAAAATCCAATTCCAAGAACAAGCACCCCACCCCCGATCAGATTTACTCGTACCACGATTGGAACACTTTCAATTTGAACTCTCTTCAATTTGAACTCTCCTTAAAGATCAGTGATCAAAACATTATGTGCAAAACAATATGTCAAAGTAGGACTTTGTGTAAACCTATTAGTTTTAAGCAACGCAACCTTCGTGCTTAAATTGCTATTGTATAGAAAATACAAAAAGCACAAGACATTTTTCTACCCAGGTCTAACACGACTCCAACGGCTCACCAAAGTTTACACATGTAATTTCGTTCACCTGCTTCGGGGTGCTCAACCGCGGCCTCCGGTGTCCAGTGACCCGCCTTCACGTAGCCCCTCCGCTCGAGCTGCAGGACATAGCCACCATCGCCAATGATAACCTCTCCCGCCTCCAAACGCTCCAGGATTCCCTAGAAAAGAAGTCCACACACGAGTTAATCATAACTTCCATAGCTATTACAAATAAGCTTTGATAACCTAGCCGTGTCAGCCACTCTAAGACAATGAACAACAAAGTACCTATAAAGGCCTAATAACCTGGCCTCATTAGAACCCTTTGACAAACGGAATGTTCCGCGAGATTGGAAAGGAGCAAATACTCCTTTCTAGATAGCATATAAAGATGTCCTTTTCTCTGTCTGTATATTTTGTGAGTGAAAACAATACCTTTCTCTTGAACGATGTCATCTTCCGCGACTCTCTAAATCTGATTATTTCGGGTATGCTCTCTAGTAGTATCAGCGTGGTGAGTGTGAACGAGGGATTTAGCCTATTCCTTCCAGTAGCCTAGCTAATAGTACTGTATCAATTCTTAACTGGAAGAGCCTAAGCTTTAAGTCCGTTATATATCAATGGCTACCAGTGCGAAAGGTTGTTGATCTGATGCAAAAGGTTGTTGAACAGCCTATCACATTTCACCCCTCCCTTCCGTGCTTCTGAAGCACCATGTTGATTGGTTGGGACTGGGAGCTTGGTTAGAGCCATGTTGTTTCCCATTTAAAAGGGCCAGTCGGTATGAATCGGTGTGAACACCTGACCTGAGTGTTTTGAGCACACTGAATGTACAGCTAGATGGCCGTGAGTGAGGCAGGTGGCCTAGGATGCAATCTGGCACTCCGCGAGTGGGCGAGACTCGCCACTTTGTGAATGAAGCGCGCTTCACTTAGGACGCGATCTGGCACTCCACGCCGCATTGCATAGAGACTGGCGCACATGAGACATATACGTTGTTGAGACTCTTATTAAAGATCTTAGCCTACTATATACGTTGTTGAGACTCTTATTAAAGATCTTACTAATTCTCACAAAGACAAAACAAATAGCTACACGTAGCCTATAGACGTTGTTGAGACTCTTATTAAAGATCTTACTCATTCTTGTGGTTGAAAGTCGGTAACAAAACAGAGACAAATAGCTACACGGTTAAGAAATGTCATTTAATGTCATTTATTTCAAAAACCAACAATCAGAGTCTAATAGCTCTGGTTCCAAGACACAAAAAAGCCAGGAACCAGGTCTGATGGCCCATCAACCTAGACAGAAGGCCAGGAGCCGCCTTGATGGTTCTAACCTGGTGCTGTGTAAACTATCTTGTGGGGGCTGAATTTTATTTTTTTATTTTTTCAGCCACTTAACATTTTATAGTGTATTCATATCTATATCTAGGCTACTTATTTAAAATTGTTGTCCCTATTCATTGTATTTATATCATACCATGCCTCCTACCTCACATTCATTGTATATCATGCCTCTTACCTCATATTCATTGTACTTATATCATATCATGACTCTTACCTCATATTTATTTTACTTATATATCTTATCATATATCTTACCTCATTCATAACTTCTATTGCTACCTTCACCTGTAGGCTACCTGTATCATATCTGCACTAATGACCAACTATTGCTGCCAATGTTACTACTGCTCATACCCCATATATCTTGTACTGTCATATCATACTGAATATATCCCATCTATTTATTTTTATATTACCACTTTACATATGCAGAATACTCTGCACTCTTCTGCTATGGTTCTTCTGGTTAGATTCCGTTGTCTCAGTACTTGGCCAACCCCCTGTGTGATGTCACATGTGAGCGCCAGTGTTGTCAATCACATGTGGGCGCCAATGTTGGAAGTTGTATAGTTAAACGTTGAGTACTTTGGTAGATTAAAGAGTAAACTTTGAATACAAATGCTAGTACAACTTCTATACATTATCTGTAAGGTTGTGAGTGTGCGGTGGTAATGTAAGTTGGATTCGTAAAACGTAATAAATGACATTGCTTGACCGTGTAGCTATTTGTCTCTGTTTTGTTACCGACCACGAGAATGAGTAAGATCTTTAATAAGAGTCTCAACAACGTTTATAGGCTACGTGTAGCTATTTGTTTTGTCTTTGTGAGAATTAGTAAGATCTTTAATAAGAGTCTCAACAACGTATATGTCTCATGTGCGCCCGTCTCTATGCAATGCGGCGCGGAGTGCCAGATCGCGTCCTAAGTGAAGCACGCTTCATTCACAAAGTGGCGAGTCTCGCCCACTGGCGGAGTGCCAGATCGCTTGAAGCGCAAGTGGCGAGTCTCGCCCACTCACATAGTGCCCGATTGCGTCCCAGACCTTAGCTCCGTGAGGAGCATTTTGCTGAATTGGACAAAGGGTGTTTGGGTTTAGAATCGCTCACAATTTGTCCAGTGTTACAGACGATTCAGGATCCTCATCTGTTGTTTTTTCATCTCCGTGAACTCAAGACAAAACATGATTAAAAAATAGTTTTCTTCTCAGTATACCCCGTCCCCACTAATAGATATTTACAATATCACCCAAAGAAAAACATCACAAGCACGACTGTTATTCGCTTACATTGTGTAAGGAATGTAAATACGTTTAAATAAAATTAGTTATATTTAAAAATGTAAATACATTTAAATAAAATGAGTGGTGAAACGCATTCAAAATGCTCCCATTCGACTGCATGCTTTTGTCTCAGCTGCTGGAACCGATTTGTCCTGCTGCTACTTTTAAAGGCACCCAGTGCAACTTTATATAAACATTCAATGAAAAATAAACATTCAATTTCTAGTCTTTTTTACACGTAGTAAGTTTCAATAACTCCATACCATTACATATTGACATTCAAGCAGCAAAGTTGAGACGTCGTTGTGTGGTGAGAACTGATAGAAAATCGTAAACAACAACAATCGCCGGTTGGAAGAGGCCATTTTTCCATTGACTGGAATCCTGCTTTATTTATTGTAGGTAACAAAAAATAAAGAAAATGGCGGCGATTGTTGTTGTTATCGATTTTCTATCAGTTCTCACCACACAACGACGTCTCATCTTTGCTCCTTGAATGTCGATATGTAATGGTATGGAGTTATTGAAACTTACTACGTGTAAACAAGAGTTGCACTGGGTGCCTTTAATTTGAAAAGATTCTTTACACAGCATGGTGGTCTGATCAAGAGCAGTAACCGAGGGTGACACCAAAAGTAACCCCAAAGGTGCTGCTATCGGGACATAACATATTCTTGGTTAATCAAACCAAATAAGAATATTTTTTTAACCATTGTAATGTTACAGTGCAAACTTTTTAAGCATTACTAGAGACTAGACACACATGTTTTCTCATCTTTTTTCACGAAGGCACACTATCAACTAGAAATAGGTTTTTAAAACCTTCCGCCAAGGCCTGCAGAAAAGCTGGAAGAAGCCTTGTGCCAGGAGAAATATCGAAATTGGGTACACCCACGACGTTGAAATAAAATAATTTGATCAGGTTTAAGGTCTGAAATTTTATCGGTATTCCTGTAGGCTACACTACTGAGGGTTTGACTGCAAATTCTGGAGGCCCTGGAAGGCGGAGCTTATTTGAAACGCCTCATGGAGAGCAAAATTGGAATAACCTTTCTCTGAGGTTTTTGACTGATAAAGACTGTGTAGACTAGTCATGGTATTTCACCACTGGGTAAGATCTGTATATAATATTTCAAGCTAGCTAATAACCTCCAAAATATGATTTATTCTTATTATTTATTCCGTCTCTGGCGAGAGACTGGAGGTATGTAGCTAGCTAGGATGGTGACTATCTTAGCTAGCGATGTTGATGTTACCGTCAGTAAAACCTTTTTTTAAATTACACGCTGAGCTATCAAAGCTGGCGAACGCCAGCAGCATACATACAAAGTGTTCGTTAAAAGTTCTGTTCAATGTTGTATCAAGCATAAATACAAAGTGTTCGTTAAAAGTTCGGTTCAATGCTGGCGTTTGCTATCGATAGCTACGACAGCTCTGCCTGCAATTATACAGACAGTACATTGACATTTAGACGGTCACATACATGAACATTTAAATGTTTAACATGAACACTTTAGTTGGAGAGACTAGTTAAGTTATTTTACTGGTAATAATACAAGTATTCATGAACCATAACGGTTTGGGGATTTTCCCTCTCAACTGGATAGTAAGCCACAGGCCCGGGGTGGGTAATCGGGAGAATCGGGAGCTTTCCCGGTGGGCCACCTCACTTCTGGGCCGGTCGAGAATTTAATTTTTTGACATTTGTCACGTTCGTTCATCTTCTCTTAAAGTAGGCTAAACACGTTTCACATTCTGACACCGCAGTCTCGGCATGGGTTGTACCATGCGAGGAAGTTCTCCCCTCCCAAATAGAGTTGGTTGGGTCCACAGCCCGTCTTTTCCAAAAAGTTTTCTCGTTAGACTGCGCCGGCCCAAACGCATCGATACAAGGCAGGGAGGATGGATGGGAGGAAAAGGCCAGGAGGGGCTGAAAAAGCCAGTTTGAAATAAAGAAAGGCATTGGAGGAGGATGCTGCCAAATGTGCCAAGTTTACCGATTTATTTTCAAGAGGTAAAAACACAAGTGGCAACTGGTAAAGAGAGACATAGGCCTAATGATTAGCAACGTAAATATTCGGCTAGCATTGTAGCGTTGGTTAATATCGTTGTAGCGTTGTAAACCTATTTGCAAGCAAAATATTACATTTAATTGAAATATTAGCCTTTTTATATCACCCAATATATGGTAAAATGACTCCTGCTGAAAATGATGAGCACAAAATGTGCAATGAGGAGGCCATGACTACAGGGACAGGTAGAGAGGTTAACCAAATAAACAATATGAATTAAAGTTATTTAATGTAAGAAAGAGCAGTATATGACAGTGCTTGATGAAAGAAAATAATGCCAGGGGAGATTTTAGATGATGAACCAGTTGTCTCATCTGATGTTGCTTTCGAAGTGAATGTCCATAATGTTATTCTGGACACTGTGGCAGGTAGCATGGATAGGAGGTTTTCAGCAAATGCAAAACTTGCCTCAGATTTAGCTTGTCTTGACCCTAAAAACATTCCTGAAATAAAGATAGATGGGCTCCCTAACTCAGCACTCCAGGAAATCAGCAAATGTCTGCTTACATTTGATTACAGAGTTACTGTTAGCACATTACAAACTGAGCTGTCTAGCCTGGCATAGGCTACCAGTGGGAGAGACTGAAAAAGTCCTCTCTTGAAGGTTGTACTGTCAGGGCATGTAGGCTAGTGAGATGGCACAGGAAGGTCAGGAGGATAGTGGCGGACTACCATATATCGAAGAACCAGAGATGGAGCTTGAAAGCAGGACCTGTTCCTCCTGCAAAAACTGTGCCATTTGTGCCCATTTAATACTCTCACTGTACAACCTCCTCACAGATGCTTATCATGTCATTAGGTAAGCATATACGTTTGGGTTGACTTTGTCCATCACACAGGTTGCATGTGAGAGAAGCTTTCCAAACCCTAACATTTGTGAAGAATAGGCTTCGAAGCTCATTGAGTCAGGAGAACTTGGAGGATTTAATGTTAATGTGCACAGAAAAGGAAATCCTCATGTCTAGAAGCAGTGACACAGTTATAGATAAAGTGGCTGAAACCAGTGCAATACTTAGGCGGTTACTGATGCTGTAGATGCTGTTGGTGCTATAACCAATGTAACTGTTTACTGTACTGTGAGTTGAACTGTAAACATTAGATCAATATCCTCGTTGTTGAAGAGTGGGATAGGTTTCAAATGCTTTATTTATTTATTTCTGCTTTTGTTAATTATCAACCTATCCTTGTGGAATAGCGGAATATTTTTTGTTGACCTCTCATTTTAAGTGGATTATTATTTAACCTTTACATTATTTGTTGAACCATGGTATTAATAAAAGAAAAAAATCAGAATAGTAAGAGCTGAACTGTTGCTTCATTTATCCAATTTCCGCCACCATTGAAAAAGTGGGCCGGTCAAGCCCAATGGACCCTTCCGCAAACTCCACCCCCCTTAGCAACGCTTGCTATATCAGTCAAGCATTCATGTTTCCCAGGTTCTCAGCATTGGTATGAATGGCGTGGCAACATGTTTTCAACCGTGTCAATTTCAGCTCTACCCAAAGAAATCACAAGCATTTTTTGGAAAAACGGCAAGATCTCAGATCGAAGCAGGCCAAAGGGTCTGCAATATGCTTATATAGGCTACAACCACGACATTACATGCCGTGTTTGTAGACAGACAAATGCTAAGGCTAACAGGTTCATTCCAGCTGTGTTTATTTGTTCTATTATCTACACAGTGGCCGCTACGCAAACATGTAAGGTGGTAAAACTAAATCGTATTTTAAGCAAGGGTTTTCTCACGTTTTCGATGCAGTGGGCAGATTTTAGCGACATAGCTTCTTGGAACAAAGTAGGTGCTTCTGTTTACGTTGCTGACATTCAGCTGATGGGGGGGTCGTCCACATTGTTTGATCCACAGCAGGCATTTCTCTCTCTGGGTCTTGGGTTTCGGGAAGGGATAAAATGTTACCCCTCCCTCCAGCCTTTTTGGATATCGGCTGTCAGAATTACACACTCCATAAGCGCAACGTTTTATTTTCTCTTCTCGAGCAGACGTCTCTCTCATTGACTTCCATTCATCAAAATGGCTTGCTTGACTGAGGTCCCGAGCTTAGTAACCGTTGCTATGCTATGATTGATCAGTTACCGTTTTGGGGAGTGGTCGCAGAAGGGTCAATTTATACTTCGGTAGAAGACACTTTTGAAAAGGTCGCCGACACAAATTACGTCATGTAAGACACTTTAAACCGTCGTTTTGAAGTGTCGGCTACATGGAGAAATTTCTACTGGCGCTCAAGTCGTCACAAAGTGTCGCGCAAGTGTGATACAACTGGCCCCGGTGCCTGCTATTATGTCGAGCCCCTGTCAGTGGCATAAGGTAGATGGGTTAGTTTACTAGTCAGGCATGAGGCACGAACACACACCATTGGCGAATGTATATCAACAATATTTTGGATTTTACGAATTAGTTACTTCGGTTATTGTATTGAGAAAGTAGACAGGTCAACGAGAAAGCGATCAGAAACATGCACTGCTTTGACTCGCGGTAACGTAAACAGACGGTCAAAGTGCTGAAACATTTTTAAAACACTGAAGAAAAGGAATTATTTGGTGCAGCAGCACACACAGCAGCTTAAAAAAATCTTTACCCACATCTGGAAAACACATACACAATTAAACAGGCGCTCGGCGGCGACCTGCCTCAGAAAGTATAACAACCTGTTCAATAATTGCTCGGCAGTTAGAAGGATAGGAGTTGTGCATACAACGTTTTTGATACGTCCCTGTAGTTGTAAATAGCTCGCAGGCAATGATGAGATATGACCAGGCAAAACTTCTGTCTGGCTGGGGGACTACCCAGTGCTCCGAAAGCTCAATATTTCGAAAAATTGTCCGAAATATCTTTACCAATTAAACCCTCTGTTCAGAAATGCCTTTGTTCCAACCAGTGGTGCGGAATTCATGTTTGTGGTGTGGCAAAAAGTGCGTGGGCAAGGTGAAGAATGCAAGAGGTCAGTTCACTGGAGGAATTTTCAGTTTTTAGCCTACACATAGGCCAAACAAGGAAGCTGCAAGTGCAGGCTCTGGCATAATTTAGAAATATTTTAAGTGGCACAAAACACATGCAGCATTTAATTTGCGCAGCGGAGACGCTTAACGGGCCATTACCCATATAACTTTTCCTAGGCAATATTTGTTAACTTAGCCTACTCTGGTTTTGAATATAGGGTACCACTCGTGAGAAGGAAATCACCGGCAGATTGTCGCAGGACATTACGCAGATCTTGTTAAAGGTGCATTAAGGATTAATAGCTATTCGCTAAAGGTATGCTAGCAGCTAAAACTAACGAAATCTCTTGAAATGTGCTGACTTTGACATTATGACAAACTAATTACTCAACGACTGTCCTTACACAGTCAAACATCAATCATGTGCAACACAAGACTAAGCAAGACAGCAAATAAGCTACTTACTAGATCGGCAGAAGGTAATCAAAGTCAGGTCGGCGGGCATCGGCAGGCAAAACTACAGAAGGCAGTTATATGCCTATCGACCCTGCTATGCCATTGGCACGGACGCAATTCTCCATATTAAAAGTCATTGTAGCGCTCCAATTTTTTTTAAGCTGTTATTTTAAGGTTAAACTGCTTATCCTAACCCTAATCCTGAAGCATAATTGTTGCATATTGTGCCTTTAAGCACTCTGACAAAGCATGCATGCGCAATGCACATGGCTTGATTTATTCAATGCAATGCCATTTTGGAAAGTGTTGTGCGTGTGTCTGCTGGTAACAAGAGGTAGGCTAATCAGCGAATGTTGCATTTGTTTCGCCAACTTTATTAGGACACGGGCAAACCCTGTCTCTGCTCTTAAGCTGCGTCCTCCACATGAGAAAGTGGAGGCGCCTGGAGAGGAGAATTGCGCGTCTCAAACGCAGTTACAATCAAGGGTTCCGCACGCTGGGCAGCAGTTCAGATCTTGGTCCACAACTGTGTTTGACTTGTTTTGAAAACATACATTTTACCCAGGCCAGCAATCATCATTGCAAATCTGAATAATACAAAAATACCAAAGAAAATAAGAACTTATTAATTTCATTGTATCGTGTTTTAATAGTTTATGTAGCCTATAGTGTATGTTAGATTAGCATATACTTTTATTATAGCTTGCTTCCTCCACAAATAATAGGCCTACCTACCTGTTAAAACGGATATATATCATTAAACACGCTTCATAATTATGTCAGTGTGATTAGCTATATAGACGGCACGCGCCGTTGATTTTCAAAAAGTAGAATGTAGTGGCAGAAAAATGTCGTTAGCGCCTCTCCCATTATGACGAACTCGGCGACTATTCGCCTGAAGTATAAACACACCTGGCCTGGAAGACACTTTTTTTTGTGTCGGCGACCTTTTCAAAAGTTTCGTCTACCGAAGTATAAATTGGGCTTCATGGGCCTGTGTTGTGTATATGCACTTGCACAACATACATTAAATAAAACACCGGAGTAAAGTTAACTATGCCTTTACTGGATTTCTCTACACGTTACAAACATGAATCTTCTGCTGTAGTTCAGAGTATCAATGCACGCTCAGTACTACATTAATGATATCACATAAAGAAAAGTAGTTCCTATAACTTTAACTAAAAGTAGTTCCCATACTAGATATTTATGTGAACATAACATTTCCTCCTGTACAGCATTGATGTCCATCTCATTGCATATAGGCTTAACAGAAAAATCATATCCATTACTGGCACTAATTAAACCTTAGTTACTACATGAGTGTTACACAATCTTAACCTTAGTGTTGAACACTTAAAACACTAAACTAACACACACACTAAACATTAAACATGAGATAATGACAATGCATGGCTCTTTTTTTTTTTTTTTTTTTTTATAATTCCAGCCTTTGAGGAGGATGGTGAGCTCTTTCAGGATAGCATCTCTCTTGAGGCACAGGGTCCTGAACAGGAACCTCGGGGCCATTCGCATTGACAGGTGTGTCAGGTGTGTTGCCATCATCAGGAGGAGTCTCTGAATCTGGGAACATCAATTCATCCGAATCCTCAGGAACAGGAGCGTAATCTTCTGTGTTTTTCTTGGTCGCATGGTGAGTTGTTGCATCCAGCAATTGATCAACATGGCGTCGCCAGATGACCCCACGTCCAATGTTCACGGTGTATGTCAGAGGCCCTGTTTTGGACAGGATCTCACCATGCTGCCATTTTTGCTTGGACTGTCGGTAATCCCTTGCCAGCACTTGTTGTCCAATTACAAAGTTTCTGACATGACGTGGTCCAGCTTTGATGGACTGTTTCAACGTCACATCTCTGCGTAGGTCAGGTTTCAGCAAATCTAGACGTGACCTCAGCCGCCTTCCCATGAACAATACAGCTGGAGCTTGACCTGTTGTAGCATGGTCAGTGTTTCTGTACGCATGTAGGAACTTTGCCATCTTCTCAGGCAGTGACACCTGAGCATTCCCCATTGTTTTCATTGACTGCTTAAATGACTAGACAAAGCGCTCAGCAAGCCCGTTAGTAGCAGGATGGTAAGGTACAGCAGTGGTATGTTTGATACCATTTCTCCGGATGAATGATTGGAACTCTTCAGATGTGAATTGACTACCATTGTCACTGACGAGTCGCTCAGGCAATCCTGTTCTTGCAAAGAGTGTGCGGAGAACTTCTACTGTTTTTGTGGATGTTGCATTTTTCACTATGAAGACTTCTGGCCACTTTGAATATGCATCAACGACAACAAGAAACATACGATCCAGGAAAGGCCCTGCATAGTCTACATGGAGTCTTTGCCATGGAGCGGTTGGCCACTCCCAGCTGTGGACAGGGGCAAGTGGAGGCTGTTTTTGTGTCAGCTGACATCCAGAGCATGTCTTGGCTAAATCTTCAATCTGGTGATCAATGCCTGGCCACCATATGTAGCTCCTCGCAAGGCTCTTCATCTTTACAACACCCATGTGTCCTTCATGAAGTGCTTCAAGGACTCTGGAGCGCAGCTTGGGTGGCACTATGACTCTGGTGCCCCACATGATGCACCCATGACACACAGATAGCTGCTCACGTCGACTGAAGTATTCAGGTAAGCCCACTGTGTTTTTGGCAGGCCACCCCTTCATCGTTAGCTCAAGGACCTTTGCTATAGTTGGATCTCTGCTTGTCTCTTGTCTGATCTGTGCACTGGTAACAGGTAAGTTCTCCATATGGGTCAAATGAAACATCTCAGCTGGATCTGAAGATGTATTGTCCTCTGGTTCACATGGCAAGCGCGAGAGTCCATCAGCATTTCCATGCTGTGTCGTTCCCTTGTACTCTATCACATAGTCATGTCCACCTAAGAACAATGCCCATCTTTGTAAGCGTGCTGCAGTCATAGCCGGAATAGATTTTCTTGGGATTTCGGATTTTCTTGGGATTTTCTTGGGTTAAAAATGGCCACTAGGGGTTGGTGATCTGTAATCAAGGTGAAGCATTTCCCATACAAGTATTGGTTGAATTTCTTCACACCCCATACCAGGCTAAATCCCTCTCTATCAATTTGTGCATAATTCTTTTCGGCAGCACTTAAAGACCTAGAGGCGAAGGCTATAGGACGTTCTGAGCCGTCTGGCATTTTGTGGGAGAGGACGGCACCAATGCCATATGGCGATGCATCACATGCCAAGCGAAGAGGTAAGTCTGGGTTGTAGTGTGTCAAGACCTTTTCGGACGTTATCAGCTCTTTTGCTGTCTTGAATGCCAGGTCACAGTGTTAAGTCCAATTCCAGGTTGCTTTCGCTTGCAGGAGGTTGTGCAATGGATGGAGTACAGTCAATAGATTCGGCAGGAATTTATGATAATAATTTATCAGACCCAAAAAGGAACGAACCTGGGTGACGTTACAGGGCTTAGGGGCTTTCAAAACAGCGTCAATTTTGTCCTGTGATTTGTGGAGGCCCTCTCTATCTATCCTGTGTCCACAGTACTCAATGGAGTCTTTGAAAAACTCACATTTGTCCTTATTGGCTCTGAGTCCACATTCAACTAGTCTTGTTAGGACTGCTTCCAGATTAGCAAAATGAGAGCTTTCGTTATGGCCTGTCACAATTATATCATCTAAGTAGCACTGTGTGCCGGGAATGCCCTGGAGGACCTGATCAATAGCACGCTGCCACACTGCAGGGGCAGACGCGATGCCAAAAACTAGCCTATTGTACCGAAAAAGACCTTTGAGAGTATTGATTGTAAGATACTTCTTCGATGCATCATCCATTTCCATTTGCAAGTACGCTTGGGCCAAGTCAATCTTTGAAAAATGTTGTCCACCAGCTAAAGATGCAAAAATGTCTTCTATGCGTGGCAACGGGTATTGGTCTGCATGTAAAACTGGGTTGACAGTAACTTTGAAGTCACCGCATAGCCTTATTGCACCATTTTTCTTGACTACGGGTACAATTGGTGTTGCCCAGTCCGACCATTCAACTTTAGACAGAATGCCTTGGTCTTCAAGCCTTGTCAGTTCTGTCTCCACTCTTGGACGCAGCGCATAGGGGACAGGACGTGCTTTCATGAACTTGGGCGATGCATGTTCATCCACTATGAGGTGTGCTTTAATTTGTTTGAGGGTTCCAATGCCCTCTTGGAACACTGGTGCTGCGCGCTGTAATAGCAGGTTCAACTTTTCCTGTGTAGCTACACTGCTTTCATTCTGACTGACCTGCATTGCCTTAATGGATTGCCAGTTAAGCTGAATCATTTGCAGCCAATCACGTCCAAATAACGGTACCCCTCCACGTGGTAGCACATACAAATCCAGAATTTTCTTTTTGTTTTCATATTTCACCTTCACCTTCAGTTTTCCTACTGGCACCACTTTTTCTCCTGTATATGTTTTTAGTAACACTGGGGTGCGTTTCAGTTTCAGCTTTGCAAACTTTTCTTTGTAATCTTTCAATGATATCAGTGAAAGCGCAGACCCAGTATCAAGTTCCATTTTTAATTTCTTCCCTTCAATCTCTGGGGTCACCCATATAATTTGTTTGTCACTGTCTGCTATGGAGTGGAGTTCTATGTGTGCCAGACTTGTGTCAACATCATCCGAGTTTGATCCACTTGAGTCTGTGTCATTCATTTCATTAACTCTTTTATCCTTTCTCCTATCTCTGTGCTCTCTGTGCTTTTCCTCATTCTGTTTAATTTTACACATTCTCTGTATGTGTCCTTTTCGATTGCACAGTCTACAGTTTTTATCACGAAACCAACAGTCTGCTTGGTCATGAGAGCTTTTTCCACATCTAAAACATCCATCTCCTTTCATTGGGCATTTAGTTGTGAATTTGTTGACATTACATTGATTTGCAAATTTCTTTTGCAATTCTACGGCATCCCTTGACGCAGTTTCCATTGCTACGGCAACTTCCAATGCCTTCGCTAACGTCAAATCTTTCTCGGTCAGGAGCCGTCTTTGTATGCCTTCATTATGCATGCCGCACACAAGCCTATCTCGGAGTGCATCGGACAAGCCCGCGCCAAACTGACAATGTTCTGCTAGCTTCCTGAGCTCTGCCATGAAGTTCGACATTGACTCATGCTTTTGCTGGTTTCGGTTATGAAATCTGAATCTCTCCGCAATGAGGAGGGGTCTTGGGTTAAAGTGCTCCTGTAGCAGTCTAGTTATGTCCTTAAACGATTTAGTGGCTGGCTTTTGTGGTGCTGTTAAACTTCTTAGCAGATTGTAGGTTTTAGCGCCCATTACACTTAGCAAAACTGCCACTTTCCTGTCATTTTCAATTCGGTTAGCAAAGCAATATTGCTCCAGTCTCTCAATATAAGTGTCCCATTCCTCCAAAGTACTGTCAAAAGCATCCACACCTCCAATAGCATAAGCCATAATTTTGTTTTGAACTTAGTCTATTTTCTCTCTCTCTCAAGTTGTCCCATCCTCATCGCCAATTCTGTTGTGTATTTGCACTTGCACAACATACATTAAATAAAACACCGGAGTAAAGTTAACGATGCCTTTACTGGAAATCTCTACACGTTACAGACATGAATCTTCTGCTGTAGTTCAGAGTATCAATGCGCGCTCAGTACTACATTAATGATATCACATAAAGAAAAGTAGTTCCTATAACTTTAACTAAAAGTAGTTCCCATACTAGATATTTATGTGAACATAACAGCCTGAAATTCCCGGGCTGAAAAGTGGCCCTACTCCGGCCCTGGTTAGCCATCATACCTAGCGATAGCTGGCTGGCAGCAAGCAGCTTAATTTACTTTGGAGCCGACATGTATTTTGCGATATATTGAGTTGGGCGTGGGGTGACCACACTGTTTAATCCACAGCTGGCACCTTTGCGCCTGTGTTTTGTGCTTTGGGGAAGCGGGGAAAAACGACATATCCCTCTAATCTCTCAGGGTACCTTATGTCATACCTACAAGTCCCGTAGGCACACTGTTTAACCATTCTGCTCAGACCTCAAAGTTGTCGGACTCTCTTCTCTTAGTAGCGGTTGCTAAGGTATGATTGGACAAGGGCCGTTCTAGGGAGGAGTTTCGCGATCGGTCAATTATTTCTCCAGACAGCGACACCCGAGGTTGCTTACGTCTTGTTGTCATGGAAACGCACGGCCTCAAATAGTTGCCCTGAAAATTCCCCCGATCAAAAAACAGAGACTTTACAACGATATGTTCGCCAAAATGTGAACGAAACGAAGGTGGAAACAATGCAAATACAGTTTGGTGTATTTTTATGAATCCATCCTTAAAAAATGGGCTTCACAGCTGGACGGTAAGTATTAAATTCACAATTCTGGGGTCCAGCCCCAAGGGGGTGCAACCATAGACATTGTGAAGATCACTGACGTTACCTAACGTACCACTCATCCCTCCCGGATCTATTCCGTCCTTAAAATGGCCTCCTGTGCGGACATTCACGAGTCCGTCGTTGCACCCATAGACATCAATAGCGAACCCGTATTTCCAGACTGCAATGGGGAGAGAGTCCCACATAACAGATGTATCAAAACTGCACAGCCATCTTGGACAGGAGCAGTGTGACGCCCTTGTAGGTCTCCATCCATTTTCTGGGTGTGATACAGTCAGTGCTCTGTATGGTGTTGGAAAAATAAAGCATACAAAAAACTGAATTAAAAAAAATAATACATTGATGTGTGACCGCTATGGACTGACCTCTCAGTCAGAACATTAATCAGGCCAGGGCTACCATGTCCAAGTCCGGCAGATGTTCTGAGCGAGACTTGCCTCCAAACCAGGACTCTCTGCACAAACATATTCAGCGGGCAAGCAACCAGGCTGCAGTGCACAGGAGGAGCCTAGAGTGTTACCCAGACATTCCTCCCCAAATCAATCATGGCTGTAAGATGGCTGGGGAGCTCTATAAGGTGGACTGTGTATCACTTCCAGAGGCGATCCTTGAGCTTGTTCACTGCTCCTGAAAAAAATTAAAAACTCTGTCAGGGGAAAATGTACATGCAAAGTGTATGAGCTGCCATGCACCAACCTGTGCAAGTGCACAAATTGTGATTATAACATCTAAGAAGAGGCCTAGGGAGATATCTCACCCCTTGGCATTACCCTGGTATTGCAGTGCTGCCAGGGAGGGGTGGCTCGGCTCCCCTATTTGTGTACTAACCTACCTTAGCCTTGTGGCTTTGGTCCTACTGGTCAGGAGATTAACATTTCCCCCATACCTTTCCTTTTCCCCCTTGATGATTAAATATGTCTTACACTATAACGTTTTGTGTTGCATGGTTTATGAGTCTACCATCGACTTTATACAAGGTGAATAACGTTGATTAAACTTGCCAGAGAAAAGGTAAATAAGGTATTAACATATAGCATAGCTAACAGTAAGCAAGGCTATATAGTGAAAGTGAAAGTCCTCTCTATGGCAGAGGTGGTGTAGAAACACACACTCTGAAATTAACCATGTACAAACTACGGTACTACAGTACAAACTACGGCTCGTTAGTGAACTAAAACTATTTACACCATCACTCACGTATGAAAAAGACGGTTTAGAAAACGGTCTAATACTGATCAAATTATTACTTACAGCACGTCTCAGTTTCCAAGTGTTGGAGATGTCACGGCAGCAGTGAAATGTCAATACCTGATTAATCGGGGAAACGAGCGTCAATATGGCTGCATCTGATTGGTTAATAGTGTTCTTACGCCAGTTTAACGTCGTGTTATTGGTACGACTGATTTAGTAGGCAACTGCGTTTGCCAGCGAGTTTAACAAAACTTTACACTATGAGTTTGACAAAATGAAACGGACTTTTTACTGGCAACAACCGGTTTATCTTTAGAAATGATATGATCATCCAAACTTTAAAAATTGAGGTCCTCCAAAATTAAATTTCAAAGTTGAACAGATACGAGGCTTCGGCCCACCACCTAAATGTATCCACACGTTTCCACCGCCCCATGGTGCTTTGCGCAAATAGTGGGCTTCACTTCCGGTTGCTACGAGACCGATGTAAACAATCGCGTCTGTCATTCATTCATTTATTCAACGATGTGGGAACACAACCATAACGGGTTAAAAAACGGCGATATAAATATACCCTTTCCCTCCGCACTAACTACATGGGAAGACGACATTAAAAAATGGCCGAGAATAACATACAGCAGTATTTTTTTGTACTTTGTTGAGTCTGTGTCTTGTGATGGTAAGGCAATGAAGAATCTGAAAAGCTCCGAAGCTTATCAATACTTACACAGCGAGAAAGTCGGGCGAGTGTGGCTAAATGAGATCACAGAAGACCTAGTCTTTTTGAAAGCGGAAATAGAGCCAAGTCAAAGTATTAAAGCAACCCATCATAAGGCTTGGGTATTAGTATCGAAGACAGGAGTGATACAGACAGCAGGCTGTTCTTGTATTGCAGGGCCAGGACTCTCCTGTAGTCATGCAGCAGCAATACTGTGGAAGGTTAGTAATGCTAGTGCTAACGAGAGTAACATGATCTTGAAAATGTGTAAAAGTGTTAGGTTTGTAAACGCTGGAAAGTCTACTTAAAACATAGAAGTAGGTTAAGCATGTGATTACAAAATGTGTATTCTTGTAGGTTGAGAATGCAGTCAGGCAAGGTGAGACAGGGACAGCATGTACTGATGTGAAAAGGACATGGAAAAGTGGTGCAAAGAAGAATGTAGGTCTGGTCAAGGCAAAGCATATTAATTTTAGACGCCACAGACCCCAGGACACATATCCCCACCCATCAAGGCGAGAACAAATCAATTCCACACCATCTCCCCGACTTTTCAGAAACCATGAGGATTTCAAAACGCACATCAACTCCTCAGTAATGGCCCCACTCTTTCAGCTCCAAACTAATGGTCTTATCCAGCTTGCTTACAGAGCGGATGTAGAGAACAACACTGAGCCAAACCAAAATTCAGATTTGAGAATTGAGAATCACACTGATCATAATACACGTCTGACATGTAGGAAATGTTCATTTTTTGACCATTCACATATTGCTTTATACCCCAATCAAGTATCTAAATTGGAATTAGAAACAAAGACCCAGAGTAGGTCACAGGTGTGGCATGATGCTAGGAGACTGTGTCTAACTGCAGCCACAGTGAAACCAGTCCCCAAACGACTAACCACAGACCCCAACAAATTCCTTAATGAGCATGTGTACCCCACCTTCACCGGGAACGCAGCCACAAAATATGGCTCTGAAAATGAAGACAGGGTCATCACACTCCTTGAGAGCAGAGGGCATGCTGTGCACAACAGAGGCCTTGTGGTGCATCCTAACCACCCCTGGTTGGCAGCCAGTCCAGATGGGATCCTAGATGGGACAAAACTTCTCAAGATCAAGTACCCCTTCAAGCGTCAGATGTCTCTTGAAGAACTTCTCACCCGTCCAAACGGTGACATCAAAATATTGGATGATGGAAAGTACGTAATTAGTCCAAATGGAAGAGCTGGATACTACCTTCAGGTAAACTGGATTATTTTCAAGGGCAAGATATACTAGCTGCATTATTACAGGAGTTAAACAATATAATGTGAGCTTATATTCATAATTTGGTGCCAATTAAATGTATTTTCTATTCTTTTAGACACAAGTGGCTATGATGTGCCTAGGTCTACAGAGCTGCAAACTGGATGTCTGGACACAAAAGGAACATTTAGAATTGGACATTCCCTTCGACAAAGATTACACTGACAAACAAGTAGAGCAACTGGAAATATTTTATTTTCTACACATGCTTCCTAGGTTGGCTGATGATTTTGGAGGAAAAAAACTACATCTCTGACCCAAGTACCTCGAACTTCTTTGTAATTAACCCACATATCAGTTGGCAATGTAAGTCTCACTCTGTGAGATCCAAACAATGGTTAATATGTAAAATAATAAAAACTTTATTTACAAATATTTGTTTTACAATAAAAAAATAGGAATACATAAATAAATTCATAAATATACAATATGTTGTGTAAGAATATGTAAAACATAACAGATTAGATTGTGTAAGATTATGTTAGACATTAATTGCTGGATATAAGCTCTCCTCTCAGATTTACGAGAGCTGCACAAATCTGAAGTATTTTATCAAATTTAGGAACTAAGCTTATTGGCACGGTTTGTGACAGGATCTTGTAGACTTTGAGACACCCTATAGCCCGTTCCACATGAATGCGAACATTTGCTATTCGTCTCATCTGAGTCACTTGTTCATTGGTTAATTGGCTTTGTTTACGTGTAAACGCAGGTATTACAAGCCTTACCCTCCTCTCCTCAACAAGATCTCTAATTGTGAACCCACGGTCCCCCATCACCAAATCACCAGGACATAAACAATCTAGAAACCCAGAGTTCTGTGTAATGTACCTGTCACTACACTTTCCACCAAAAGCCTCTGAAATAAACATCACCATCCCTGATGGGGCAATGGCAACAAGGTATTTTACAGTATTACTTGCGTAGTGATGGGAGTAAGACTCTGAGCGCGAGTCTAAGTTTTTAGCTTTTTGCAGAACACTCTCTGTGCAGTCAATAATACATGTAACATCAGGGAAATGTTGCAGAAAAACCTGTGGCATTGTTGCTCTGATAGTGTCACGGGGCAGCCATGGAATGAGGTCCTTGGTGTGCTCAGCAAGGACATCTATCCAATGTTTAAGGGTTTTACTGACCTGACCTGCTGATATCTTAAAGCGCCTCGCTAAGTCAGCCAGAACAAAGTTCTGTCTAAGCTTCATTAGCGTCAACAAAACTTGGTCTTGCACTGGCATTGTTGATGACCGGGCGCAAATAATTGAAGACAGGAGACAAGAGTGGTGAACACTTGCAGAGGAATCCCTGTGTAAAGGAGACAGTCTTTATCACCTTGCAGTGTAACCTCTGCAATGGACAGTGAGAGCTCAGGGGCAGGTGTGATGGGCATTGTCAGGGGTTAAATTGGGATTTTCTATGTGGGGGGGCTCTGATCCGGAGGGGCAAATTTCACAAATCTTTCGTGGATTATGCAGTAAATAAGTTGCCAAATTAAAAATGTAATCACTGTTAAAGTTGTATAAGTATTGATCGATTCACATCCATATGAATGGATGACATGACAAACAAGTGGTGGGAAATGGAAAGTATTTGTTAGTAGGTTTCTTTTCTCTAGGTTACTTTTCTCTAATTTTGTATTCAAAAAATATTCACAGGGTCAATGCTAAAATACACTACTCACCCGAAAGCCAGATATCCCTAACTTTTTGTGAGTAGTGTATGTTCAAGGACCAACACATGGTGATGAGCAACCATCCACAAGCAGTGAAGCAAGCAGCCAACAACTCCAGCATTTTTTATATGTTGCTTAATATGTACTCTGTAGATTTTGAGTGTGTTTGATGAGGTCACATTAAGAGCTGATTCATAGATACAAATACGTTTGAAATTCATCCAGCTAGGAATGAGAAATGTGATTCGGAGATCGCATAGACTACTCGCTAAATCATTTAGAATTAGCAGCATTGTTCTTTTTAACTAGCACACCAGTAGCAGGCTATCCCTGCATGTCTAAGGTAAATTTTTCCTGATTAATGAAAATGCAAGCCCATATCTAATGATATTGGCCTATTGGTGATGATCGACCTCTTTCAAAATACCGTGCACCTTTAATTGTGTTTCTCTTACCTCGCCATTCACCTGTCTACTACGATATGTCTGATGATGACCGATTGCCGTTGTGTTGTCTGATCTGGGAGGAGCTGCTGCGCAAGTTTCGTGCACGATATGCCTACTTCTCCAGATGTCTAGGCCAGCCTATCCCTACCATTATTAGGGTTCATGCAGAGAAGCTTCAGAAACCTATTGTGTTTCTATGTTTTCTTATTATTATTATGATTCTTTGCTGGGATCCTATGGCAGCCCATAGAACCGTCTGGTAAAAAGTTGTGAAATTTGGCACACTGATTGGGGACAGTCCCATGATTCATTTCACCAAGTTTCATGTAGGCACATGTAGCGCTCTAGCGCCACCAACAGGTCAAAGTTGGACGTACGTTCACACACGTAACTTTTGACACGTTGGCCCGCAAGCCTCACAAAAGTTATTGGATTACATCTTCGCAACTAAAACCGTTCGCCCGTGACAGCCAATCAAAGTTTGCGACGAAGTTGCCAGACAGGACGTGGGCTCATATCTCAGCAACGATTTGATGTATCAAGACCAAACTTACTACATGGACCGCTTACCTCATCAGGAAGACGCTTAAGAAATTGTATGACCTTTGACCTCTAGGTGGCGCTGTAATTACAAAAAATGCATTTTGGCCTGTAGCTGTTGACGTGTTTGGAATTTCAACTTACTAGTGGGATCTACTCATGCTCTTGGAGGTCTTTAGGTTGACACATGCAAATACGTGACATTATCATAATTGATCAGGGCGCCATATTGAATTTAGTCAAAAACACTAAAAAGCAAACACAGGTCACAAATTTGATCTGATCTTCACCAAAATTGGCGCAGACCATCATTAGACCATGCCCTATAACTGCATTCGTTTATGGAACAATTGATGAAAGCGTTCGCCAGTAGCAGCCAATCGAATTAGGCGGCGAAGCCGCCAAACAGGAAGTGAGCTCATATCTCGGCAACCCTGTAATGTATCAAAACCAAACTTGGTACATGGACTGCTGACCCCATCTGGGGGACATTCAATACATTTGGTGACCTTTGACCTTAATTTAATCCAAAACACTAAAAAGTTTGCACAGGTCGCAAATTTGATCCGATATTCACCAAAATTGGCACGGACTTTCTAAAGACCATGCTTTATCACTGCATTGCGTTCTGAAAGCATTCGTCTTCAACAGCCGATCGAATTTGGCCGATTCGCTGCATGAACCCTCCATCGCTGCTTGCAGCTATATTTTAGAATTGTGTTTTAAAACAACATAGATTTGCAATGGAAAAGTTGTAAATGAGTAGGACAACATTGCTCGTGAATGGACTAGGCAGACTGCCTAAATTGGCTGGAGCTGCTGCGCAGCAGATCTGCTTTGCAGAACTCCAGACCCGGCCGCTTATGTGCCAGGGCTCCGCCCCGGACAGCCCCGGCCCAAATTAACCTCTGGGCATTGTGCATATATTGATGGATCCTTTGGAGTAGGTATGGTCCTCCACAGCTAGATCCATCCACTGTGTTTGGGCATTCTTGAAGGTCTGAGGTTGCTCCATCACATCAGCTTGGTCTGCAAGTAATAATAAGATGGAGACGGATTGCTAATATACGTCATGAAACGCATAGAATTGTGGGTACGTTTGGCCAGGTCGCTGCTTGCTGCTTGAAAACAATTGAAGTCCAAGCAGCAAGTAGTGAACTGGTCTAGTACGTATTGAACATACAGTAGCTGTAAGCGGTCAGTTAGCGGCTTCAAGCACTTCAAAATCACACCAAATGCAGCGAGAGAAATTAAACATTGTCGGGCCATACAGACTAAAATTAAATAAAGACGCAAAGACAAGGTATATCGAAAAACTCAAAGGAGTAAAAGGAGTTGATCCCTATGAGCACAGCGACTGGTCCGGGGACATCAACCTGTTGCCCAATTTCCAGCATCCATATATCTATAATTATGCTCGCGCCGACTTGTTTGTGCCGCGGATTCCCAAAATGCGTTGCGTTCATGACGTCACATTAGCAATCTGTATTGCGATCAGAAATCCCAGGCGATTTCATGTCATTGTATGACACATATTGACAGTATAACGCAGAGTGGATCAAGTTATGTTGACCACGAGCGGTTGTTATGTCAATACCTACTTATTTTGTGTGTATTATAAATAAAATTGCTTTAAAGCGATCCTATATGCAGCAATAGGGATGTTAGCGACTAAAATTAGCGAAACCTGTTGAAATTAGCTTACTTTGACAATTATAGTAGTCAAAAACTTTTCTCTCAGAAAACTGCTGAATGCAGACCCCAGTATGGCAGTAGCATCAAGCTCATTTACCATTGTAACCCCCCCATGACTAGTAATGTTTATCTCTGTTTATGGTTATCGATATAATAATAATAATAATAATAATAAAGTGTGTCCCCAAAGACTGATGCCATAGCAATTTCATGCCATTGTATTGATTCATACAACTTATTTTGTGTTTATTATGAAGAACATTGCTTTGGCTTTAAGATCATATACCCCCCCAATGACTAATGTTTATTTTGGGGTCGGTATCTGTTAATGTAATGATAATAACAATAAAATGTGCCTTCAAAGACTATGGGACAATATGGACCTTTTTGCTGATGCACAGACAGAGTCTTAAATGTTGACAGGATCAGATTTAATGTACTTGAACACAATATGTAAAAACACACACTTCAGAAAAACTATATACATACCATACAAGGAACTTTACGCAAACACACAATATACAATATATACAAGCAAAACAGTTATATACAATATATATACACAAGCTAAACCTATTTTTCTGCTCTCTGCTCTGCCAACCACTCTTTGAGAGATTTGCCCTGTGTGGTACGAGAGCAAAATGTGGCACTGCCATGACGGCTTTGCCAGTACTCATTTGTTATTGGGAGTTTACACAGGCTACAGGTGTTAAAGGCAACCTTTCTAACGTAAGGCCGCTTGCTGGCTCCACTTTCTTCCTCACGGGCCCGCCGCCTGTTCCTCTGTGTGTACCGGGACACAGGAGGAGCAGCAGGCGCAGGAGCAAGTGGAGCTGGGTTGAGGAGGAGTGCCCGGGACACAGGAGGAGCAGCAGGCGCAGGAGCAAGTGGAGCTGGGTTGAGGAGGAGTGCCCGGGACACAGGAGGAGCAGCAGGCGCAGGAGAAAGTGGAGCTGGGTTGAGGAGGAGTGCCCGGGACACAGGAGGAGCAGCAGGCGCAGGAGCAAGTGGAGCTGGGTTGAGGAGGAGTGCCCAGGGCTGTGCAGTGTGTGATGGTGCAGTGGGGCGAAGTGTCGATGGGGCGCTCAGCAGCTGGCCGTCTGCCTGGCCGCAGAACAGGAGCCTGTCCTTCCAGATTTGGAGGGAGGACAAGTTCATGTTGGGGGCCTGATGTTGAAGGAAGGAGCTGCAGTTTCTCCTTTGGTGGTGGAAGCTGGGCAGGGGCCTCAGGAATGGGGTTGGGTGGAGCCATTCCCTGAGAAAGGACACTCAGCTCCTGGTTCTTCTGCCGCCGTTGAAACCTGAGAAAAGATCATGCAGTGCCACTTTAAAGTATGTTAACCCCTTGACCACTTAGGAGTTTTCTGTTGTTTTTCCATGATTTTTCATTTTTTTCATCACCAATTTCCATAGAAGGAATGTCAGGTTTATGTTTATTATTTGCATGTACTTTTTTTAGAGAGAATTGTTTGAGTAGCCAAAAGACTACATGAAACATGGAATTAGTCCATTTCAAAAGTAAGTGAACCCCCAGCTGAATTGGTAAAGTCAAGCAGGTAACAGATTCAGTGAAACTTATTTGGGTGCTTAATGGGTCAATTAAGCAAACCGATCATCTGAGACATCCTTAGGGAAAGGTTTGGGCAACACAGATTAAAAGAGAGAGGAAACCAACCAAACTACTCTAGTGCCAAGGTGTACCCACACAGATCAACAATGCCGAAAGGAAACGAGATATCCGAGAACATCAGGAAGAAGGTTCTGACAGCCCATCAGTCTTGGGAAAGCTATAAGACCATCTCCAAAAGATTCCAGCTCCATCCATCCATCCAATAATTTAGAAATGGAGGGCATTCAACATGACCGCATCTCTGCCTAGAAGTGGACGCCCATCAAGACCATCACCAAGAAGCACCAGAAGAAGAATAAATCAGGTAAAAGTCAACCCACACATCATCTCTAAAGAGTTTCAGACCTCTCTGGCAGCATCTGGGGTAAATGTACATGGGTCTACAATCAGACGAAAATTGAATAGACATGACATTCATGATCGGGTTGCTAGAAGGAAGCCTCTGCTCTCAAGAAAGAACAAAACTGCCCGTTTCAACTTTGCCCGAGAGCACTTGGGTAAACCAAAGGCCTTCTGGAAGTCCCTTCTTTAAACAGATGAGTCCGAGAATTATTTTGTCACGATCAAAACCAACAATTTTCGTCTGATTGTAGACCCATGTACATTTACCCCAGATGCTGCCAGAGAGGTCCGAAACTCTTTAGAGGTGATGTGTGGGTTGACTTTTACCTGATTTATTCTTCTTCTGGTGCTTCTTGGTGATGGTCTTGATGGGCGTCCACTTCTAGGCAGAGATGCGGTCATGTTGAATGCCCTCCATTTCAAAATGATTTGTCTTGGATGGATGGATGGAGCTGGAATCTTTTGGAGATGGTCTTATAGCTTTCCCAAAACTGATGGGCTGTCAGTACCTTCTTCCTGATGTTCTCGGATATCTCGTTTCCTCTCGGCATTGTTGATCTGTGTGGGTACACCTTGGCACTACAGTAGTTTGGTTGGTTTCCTCTCTCTTTTAATCTGTGTTGCCCAAACCTTTCCCTAAGGATGTCTCAGATGATCGGTTTGCTCAATTGACTAATTAATCACCCAAATAAGTTTCACTGAATCTGTTACCTGCTTGACTTTATCAATTCAGCTGGGGGTTCACTTACTTTTGAAATGGACTAATTCCATGTTTCATGTAGTTTTTCGGCTACTCAAACATTTTCCTCTAAACAAGTACATGCAAATGATAAACATAAACCTGACATTTCATCTATGGAAAATTGGTGATAAAAAAATGAAAAATCATGGTAAAACAACAGAAAACGCTTAAGTGCTCAAGGGGTTCACATACTTTCAAGTGGCACTGTATGTGTTAGAAATGTATTAATTAGAGAATTATTCTAGTCAATTTGAGGTAAATAATGTGCCTGACCTACAATTGAATGAGTGTCCTCTGATTTAGCTCAAAGAGCTGGATCTCTGTGTCTTCTTTAACACTAGAGCTAAGCACTAGGTCCCGGATGTGGTGGTAATCCGAGAGAATTTTCGTCCATCTGGGGGTGGAACCTCCAGCCTTCCTGGTGGGTGTCTTGTGCAAAGTGCACAGCCTTATGCACATGGCCTCCACCAAGCGGCTGGTGTTGGGCCACTGAGCGGGCCCCCCAGGATGTCCGATCAAGCAACGCTTGACACTCTCCACACCCGGTGTGACTCCAGACCACTTGGGTTTGATGACCTGGGTCACCTGCAGCGCAGTGAGGTAGGAAGCCTCACGGAGACCCACCAGGTAAGTCGCTAGATGCTGGACCTTGTCCCACCCAGCGATCCCATGTGGTCCAATGACTTCTGCCTTATACATAAATAAATTAGGAGTAATGTATGTGAAATAAAATGTCATTGCGATTGGATTGAAATAGCCATTCAAGTGTCTTACCTGAGCCTCGTTGGACATACTGGTGTCACCCTCCTGTGCAGCCTGAGAAGTGTCGGGCGGTACTGCAGAGGCGGCAGCAGGATGTTGTCCTCCATCACGTGACGGCAGATCAGCATGTGATGCAGGGGCCTGAGGCGGGGAGGCCTGAGGACTCGTCCTCAACGATCCCAGATCACAGCAGGGGTCATCCTCATGAAGGACAGGAACTGTGATGTCCTCCGCGGTCTCGTCTTCAAACCCCTCATCTTGTGCTTCCTCATCCATGACTTCCTCCACCAGCCTATCTTCCTCCTCCTCTGGGTTCTGGAGCACTGGAGTCAGGGTTTTGCCAGTCTGGCTGTACAGGTGCTCAATTCCCAGCAATTCACCTACAAAAACAAAACAGAAAAAAGAAAATATTCATAATATTTTATATAATACATTACAGGTTAAATTGATTTATAACCAGTGTTACTAAAGAACAAATTCATTCATTAACGTGTTCTTTTTCATGTTAAATGGGAGATCATTTCTTGCCTGTGTATGCTCCAGGGGTGTGATAACGCTCATCCCAGCATCTCCTGAGCACCTTTTGGCTGAGCTGGTCCACTGCCTCTCTCAGAGCATTGCCATAAGAGCGGATGGAAGGTTCTCCTTTTACGGCGCTCTCCATCCGGTCATCATTCCAGCGCATCAGGCCTTCCAGAAGATACGCCTGGAAATGCGCATCACTGGCACTGGTTCCTGAAGGTTAAATAAACAAAGAAGCGTTTGTCACATTCATACAAGATATTCACTACATATGGGATGCTATGAACTACTGTATCTATAACATGTAATAGAAATATGTTTGTCATTACAACCAGACATTGAGGAAAACATAGGTATTAAACCAGTAACCCATATGCAATACCTGGAATGAATGTATTCAAGTGGAGGTGGAAGGACTCCAGGGACTCCACCCCTCTGGTCCTCCTCCTGCAGTGCAGAGCCAACTCCCTCCGAGTGATGTGAGTGCTAAGCGCCTTCTCCGAGAGGTGGCCAAACCTCTCTGCTGCCAGCTCGCCCTCCTTGGCACGGCGAAGAGCAGCAACATCCTCCGGATCCCACTCAAAAATGCACGTGGACAGGCGTGCCATGAAAATGCCGTACAGGGGGTGAGCTTCTGTTGTGACGCCTGCAGCAAACCGGCGCATGAAATGCCGTTATCAAGGCGCACCTGAAGCCTCTCCCACTCGGAAAACATGGCATTCACCCGACAAGGGCCACGCTGAACTCAGCAGTCTCTGTCCAGGCTGTCAGGACCGAGACAAGCACTTGACCGTGCTCGTTTCCCACATTGGTGCACCAGGCAGTTGTACCTGCGGCAGCACCAGCAAGTTTCTTGGTGACCTATTTAGAAAAGATAAGAGTTTTAAAACTGTGTTCACTTTGTATGCACTCAAAATACTGGATATAAACAGGGCTGTGATACCTTTTTTTGTGGAGTCCATCTTGAGGACAGAGCCAAAGACAGAGGTTATTTTGGCCTTCACCTCATGCAGGCGTCCTAAAACATCCCTGGCATACACTGCTAACATCCACTTGGGTTTGGGAAGGGCAGGTAAGAGGGGGAGGTTCAGCGAATGCAGGGGGGCGCGCAACAGAGGACCTTGCGAATGGCTCACAAGCTGTCAGGTACTGCAGGACACGCTGCATCCATGCTTCGCTGTGTTGTTCCTGCAGCTTTTTGAACAGTTGAGTCACACTGTTGCCCATTGTCCTCTCCCTCATCATCCTCAGCACCCGGATGTCACATGAGTTTCTAAGGAAGGAAAGAGAGTAATGTCTTAAAGATAACACAAATACAAGCACCTAATAATGATTGACATTCATGATGAATTACCTGTATGTAAGCAAAGCTGGAAAGTAGCTGCGGTGACCCATATCCAGCTGGCCTAAGATGTCCTCAGACCAGGCAGGATACTTTTTGAGCAGCGTTTGCACTCCAGGTACTCAGTGGCAAGGTCATACCACCCGTCAATATCCAACACCTTGCGGACTGTTTGGTACAACCCTGCTGCTGTAAGTCTGTGCTTGCCACAGGCAAGAGGACACTTCCACATCTTCTGGGGCATCCATAGGAACAATGGCCGACAGAAGAAGTGGTCAGGTGAGGCGGGAGGCTGGGTGTGAATGCGGACGGGCTGAGGAGGATGCCACCAAAGTTGCAGCGGGGCCACTAGCTCTGGCTTGCCAGTTTGTGGGTTGGCCTTAAACAGCGTGTGCCGAATCCACTCCTGCTGGAAAGGCGGAAGCTGATCCTTTCAGTGACTTGGAAGCTCAGCTGGTGGCTGATGATCTGGTATCGCTGCTGGAGGGGGATCGGCAGTGGTTGCAAGAGCTAATGAAGGAGAAATGAAGCAGGGCAGAAAAATAATCTGGTTGACTTGTGTTTGATATGAATATGCCATAAATGCAGTATATTTACACACGTATACTAAAATAATAACATGCAAATATTGTGAGAATGTTTATTGACATTTGTGTCATATGCCACACCTGTATTTAGCTGTGCTTCGCATTGTGATGCAGCAGATATCAGTTCCTCATCATCATCATCCCCAAAGGCGCCTGGAGAACAAATGTTAACGATATTAGCCTACTGTTAACAGTACACAAGACACAAATGTATGCAAGATGGTGCATACTTACCAGAAGGGAAAAGCTGCCGTTGTGTCAGGGGTTTCGAACGCGGAGGCAAGGTGCGCTGCGGTGCTGGAGCTGAAAAAAGTCAGGTAAAATAGTAAATCTAAACATGTAGAACTGCTGAATTTAAAAAGGTCAGGTAAAATAGTAAAGCTGTACGTGTAGAACTGCTAGAATTCAAACTCCTACTCACAGGGTTTAACTGGTGACATGAGCTTTTTCGCCAGCTGTGAGGGAGACAAATGTTTGCCACGCGCCATCAGCGCTTTCACAATGGCGGGCTTCCGTGCACCAGTTGAAATTCCTGGAAGTGGCGGTGCAGAGGTGCTGGAGGCTGCAGATGGGAGTGCAGAGGTTCTGGAGGCTGCAGAGGTAAGTGCAGAGGTGCTGGAGGCTGCAGATGGGAGTGCAGAGGTGCTGGAGGCTGCAGATATTCGTCTCTTCAAGACATATGCCTTGAAAATGGCCATGTTGGTGTTGGGCCGGTCAGAAGCTGTAACCAGGTACTTGATGAGGAGACAGGATACAGCAGGCGCAATGCGAGAGGTAGCGGGATCGATGCCCGCATTCTCCAATGGTATACATTTTATAAGCGTGATGTCAAATGTAATGCAAATAGCTACAGTTCCATACAAGTTGCCTGGGGACGTGAATCACCATCACATATCAAGTTATGATGGTTGTGATGCTGTGACTTGGCGTCTTCACATCACGTGACGGAGTCACATGACAACCAGCCATGTAATGAACTGAACTTGAACTGAGATTGTTAAATGGACTACTTTTAACCTTTACTTTTAACCATGTAGATTTACCAAGACCTTGGGCTGCTTTTAAACATCTGCTTTTAAACCTGTGAGTAGTTTCCCTGCGAGAGGGTGAGTGCACGCACCAACCTCGCAACATTGTGGACAACTGTTTGTTTACAATGCCGTTTTACCACCTAGCGAAATGCTACATGTTTTAAAATGCAAAAGTTCAAGAACAACAAGCAGACAGGCTATTTCAAATCTACAGAGGTTTTATTGAGTAAAGTAAAGTTAAAAAGTAAGAACAGAGTAGTCGCAAATGTTTACCTTTTTCTCCGGGCAACTCTGGCTGCAAGGCCTTTTAGACTTTTCTAAGTTGTCTGACATGCCTTGATGTTTTTGTACATTTTGCTTAACTAAAAACATTGATGCTCAAATGGAATATATGATTCTATTCTAGAAGACCTCAGCAATAATATTAGAAAATGGTTCAATGTTTCCGTGGTTGTTCTTTTTATGTCTCTAAGACGAAAACTCAAAAATAAAAATATCCCGGACGAGGGATATAGACCTTTGAGTGTTTGAATGGCCCTGATGACAAAGGACTTCCTCAGCCTGTCCGATGAGCATGACATCGACAGGAGTCTACCACTGAATATGCTCCTCTGTCTGTTGAGAGTACTGTGTAGTGGTTGGTGGACATTGTCCAAGATGGTCAGCAACCTACTCAGGGTCCTTCTCTCCGACACTGTTGTGAGGCAGTTCAGTTCAGTGCCAACAACAGCTACCGCCTTCCTCACCAGCCTGTCCAGTCGCCCTGCATCCCTCTTCTTTATGCTGCCACCCTAGCACACCACAGCATAAAAAAGGACGCTGGCAACAACAGGCTGGTAAAACATGCGCAGGAGTTTGTTGCAGACATTGAAGGACCTCAACCTCCACAGGAAGTAGAGCCGGCTCTGACCCTTCTTGTAGATTGCATCAGCGTTGGCTGACCAGTCCAGTTTATTGTCCAGATACACTCCTAAGTATTTGTAGGTGTTAGCCACCTCCACACTGACCCCCTCGATGGAGACTGGTAGCAGAGGAGGCTGAGACCTCCTACAGTCCACCACCATCTCCTTGGTCTTAGTGGTGTTTAGCTGCAGGTGGTTGTGCCTGCACCATGCCCGTGCAAAAACATACAAGGCTCAGAGATAAGGGGTGTTTCTCGTGTTCATCTAGCCTAACTGTTCTTACTATTTGACTTGATCAGCACCATACAAGAAGTCATTCCTGTACTCACCCTCCTGTCCATCCCTGATACATCCCACAACAGCAGAGTCATCAGAGAACTTCTGGATGTGGCATGACTCTGTGTTGTAGGTGAAGTCCGATGTGTACAGGGTTAACAGGAGCGGTGAGAGCACAGTCCCCTGCGGAGCGCCGGTGCTGCACAGCACAGTCTCATAAACTGTGGCCTCTCCGTCAGGTAGTCAGTGATCCAGGATACCAGGTGGACGTTCACACCCGTCTGCACCAGCTTGTCACTCTCAGTCGGAGGGGCTGGATGGTGTTAAAGGCACTGGATATATCAAAGAACATGATTCTCACAGCACCTTTCCCCTTGTCCACATCTTTACACACCTCTCTCCTCACAATCTTTAGTTTCATCAGCAAAGTGTGATACGTTGTTCATTGTTGTTGTCTTATATGTATATGTAGCACTTTGAGATCTGTATGATGTAAAGTGCAATACAAAAAACATTTATTATTATTATTATTATTATTATACGTGTCATATGGCCCTGCCATTGAAGATAATGCATTTCACCTGTGGGTAGGCCTATGTTTAAATTATTGTGGAGCATTCAGGGACGTAAATCTCAACTACTTCACACATTTTATTTAATGTTTGGAATGTCCTGAACATATTCCACCCCCCTTTTATTGAGACACAATCTTTAGTTTCATCAAAGTATGAAACGTGTCGTATGGCCCTACCATTGAAAATAATGCATTTTCGCCTGTATGTAGGCCTTTGTTAAAGTTTTGTGGAGCATTCAGGGACGTAAATCTCAACTACTTCACACATTTTATTTAATGTTTGGAGTGTCCTGAACATATTCCACCCCTCTTTTATTGAGACACAATCTTTAGTTTCATCAGCATAGTGTGATATGTGTCATATGGCCCTGCCATTAAAGATAGTGCATTTTCGCCTGTCTGATCACCTATGTTTAAAGTATTCTGGAGCATTCAGGGACGCAATTCAGGGACGCAATGTGTCATATGGCCCTGCCATTAAAGATACAGCCTACATTTTTCATAGTCAAACATAAAACAGCAATACCGTTGTTCTCACAAACCATATTTACAATTTCAGTCTCCTGTTCCACCAGATTGTATTGACATAAAATTGTATACAGAATGCTTATAGTTTTTCTCAATTGCTTACACATTTTTTGAAAGCATGCCTCGTTCTCAAAACTCTGAACACAAATCCCAAAGCAACTAACTGAAAATGCAAAACCCTTTATATCTCCTGGAAAATGCTACTTTGCTTTCAAAAAATATTGAAAGTGTGTTTTCTTCCTCCACAGTGTGGTTCTCTTTCAGTCCTGCAAAATACAAATACTGTGAGCACACTACGTATATTATATTGATATGCAGTATTACAGTACAGAAGGCAAACAGATTTCGTACTTGTTCTCCATCCTGAAGGTTCTAATGAAAAACCATGAAAACATGGTCTACCACAGTGGCCCAAATCTCATTAGAGATGACCATTCTCCTTCTTCTTTCTCCTGATCCTCCTCCTTCTTCACCTTGTCCTCATTCTCTTCCTCCTCCTTGTCCTCCTCTTCCTTCTCTCTGTCCTCCTACTCTTCAACCTCCTACTCCTCCTTCTTGTCCTCCTCTTCCTCCTCCTCTCACTCTTACCCCTCTCCTTCTCTGGTTATCGATCTTTTCAAGTTTTCAATAGTTTATCAAACAAAACAGAGGCTCAAGACACTTTTATGGTGCAGTCCTCACTGCAAATTGGTCAAAAGACCTGAAAGTTTAGAGATTTGACTATTTGTGGCTTGCAGGTTGATGCTTTGAGATTTTACTTGAAAATTGTGTGCAACAACAGAACTTTGTGGTCAATGTTTTGACAACAACGTGATGTGTAATTGACATCAGTGTGTTCACAAGGAAAATCGGACTCTAATGTAGATAAGGGAATCTTAAGTATTTCCCACTTGGGGCGAGCGATTGATACATGACGTGAAGCTTGTGCAGATTGTGCCGAATTTTCGCTTTTTACTTCTTAACAATAGTGAAAAACTGTAATGTTTGGAGTGTCCTGAACATATTCCATCCCACTTTTATTGAGACACAATCTTTAGTTTCTTCAGCAAAGTGTGATATGTGTCATATGGCCCTGCCATTAAAGATAATGCATTTTCGCCTGTCTGATCGCCTATGTTTAAAGTATTCTGGAGCATTCAGGGACGCAATTCACATCTTCATCACACATTTTATTTAATGTCTGGAGTGTCCTGAACATATTCCACCCCCCTTTCATTGAGACACAATCTTTAGTTTCATCAGCATAGTGTGATATGTGTCGTATGGTTCTGCAATTGAAAATACTGCATTTTCGCCTGTGTGTAGGCCTATGTTTAAAGTATTCTGGAGCATTCAATGACGCAATTCACATCTTCATCACACATTTTATTTAATGTTTGGAGTGTCCTGAACATATTTCACCCCCCTTTCATTGAGACACAATCTCTAGTTTCATCAGCATAGTGTGATATGTGTCATATGGTCCTGCAATTAAAAATACTGCATTTTCGCCTGTGTGTAGGCCTATGTTTAAAGTATTCTGGAGCATTCAATGACGCAATTCACATCTTCATCACACATTTTATTTAATGTTTGGAGTGTCCTGAACATATTTCACCCCCCTTTCATTGAGACACAATCTCTAGTTTCATCAGCATAGTGTGATATGTGTCATATGGTCCTGCAATTAAAAATACTGCATTTTCGCCTGTCTGATCACCTATATTTAAAGTATTCTGGAGCATTCAATGACGCAATTCACATCTTCATCACACATTTCATTTAATGTTTGGAGTGTCCTGAACATATTCCACCCCCCTTTCATTGAGACACAATCTTTAGTTTCTTCAGCATAGTGTGACATGTGTCACATGGCAATACCCTGGCATTGGAGATAATCCTTTTTCACCTGTGTGATCTGTGTGTCAATTGTTCTTTCACAGTGAATGACCATAATAATTACTGTTAAACATATTTTACCCTTTCTTTACAGTGTACTGAACATGTTCAACCAACTTTAATGGAGGTATAATCCTTTTATCAGCAGATTGTGGTGTGTTTTACTGTTTCTTACTATAATAATAGCAAAATGTCCTGTTTAGTCAGTGTTCCTTATATTTAAACAAGAAAATCATAATTTTTTAACATCAGTGAACAGTTTTCAACCAATTTTGATTTTCCTATGAAATTAATATTTCTGACAGTTAAAGAAACACGGGGCTAAAAAGGCGCTTTTATTTTGAAAAATCTTAACCGGAAGTTGCCGGAGCTCATTTGACTATAGTTGCTCACAGAACGCTGCTACTGTTGTTGCCGACTGGGGCGCGTTCGCGCACTGCGCTCGTGCGTGAGCTGACAATGGTATGGTCCAATCCAGGTAATATGCGCTCATAAAGCGTTTGGTTTTAATATTTGCGTACGACTGTGATGTTTGTTATTTCCTGTATTAGGAACATTTATTTTCTTTTCAGTTGATGCCTTTACTTTGGCTGTAAAAGCATTTTCTGTATTGTTAACCCCTAGTTTTTGTATTATTGGTTTGTTCCAATTACTTAGGGGAAATTGATGCGTCTTTAAAAGGCCGGTGTTTTCAGTCTTGGGAAAGAAAAAGGCCTGCCATGCGTGCACACTATTGTAAGTGAGCGCCTCAGACTCAGTACAGTGAGTCACTTTATTGAAAGGCCTGCCATGTGTGCACACTATTGTTAGAGAGCCTCAGACTCAGTTAAGTGAGTAACCTTGTAGCACAAAGTTAGTTTGAGTTAACTTTTGTTGCGTTAGCTTTTGTCAGTTTTTTTTTCTCTTTTCTTTTGACCCTCGTGTCATTGTTTGTTTATTTGCATTTGTGACTTTAGTTTATACTCACTGTAAATATCTGAACGGATTTTGGCTTGGGAGAAATAAAAACAACCCTCAACCTTTTGCACGAAACCTTCTTGTGGACCTGCATCTCTGCCAGACTTGCCTGTCACGGCTACACATCTTCACAATGGTCAATAATATGTCAGTCATAGCGGTACTAGTGACTATTATTCGTCCAATATTGAATGGCCCGTTTGTATCTAGCTGTGTTGGACCCTTCCAACCTTCCAATCCCTTGTCTGGCCAAGTTGTAAAATAACTCCAAGATCTTCCAGTTCTTGACTCTACTTCTACTGCGATCGTTCCTGCCCTACTCGCCGACTTCCCGGTCTTTCAAAATCTCCGCATTCTTTTCTTAGCTCCCGCGTTCTCTTGCATTGTTTTCCCCGTAAGTGAGATGTAGCCTACTATACTGGCCGTCCGATTCCAATAGACTCTGTCCCATTACATCCTTGAGTCGTCTGACGTCCGTCACAGATACATTACAGTTCGCTGAATTTGACACTGACATTGCGAACAAATCTGTTCTTAAATAAAATATTCAGGTCATTGTGTGAAAAAGACACCCTGTGAATTTTTACTTCAAGTTCACAGTAGTGCATTTGGTGTAATTCATATATACTATAGCAAATACACATTTATCATATGTACGTATACATTAAGTTGAGGACGTTCTCATAAATGGGAACTCTACTCCCCGGAAAATGACAACTACAAGAAAGACAAATATAGACCTTTATTGGATGCCCTGCACCATGTCAGAACACACATTAAAGAAACGCATATCTTCTCATTAGGCTCTTGATTAGGCAACTCCATTAATATGAACTATAGGCCTACAGCATGTGGTTTTAAAGCTTTAGCAAAAGGTGATCTTTTTAGGGCAGTGATAAAAATCACCAAACTTTAGCTGTTCAAGATTCCTTACAGATATTAATCAGGTTGCATAAGTTAGATCAGGTTGGACAGGAAAATGAGAAGAGAAAAAGGTAAGCCTGCACAATGTTGTCTGTGGTGTAAAGTGGTATAATAACAAACAAAAATAAAACATTAGTGAGCAAAATGACAAAACCTTTATACATACTTACATAAATACATATTTGCACATACAATATATGTACAATATTCACATTTAAGAATTCCGGTGCTCAATCATAGTTTTCAGAATAGGCTGAATAGTTTGGTATAATGTGCTTATAGCTCACTACATTAAAGGTAGATGGATGTTTTTTCATATGACCTATGGGTCTTACTCAGTCAGTCGGTTCACTTTGTTCATGCATGCGTGTGTGTGTTGGTGTGTGTGTGTGTGTGTGTGTGTTTGAGTGTAAGGACCAGCTTTTGTGTCTTCCTAGTTGAGTGTTCCTCTGCAGTTCTCTGCACCACACAAGCATGGGATCTTCTCGTCCTCAATGGGGAATTTGTAGTCATATGTGATCTCCTCGTTGACACTGATTGGCTGTCGGGAGTAGATCACAATCTTCTTCTGGGATTCCATACTGATGATTTTGGCATAGCAGTTTGGCTTAAAAAAATGTGGGAGAGTCACAGAGAAGACAACATAGAATATGACACAATTTAATACAATTACTTAAATGCAAAAGCAGAAATTCGAATTACAAAAGGGTATTTGTAAGTACACTATGCTGAACAGAGTGGACCTAATTGTGAGCATGTGTGTCTTTATATGTGTGTGTGTGAGAGACAGTTAACATGTGTGTGTCTGTATGTGTGTGTGTGAGAGACAGTAAACATGTGTGTGTCTGTATGTGTGTGTGTGAGAGACAGTGAGCACGTATGTGGGCATGCTATGTAACTCACGTTACAGCTGTGATTAATAAAGCGGGCCAGGTTGCCACATTTGGTGGCATCAATGATGGTGTCGTGGTCGATACGGAACAGGTAGCTGCTGCCAATGCCCTCCTCCTCCTCATAGCGCCTCTCCCTCATATCTGCGATCACCTGGAGGAAAACCGTCCCCATCAGCACTGGCAGCAGAGGAAAACCCAACCAGTCCAACCAGTCATATGTGACTTAATATAAAAAGGCCACAACAAAAACATAAATTACAAAGCCTGGAGTGATGACAGCTTATGTTAGAAGGTCAAATTAAATTATTTTAACCTGCTGAGTACTGAACATTTGCTAAATTTCAGTTAGCTAGTTCATTAGCCACGTTAATATCCTGAGGTGCTGGTAGATGATTTTGGTAACCTAGCAACAACAAACGCTTGAAAGACATGCTCTGAAAATGAGGTTGTGGGCGCTGTTAGCACACAATAAAAAACTGCATCTGGTGGACACAGGCCCTTGGTCTCACCTGATGCCCCCTTACCTGTAAGATAGCTACCCACCTGTCGTATGATCTGGCCCACGTACTCAATCACCATCTCGTCTGCAGCAATGGGCTCCTCTGCAAACAGGCCCCAGTCGTGGATGCCACTGCGGCTGAAACGCAGCCTCTTCTTACGGTACTGAAACGCAGAAGGGACATGAGACTGGAGCATAGCCAAAGGAAGACTATGATAAGAGGAAAAAAGTGAAGAGGATGAAGATGAGAAAGATGACAATGATGAGAATGAAGGTAATGGATAATGGTGACTGGTCTTCGTTTTCTGGTAGGGAAATGGTGGCACCATCAGTGTTGATAAAAATTATTTAATTGTTTAATGGATGATGAATGATATGGAAATTATATGAAAATGCAGATGGAGATGAAGATTATGCTGAAGGATGAGACTGATGGCTCCGTATGGAGGAGTGACCATGATGAAGGGGGTGATGATGACAATGACAGTAATGAAAATGACGATGATGATGATGATGTCGAAAATGATAATGATGGCGATAATGATGCCCAAAAAGACAGTAATTCCATATTCCATATGATGATGATGTAGGGGGTGATGATGACAATAGCTAATGACAATGATGATGATGATTGCGATAATGATAATGATGATGGCGAGAGAGAGTGATGCCATATTCCATAAACCACACCTAAATCAAATCAATATTTTCAAAAGAATGATCTTATGATAAATATGCCCTGTAAACATTTCTTTCAGTAATTGAAGGCATGTAAGGCAACTCTGGTGAGATCTGTGGCAGCTGGTCTGACCTTCAGCTGGTTGAACTTGAGCAGGTCACTGTCACAGCTGAAAGAGGAGAGAAGACGTCGCTGGTCTGCACGAAGATCTGAGGCTGAACGCAATGAGAGCTGAGGCTGCACACACACACACACACACACACACACACACACACACACACACACACACACACAAACAAACACATTGAGAGAGAGAGAGAGTAAGAGACGTTGGAGAGTTTGGGCCAAAAAATGCCTATTGTTTTGTAATTTATGTACTGCACTATTCTATTCTATTCGAATGTTTTCTATTCTATTCAATTCAAATGTTTTCTAGTCCATTCAACTCAATTCTATTCTTCCCTATCTGCTTCTCTAGTGTGTTCTCCCTGGACTCACCTGTGTGTCCTCAGCTGGGCGGTCTGAGTCGTCCTGTGTGCCGGGCAGGTAGCGCTGCTTATCTGCGCTGCTGATGACGTAATAACCCTCGGTGCGAGCACTTCCTGTCACATGACAACGCCCCTCATTCTCCCACGTCCTGCTCATCCCAAGCGAGATGTCGGTAGGTGCTGCAGGGTTAAGGAACAAGGAAACAGCACACATCTGATGCTCACAGATCTAGGGTTATGTACTCAACCGCTAAAATATTATTTCTAGAAATACAGTATATACACTGCTCAAAAAAATTGAAGGAACACTTTGAAAACACATCAGATCTCATTGTGAAACAAAATATGTTGGATATCTATACTGATATGGACAGTTTAATGTCTTAGGAACATAAGGATGCCACATCTTTGATGGAAATAAAAGTTTTCAGCCTACAGAGGGCTCAATTTTATAGACACCCCAAAAATCTTAGTGAAAAAGTGATGTGGCAGGCTAGTCCATTTTGACAAAATTCAATTTCTGCAACTCAAAATGCTTCTCAATATCTTGTGTGGCCCCCACTTGCTTGTAAGCATGCTTGACAACGTCGCAGCATGCTCCTAATGAGACAACGGATGGTGTGTTGTGGGATGTCCTCCCAGATCTGGCTAAGGGCATCAGTGAGCTCCTGCAAAGTCTGAGGAGCAACCTGGCGGCGTCTGATGGACCGAAACATAATGTCCCAGAGGTGTTCTATCGGGTTAAGGTCAGGTGATCGTGAGGGCCATTCAATTGCATCAATTCCTTCATCCTCCAGGTACTGCCTGCATACTCTTACCACACGAAGCCAGTCATTGTCGTGCATCAGGAGGAACCCAGGACCTACTGCACCAGCGTAGGGTCTGACCATGGGTTCAAGGATTTCATCCCGATACCTAATGGCATTCCTCCATGGATATGCCACCCCAGACCTTCACTGACCCACCACCAAATCAGTCATGCTGAATGATGTTGCAGGCAGCATAGTGTTCTGCTTGGCTTCTCCAGACCCTTTCATGTCTATCACAGGTGCTCAGGGTGAACCTGCTCTCATCTGTGAAAAGCACAGGGCGCCAGTGGCGGACATGCCAATTCTGGTGTTCTATAGCAAATGCCAATCGAGCTCCACGGTGCTGGGCAGTGAGCACAGGGCATACTTCAGGACGTCGCGCCCTGAGACCACCCTCATGAAGTCTGTTTCTGACTGTTTGGGCAGAGACATTCACACCAGTGGCCTGCTGGAGGTCATTCTGTAGGGCTCGGGCAGTGCTTAACCTGTTCCTCCTGGCACAAAGCAGCAGATATCGGTCCCACTGATGGGTTGAGGACCTTCTACGGCCCTGTCCAGCTCTCCTAGAGTAACTGCCTGTCTCCTGGAATCTTCTCCATGTTCTGGAGATTATGCTGGGAGACACATCAAATCTCCTTGCAACGGCACGCGTTGGTGTGCCATCCTGGAGGAGTTGGACAATCTGTGCAACTTCTGTAGGGTTAAGAGATCGCCTCAGGCTCCCAGTAGAGATAATGACTGTAGCTAAAGCCAACACTAATGGAAAAACAGTCGAAATGATCAAGAGAGAGAAAGTTGAAATGGCCTCCACAGGCAAAACCACCACTATTTTGGGGGTCGTCTCATTGTTGCCCTTCTAGTGCACCTGTTGTTAATTCTATCAACACCAATGCAGCTGAAACTGATTAACAACCCCCTCTGCTACTTAACTGACTAGATAATTATTAAAAAAGTGCAATTGAATTCATGCCATACCCTGATCAAAAAGTGTTCCTTTAATTTTTTTGAGCAGTGTATATACGTACATATAGCCCTTTTCATAGTAAGTGCTGTTTGAAGTGCATTAAATTGTTGTGTCACTGAATAACTGTAAAAATGCAATGAACTGAAGGATATATGGATGTGGCACCCAGATGACTGAGCTCAGCCAGTCACATCCCAGACGCAGGAACCTCATCCTCTCATAGCTGTGTTTCAGGTGTCCAATGTCCTGCTCGTCCACCCCCACCCTCCACACGGCATGCAGGACACGTTTCTCTTCATGGTGCGAACGCCGACGGAAGATGGGGGGCGTGGTCGACAGGTCCCAGTGCCGCCACCACCTCCTGCGCCGCCGCCTGGCCCTGTGGCGAGGGTAAAGCCGCACGAGTCCAAGGCTCTCAAGGTTCTTCAGAGTGGGCCGGTTCTTAGGCTTCTGAAGACAAGACTGATTCTCCAGAGTGGGCCGGTTATTAGGCTTCTGAAGACAAGGCTGGTTCTCCAGAGCTGGCCGGTTCTTAGGCTTCCGAAGACAAGGCTGGTTCTCCAGAGTGGGCCGGTTATTAGGCTTCCGAAGACAAGGCTGGTTCTCCAGGTTTTCCTGAGCAGCAGATGCACAGCATGTCTCTGTGCCGACTGGAAGTGGCATCCCACTCTCTGTCTCCTTTGGTCTCTCTCTGCTCTCCCGAGACTTCCATGTCCTAGAAATGTTTTTACATCTGGGCCTCCTACTGTGGTGAGACTTGGGCACCAACTGGGCCCCCACAAGCTCAGTAGCCTCTGTGACCGAGGTCTGGGTCTTCATACAACCCCCCCATGCTGGGCCTGCGCGGGGCAGGACAGTGTCTCTCCCACTTGGGGGTGAAGACCGAAGGCAGGGGGCAGTGGACCCGGCCCCCCAGTGCTGCCTAGGGGCTGCGCTGAGCGGATGGTCCCCGAGCCAAGGCTCCCTGTGGTGCATCCGGAACTCTGGGAACTCTGAGGCGCCTACTAGGGGAAAAGAGACAGGTGGGCTCTCTCGTCCCGGAGTGCGGGGGATGGCTCTTGTGGGATAGGGTGACTGGAAAGGGAGGGAGAGGGGAAACAGAGGGCAGAGGTCTGGGTCTGGGGCCAGGGTTGCCCTGGGTGTCCTCCTGGACCTCTGCACTGAAGTTGTGTAGTGTCCTGGAGTTCTGGGAATGTCCTCGTATGCGGGGTAGGAGGAGGGCAGAGCGGTGGGCATGGGGTAAGAAGGGGACCCCCCTAGCCCTGTGGGGGAGGGGGGAGGGGGAAGGGGTAGAGGCGTGGCCGGAGGGGGGAAGAGGAGCTCTCCAGCAGCCTCCACCACATCCAGCCCTCGTCCAGGGGTGTGTGGGCGCTCTACCTCCTCCGGAGCAGCAGGGGGCGACAGCACCCCGCCTCTCAGCTGTAGGTCTGAGGCGTCACTGTCGCTCACTGAGCCTGTGGGTGTCGGAGGCCTTAAGGTCCCACAATCCTCCAGCGTCTCCATAGTGACCTGGTCCACCGCTACATCCAGCTCTGAGTCCAGATCCTCTGCATTATAGAATCAGGACAGATCAAGAGTGGTTTCTATTATATTGATCACAGTCTTATTGTACACAAACTTACTTTTTCGATGGATGCAAACATCGACCCATTTCTATTCATTAAAATCAATCATCTAGTAACACAAACAATGCGATCATCAACAGGAAAGCTGTGCAGTTCTATATAACTTGTTTGTTAAAACTAACTTTCACCTGAGAAATATATTCTATTCCCTCAGACATATATTCTATTCTATTCTACTCAATCCTATTGTCACATTTAGTTGTGTACTCATACAATTGTAGATCTAAGCCAAGGGAGAGTTTCGTTTTTATTATTTTAAAAAGGGTCAATATGGCAGCAGGTTATTAGTTATCTAACATGACAAGAGCCTGGATGTGTCTGATACCACTAATAATAACAATAAACATACAAATAATAATAATAATAATAATAATCATGCTAATTCCAAGGCTTGTGGATGTGTCTGTGACAGCTAATACACCAAAGCCTGGAGGTAAATGTGTGGAATCAGGTGAGCTACCTCTTGGTAATACTGAGGCATAATAAGGTCATTAACACTGTGGCTGTATCTCTTCTGATCAGCCATACCACAGAAATGATTTTTAGTTAATGTTTTGTTTCATGTGTACATGCAGGCGAGGCCCAGGATCCAAATAAAGCATGGAGGTGTGTACTGACCTGACATTTCTTCATAGGACGGGGAGGGTGGGTAGGTGAACTCCCTGGGGTCTAAATAAAGCATGGAGGTGTGTACTGACCTGACACCTCTCCATAGGACAGGGAGGGTGGGTAGGTGAACTCCCTGGGGTCTAAATAAAGCATGGAGGTGTGTACTGACCTGACACCTCTCCATAGGACAGGGAGGGTGGGTAGGTGAACTCCCTGGGGTCTAAATAAAGCATGGAGGTGTGTACTGACCTGACACCTCTCCATAGGACAGGGAGGGTGGGTAGGTGAACTCCCTGGGGTCTAAATAAAGCATGGAGGTGTGTACTGACCTGACACCTCTCCATAGGACAGGGAGGGTGGGTAGGTGAACTCCCTGGGGTCTAAATAAAGCATGGAGGTGTGTACTGACCTGACACCTCTCCATAGGACAGGGAGGGTGGGTAGGTGAACTCCCTGGGGTCTAAATAAAGCATGGAGGTGTGTACTGACCTGACACCTCTCCATAGGACGGGGAGGGTGGGTAGATGAACTCCCTGGGGTCTAAATAAAGCATGGAGGTGTGTACTGACCTGACACCTCTCCATAGGACGGGGAGGGTGGGTAGGTGAACTCCCTGGGGTCTAAATAAAGCATGGAGGTGTGTACTGACCTGACACCTCTCCATAGGACAGGGAGGGTGGGTAGGTGAACTCCCTGGGGTCTAAATAAAGTATGGAGGTGTGTACTGACCTGACACCTCTCCATAGGACGGGGAGGGTGGGTAGGTGAACTCTCCAGGTGAGAGACACAGGGCAGCTCCCTGTAGACACACCCTCAGCTGAAACTCCTCCCCATCCAGTCTGACGTCCTCATCGCCTATGGCATCAGACAGACAGACAGACAGACTATACATGACGGTCTCTCAGGCAGTGTAAACACACACTGTAAACTGACACAGACAAGACAGTGAAAAATATTTGTACTGATTTGTGTCATTTCTGCTGCTCCATGGAGTAGCTATTTAAAAAATGATTCAACAATGTCAAAATATTCTCTCTGAAGTTTGGCCAGCCAATCGAGTTGCTCATATCCCTCCCTAAACTTTCAGTGACAGAGAAAGAACAGGAGTCACCTCCTTCACCAGTTACTATGCCAGAGGTGTGGGATGCTCACCCAGTAAAGCCTGCTCCATATGCTCGTCTGTGGGGATAGGGGCGCAGGGAGTGGGGGGCGGGCGCTCCATCTCCCCCTCGTACAGGGACCAGGGGGACGGCACAGCATGGTCGCCAAACAAGCCTGTCTCCTCCTCATTAGATGATAACAACCACGGCTCCCTCTCCTCATCTTCCTCCTGCTCCTCCTCCACCTCCAACTCTTCTGGCTCTTGCACAGTATCTCTTGACCACCTCATGCATTTATGATCGTCTGTGAGGTAACTACCATCATCATCGTTGTCATCATCCTCATCATAGTCAGATTCAGACAGGGAAGACTCAGAACTGGAAGACGTTGAAGTGCTGTCATAGTAACTGGTGGAGGAGGGGATGCTGATGACTTCTGTGATAAGAAACAGTACAAAGGCACATGAGGAGGCTAACAATAGAAGAAACACAACATCATATTCTATTTAGCATTCGCATACGTTCCCCTTTAATCTCTATATCGTGTTTTTCAGTACCATAATCTAAGTATTTCTCCTCTTCTCTGACTGGAGGTGACATCCCGACTTCTGTGTCATCTTCATCATCTTCATCATCGTCATCATCATCCCCGTACTGACAGCCGAGAAAATGGAGAAAAAAAGCACGTTTTAACCAAATCACATGAAGCATTAAAGGAAATGCATGAGAAATAGGACTCAGGAAGACTACCCATTATTGCACCTTCTCAGTTTCTTCTTCTCTATCAGACAACACAGGGGACTCCACCTTCTCCACTTTCCCAGAATCCTCTTCTCTCACATCTTCCTCCCCTTCACTGTCCAGTTCCAGAGGCCTGGCATGTCTGCGTCTGCCAGCAGTGACTGGTACGTCTTTTTTGGACATCTTTGCTGAGTCCTCCCCCATGTCTGTATCTGCTCTCTCTGTAAGATGACATGATTTATGTGTCTAGTTATTCAGATGTATTGGCATGTCAATTATGTATGTATACTTAATGTATGTAGATGTACATACGTGCAATTTTTAGCATCCTTCAAAAAATAGACGAGCTGTGGCAGTGTTACTACAGATCTCAGATACTACAGATGTAATTCAAGCACTTACCACTGAGAATATTTACACTGACCTGCACTCTGTGTTTCTATCTCTCCTTCCTCAGGCTTGGGGGGACACGTCCGTTTGGCCAGAGGCTCTGAGATCTCTGCTGGGTGCTCCTTCCTCTTCACCTGAACAGGTATCACCATCATCAGCGCCATTACAACCACCTCTTATCATAGGCATCCTTCATTTCACTAATACTGATGTCCCATCAAAATCTCCGGCATAGTTTTTGTCACTACCATAGTATTATCGTCATAGTAACCAATGCCGTTATAGGTGTGTTACCAGCATCAGCAACACCATCCACCGTCACCGCCCGATCACCACCACCAATCCCACCACTGTAACCCATCATCATTCTCAATTTCCCTCATACTGAGGTACCATTAACATCTCCGACTTCTACTGTCTTTGTCAACATCGTCATGGTAACCAGTGACACATCATCCCCCATTCCACTCTCACAGAGATCTCTCATGGCACTACGCCACCTTTCACCTCTACTTTCATCACAGGTGTCCTTGCGTATGTCTCAGCAAACTTCCTCTATGGTAAACATTTGAATTCAATGGAAACAAATTGAAGTATAGCCAAAGTTATTTCATATTTCAGTGCCTGTGCATTAATCCACTAAATCACTGGTACCTTAAAGGAGGGCAGTTGTAAGGCACCCAATCCCAGGACCACGCCCAGAGCCAAGCCCTCCTGCCTAACTGCATTCACCAGCGGGTTGGCAGATACTGGTTTAATGGCTTCTTTGGCAACAGGAGGTTTGGCTACTGGAGCAGATGCCTGTGTTGAAAAAGGCGGATCAGATCATGTCATGTTTAAAGGCACCCAGTGCAACTTTCGAGGCAAAAATAATAATTTTTTACACGTAGTAAGTTTCAATAACTCCATACCATTACATATCGACATTCAAGGAGCAAAGATGAGACGTTGTGTGGTGAGAACTGATAGAAAATCGTAAACAACAACAATCTTTATTTATTGGTGCCGCTTAGCTTCCTCCATTCGTCAAATGTGTCGCCCAAGAGCACACGACACCCATATGCTTCTTATGAAACTTCTGTTTTTTCTGTGGTGTCATGAAAACACGAGGTCGACCAAGCTTTCTCTTCGTCTTCGTCTCGGAACAACTTAGATCCGCCATCATGAAATAGAACTATGCGCTCGCAAATAGTGAAGCCACGCGTTCGGAAAACTCAGAGAATTGCCGACAGGAATCCTGCTTTATTTATTGGTGGCACCAATAAATAAAGATTGTTGTTGTTTACGATTTTCTATCAGTTCTCACCACACAACAACGTCTCATCTTTGCTCCTTGAATGTCGATATGTAATGGTATGGAGTTGAAACTTACTACGTGTAAAAAAGACTAGAAATTGAATGTTCATTTTTGCCTCGAAAGTTGCACTGGGTGCCTTTAAGGGGGGAAAAAACGCTTTCTGGTTAGAATCTGAAAAGCTCAGCTATTTTCATAGACATGTACGAAATGTCCTCAACTCAACATGTTATACCTCACAATAAAGTTTGACTAGACTTAACATTAACACTACTACTAATACTGTTACTGCTACTACTACTATTACTACTACTGATACTATTACTACTACTTATGCTACTACTACTACTGCTACTACTATTACTATTACTAGTACTGCTACTGCTACTGCTACTGCTACTGCTGTCACTGGTACTACTACTACTAATAATAATATAATAATATATAATAATAACACTTAGAAAAGAAAAGGTTTTTGGACCTTTGTCTGCTTGTCCTTCTCCTCCCACCACAGATCAAATGCCTGGAAGGCCACTCCCTCCACCATCCTGCGATGAATGTCCCTCCTCACGATGCTCTTCAGCTCGGCCGCCACTAGTGCCAGCACCCCCTCCAACGTGGCCTTGTGAAGGGGCTGCACAGGGGGCACATAGCCTGGGGGGGGCACAGACGGGTCGTAGCGAGGCATGAAGATGGGTGGGGGCCAGGGGGGCCGGAGAGCAGCCGATGGGGGCCGCTGGGTTGGGGGGGGAAGGAGTGTGGCACCTTGAGGAGGTGGAGCGTCGACCATGAATGGAGGGGGAGGAGGAGGGAGAAGAGGAAATGGGGGAGGAAGGAGAGGAGGACCAAGAGAGGGAGGATGAAGAGGGGGAGGATGCAGAGAGGGGCGAGGCAGAGCAGGGCATGAGTTCTGTCCCTGGATTGGGCCGCTGGTGATACGAGTTGGTATGGGGTTGCCGTACCACCTGGACTGTCTCCTGCATGGCTCTGTCTTTCCCTCTGGCCGTGGGCACGCGGGTACGGGAATGGGTGGCGGGAGGGGGCATGGCACAGCAGACATCCCAGGAGGCAAGAGGGGAGGGGGACCTGCGTGGGGAGGCATGTTTGGTGGTAATAGAGTGTAGGGTGGTAGAGGAGGAGGAGGGGGCAAAGAGGCAAAGCCAGGAGGGGGAATTAGCATGGGCAGAGGAGGTGGGGGCATTCGGAACACAGGCGGATTACCCACAATGCTCTTGGGCACCTGTGTGCTGGCAGCCATTGGTCCAGTGGGACGCGGTCCATCACTAGAGGCGTTCACACTCTCTGTTGAGGAAGATTTCACAGCAGTGATTTTATCAGCGGCTGCACTTGGTCTAAGGTTCCTCTCTGCTGTGCTGAATTTAGGTGTACTGGTGTTATCCTCTTTCTCTTCCTCTTCATCCCCAATCTCCCCCTCCTCATATTCCTCATCATCAAAACCAGGAAGGGGAGTTGGACTAACCTCCTCCAAGCAGGAGTGAGGAGGAGTATGAGAGGATGGATGGGGGGACTGTACCCCTGAGTCTATATCTCCGTCGCCCTCATTTAACAAGGGGAGCCCCGAAATCTGCTTGCCTGAGAGGAGCATCTCAATGCGGGAGTCCAGGCTGGCCTCATGCCCTGGATCTGGGGTACCAGAACTAGGTGAGGGGCAAGGTTGTGGGGGAGGAGAACCAGAACACAGGCATGTCCCTGGGTCTGAAACCTGAGGTGAAAGACATGGTTCTGGTGTTCCTGAGAAAGAACCGTTAGGCAGCTCTGTCACAGATGTTTCTCCCTGAGCTCCATCCTTTTTCAATGTTTCTGTCACAGCCTCAAAGGGTACGCTGCCTGTACTTGGAGAAACAAACCCACACACAGATAGTTCATCGACTGACTTCCTGTTGTCTTGGCCAGCAGGCTGGTGAGAAAGGTGTGACGCTGTGGCAGCACTATTGTGCAGTGTGTGGATCTGACCCAGAGCTCCATCAGCCTGGTCTATGCTACAACTGTCTTGGCTGATGGAGGTTGAGGGCTGGGCTGGAGGCAGCAGCGGAGGCAGGACCTGAGGCTGCTGCGTGGGCTGTCCCGTCAGCACCTTCAGAGCCCTGCTGAAGTGAGACCTGCTGGAGGTGCCGGGCCTGTGCACATAGTGCTGCTCCGGTCGACGGTTGTAGGCATCCTGGTACTTGTGGCCCCCCTGCCACTGGCGACTCCTGTGCCCTCTCCCACAATCGGCACCCAGGGCACGAGGGGGTGGGTAGGCTCGGGTTATCAGCCTGATGGGGTAGCAGGGATCCTTGTGGGCACTTGTGGCAGTACCGAGCAATCGCAGGGTGTGAAGAGACAGTTGAGGGGTACGAGATGCATCCCTGGAGGAATAGGGGGTGCAGGATGGGTCCTGGGATTTCAGAGGGTCCCCCTGGGTGAGGCAGTGGGGGGTTACTGGCACCAGGTCGAGCTGAGGAGGAGTGCGGGGCGTGCCGTAGGATTGGGGAGAGGTGCATGGGGTGCCCAGGGACAGGGGCGTCTGCCAGGCACTACTGGGAGTGTCCTGATGCATACTAGAGTAGGCAGTGTCTAGAGAGAGTGGTGTAAAGGTGTCCAATGAGGCGTAGAAGTCTAGGGAGGAGGACCTTAGCTCCAGCCTTCTCATTGGCTCCCCAACCTGATGGGGGAGGAGCAATGAGGTATGTTTTTTTGGTTTGGGAGCAGGTTACCACTTTCTTCATTTTGACTGACAGAGTTAGACTGTTTGATGAATGCAGTTTGTGCTTTAGAAAAGGTCCTTCTAATATAAGATCATATGATACTAGTTATAAAAGTTCAAAACAAAGTCTTCAACAGGGGACAGCATGGTGGAAAACACTGACAGTAAATTAATTATTCTTTGCTTTATACTAATTTATCCTAAATTTCAACCCAAATGACGTCTAATTTTGTTTGACAAAATCAACCTAAAATGTCATTATTAAAATATAATAACCTGATCCTCCAATAGCACCTGAGGAATCAGGAGTCAGGACTACAGGGTATTTCCCGGCCTCCATTCACACATATTACATTCATATTCTGACCATGTTCAGGCTGTGCCCATGAAGCATGAGAGAGCAAGAGAGAGAGAGAGGGAGAGAGAGGGAGATGAGAGAGAGAGGAGAGAGAGAGAGAGAGAGGGTATTTCCCTCCCTCCATTCACACATATTATATTCATATTCTGACCGTGCCAACGCCGTGCCCATGAAGCATGAGATGGGTTTTTACCATTAGGTCGTCGGGCAAGCAGAGGGCAGAGGTGGCATCCACAGCACCCTGCCCCACGGGCACCAATTGAGGGGTATAGTCCCCAGCCAGGATGAGCTGGACATAACGCATCTGGTTCTCGCCTGGGAGAGAGGTCGACCATTACAGAACATTAGTCGACATGTCCTGCCTAGATAAACTTTATAGTGTGGAATTGAACAGACGGCATAATGGTTGCAGTGTCTACATACATCAATTTGAAGTACACTACAGAAAATCTTTCCTTCTAGCCGGATTTGACCCAGCGACCTAAGGATTTCAGCTATAGACCACTTCAGTCCTCCGCTCTTCCAACTGAGCTACCGAAGGTGTTGAGTGCAAAAGTGACGTTCTTTCAGTCTCGATGTTCTCGGCATGGCTCTCTTAAAACGAAACAGAATTAGTGTATATTTGATTTAATATGTATAACTAATTTCCCTCCCTCAATTTGCCTCCTCTCACTGTTTGTGTGTGTGTGCGCGTGTGTGTGTCTGTGTGTGCATGAGTGTGTGTGTCTGTGTGTGTTTGTGTGTGTATGATGCAATACACATCATCCTACATACAGTACATTACTACTAATGACAAATATTATATACAGTTACAGTACAGTGCTATTACATCGGAATAATCTTACCTTTGGGGTCAAGCTCAACATGGATGATGTTGCCCATGACGGAGGAGTTATGTAAACGAAGGACAGCTTCCTTTGCTGCTCTCTCAGCACAGAAAGTCACCTTAGCGACTCCCAAATGTTTTTTGCTCTTCGGACTGTAGGAGATCTCTACCTCTTGTACCATCCCATACTTCTTACACATGTCAGTCAAGAAGGCCTCTTTCACGTTGTCATTCAGCCTGACGAATGTTACCTCCTTGGGAGGGCCAACATAAAACTCATCAGCCTGGAGAGAAAGTGGATGAAATTAAATGAGAGAGGATGTTAACAATACATTTACGTTTTATTTAGTCAGGTTTCGAATTACGCCGAGGCCTAGGAAGGTGGAGCAATTAACAAAAAGGGTTTGAGATTAGAATCAAGGACTGTAACTTTAAGTGCCAGGGTTGAGATGTTCAATAGTGTGTTTATAAATTAGTATTAGCAATATTTATATATTATATATAAAGTGAAAATTAGTGCACATATGATTTCTCACATGAAACAGTGGGACTGGAAGATCTGCCTTGTTGAGTTTAGTCCAGAGTGGCCGTATTCTTGGATCTCTGACAGCTTCCACAGGATACAACCCTGAGTTCTGATGATTACAGAGAGAAAACACGTCTCACAACACGAACTGGGCCTCTATGCAGAGCTTCTAGGCCACTTCAGAAACATTAAGCTCTCAGCTATGACTGGGCACCCGAAAGTTTCAGGATTGTCCACCTTGCTTCAACCTGCCTATGGATGTGGCACATCAGTGTTATCATCACTAAACAAAATAAATTAACCCTGATGCATAACATTTACTCACTTGTGACAGGTTCTGAGGTATAGACCACTGTCCTATTTTAGAATTAGGCTGCACAGAAAAACAAGCATTTTTCTAACAAAACTACAGTAGGCCTATGGAGTAAAATGGGAATAAGGCCAACGGTGGGATTTGCTTCTAAAAATGGGAGGGGATCTCGCTTAATCAACTCACCGCCTTGCTGAAATACTGTCCATCATAACGATACAGCTTTTGTGATCCATCAGTCAAAGCAGGGTCAATAATCAATTTACAACTCCTCCAGCTGAGAAGACGATCCTCCCCTGGTTCCTGGCCTGTTCCGCTCACTTCGAAGCAACAGCAACCGGAAATGATTACTATTAAGTCTTTATAAACTACATAAAGAACATAATTTATGTTTGAAAAATATAACATTACACAAAAAAACGCTGTGCATTTATTTACACGGATTTATAATTCGTATATAACCTTGTGTTGTAGAGATTACCCACTCAATCACTGGAGAAAAACCGTAGCGATTACAATTTTCGTAAATACCGTGGGCTACTGAAAAAGACAAGCTTTTACCGTTATCCTCATAATGTCCGTTTCCGTCTCCGCTCTCGAACATCGTTTGTCCTCCAGAAACGCTTATTCAAATTCATCCTAGGATATTTCGCTAGAATATTGGACGTTGAGAAAATAGATGTTAGGATAGTGTAGCCTACCATACAGGTAAAAGACCTGCCCCTCTTTTCCTACATTGTGCGTCTCTAATGGGCTTTGGATGTCGCTTACATCAAAACACCTCTCGCAAACAGGTGTTGTCAACCCCACCTGTTTGCTTTCACCGCACTTTCGTCATAACATTGCCATGATATTCATTTTAAAATGGGCCATTGTTTTACAGGGGATAATTTATATGAAGTCTCCTGAATACGTTAGATAGCCCAATTGTTCGATAGTAATAATTTTCATTGGACACGGACATCCTTGAATTGTGTTTTCTTTGGAAGCAGAAACAGTCAGAATAAAATTGTAGGGACATCCCAGTAAACTCCCCGAAGGACAATCTTCCAGGGAATTATGATGATGCAGGCAGGCCTCCTGTGCACCAAAGCGCTATCTCATATTTCACTTTAATGTCAGCGTTGAATCAGCTAGGCAGTCTTGGGCTCATAGACAGAATGCAGCCATAGCTGCCATAGCCCGATTCTAAATTAAAGTTAGTTAATTAGAAAGAGATTCAAAAACGTAATGAAGAGTACAGTAAATGTAGTCTCAAAGCTCGTTATGATTACAATAATTGTATTAGAGTTGTATAGGTCTAATTGTTGTGATAATTCTTAATTGTATTATACTTCATTTGGAGTGCATATTATGAATGAATGTTCATATTATATTCATCATATTACATATGATGAATCATGTCTGGCGCAAATTGTGGCATTCGCATTAAATATATGACGTGAGGCCTGCAGTAGGCTACCTCGTCGCATAGTCTACTACGCATGTCAATATAACCTTTGAAATACTATGAAAACGTTTCCTTCGAGCCGGATTTGAACCAGCGACCTAAGGATGTCTGTAATTGTCCGTTACAGTCCTCCGCTCTTAGCCTGGCCATTACCAGCCTGTGACTCCATTTCTTTCCGTCAGTCAGTCTGGCCTAACTCTGACCCCGTGCATTTTCGTTTCCGAGATGGGCGGGTGCTTAGCTTGAGGTTTTAAATCATTGGAGTTCCCTTAACCAATCAGCAACGTTTGGTAAGCATTCGGTAGATTAAACTCTTCCCAAAGCCAGTTGGGAGAAGAGCTACGATGTCCTTTCCAATCATAAAACTTACAAGACAATACTCTTGTTCTCCTTTTAATTTTCTGATGTTCTCGAGAGTTGAGACAACTTTCCCGATAGCTTTTCGTGTCTCTTCCTCCAAGGCGAGTTTTGCGTCACAGCTCTGAACTGTTCGCTGATTGGTGCGGTTGGATTTTGAAGCCTGTAAACCATAGACATGTATAGGTAGACGCCGCCTCCACTGCTTCTCGGCGAAACGCGTCGCCGCCATATTGTTACAGGAGCTCTCTGACGTCAGAGGTCTGTCAAACGTGTCAAACAACCGTGCCAGGAGCTGCGGTTTATCTGGATACAAATCACGATAACCTTTTACATTTCGCAACCAATTTCATGGAGTATTCAAGGGTTTATGCTCTACGTGAAGTGTGTGAAAAAGATTTGCCTCTACATTACTTTGAATCTCGCTAGTTAAATTGCCAGTCATTCATGTGCATGGGTCTATGATAAACGCGCACCTTTCTTGCACAGCTTGTGCACTTTGAAAATACTGAGAAGCTCTATAAACTATCGAAATAGTGCTTCTTTAGTTACTACGTATTGACCATCACTAAGAGAAAGAGCATACATCAAATAGTGAGAAACTGGCAGTCAGTGTGTTTTTCATAGCTTAATAGTTCCTATTATAATACATGTATTTTGTATTTTTAAAATACAGGAAATACTTTTTCTGAATTTTCAGTTTTCTCACAATTTGGTATAGCAGAACATTCAGGTTTGGGCTATTCGGTGGCGTAACGTAGTAACCACGGGGCCAGGTGCAGGCTATTATGACGGGCCCATGTCAGTGGTTCCGTATCCTTTTTTTCATGTTTGTAACCGCCGCCACAGGGCTCTCATTGCAATCTCTATGGCTTCCGGGAGGGCTATCCCCACCGTGCTTTCGTCATACGTAATTGCCAGGTAAAGACTAGGACGCGATCTGACCTGGGCGGGTCTGGCACTCCGCGCCTGGGCGAGATGCTCCACTTTGTGAATGAGGCGCGCCTCACCTAAGAAGCGATCTGGCCCTCCGCGCCGATGAGACTCTTTTTAAAGATCTTAGCCTACTATAAATGTTGTTGAGACTCTTACTAAAGATCTTACTCATTCTCACAGAGACAAAACAATACACGTAGCCTACTATAAACGTTGTTGAGATTTTTATTAAGTTGAAAGTCGGTAACAAAACAGAGACTAATAGCTACACATCAAGCAATGTCATTTATTTCCTAAAATACGTTTTACGAATCCAACTTACATTACCACTGCACACTCACAACCTTACAGATAACGTATAGAAGTTGTACTAGCATTTGTATTCAAAGTTTACACTTTAATCTACCAAAGTACTCACCGTTTAACAATACAACTTCCACAAGTTACAGATTATCTTTGACAACATTGGCGCCCACATGTGATTGACAACACTGGCGCACACATGTGACATCACACAGATAAATTACTGTGTAGCTATTTGTTTTGTCTCTGTGAGAATGAGTAAGATCTTTAGTAAGAGTCTCAACAATGTTTATAGTAGGCCAAGATCTTTAATAAGAGTCTCATGTGCGCCCCGGCCCCTGCCTCTATGCAATGTGGCGCGGAGTGCCAGATCGCGTCCTAGGTGAGGCGCGCCTCATTCACAAAGTGGAGCGTCTCGCCCAGGCGCGGAGTGCCAGATCGCGTCCCGGACCTTAGCTCTAATTGCGTATAATCACACAGCTTCCATCAAGTCACATTGTGTATAGATGGCTAACGTTCAGTGCAACAACTCGATTCGCTCTTTGAAAGAACCTCCTTTAGGTCGGTGTACTAATGAAGATAAATTGACAAGGATCAAGACAGCTTTCTAAGTTTTCGACCACAACCCTGTTTTGTGAAAAAAATTGATTTAACATGAGCGTCAATGAGAGAGATCTGGGATGAATTCCTTTACACCCCATAAAGGGGCGGGCCATAAGAAGCAACACTTTTGGCAAATTGACTGATTCGACAATGACATTCAGAGGCAGATCAGATGGTCTCGTGGACCGGTAGAATCCGACAGAAAAAAAATCTCCTTCTGCCTAAACACTGGAGAAAGTAATTTGAGTAGCCTATTTTAAATACAAAATTACTCCACCCTAAAGTATTTTGTTACAAATTACAATCGATTTTTTATCGGCCCTATCAAATACAAATTACAAAATACTCAAAAGCAAATTAACTAGTATTTCAAATACAAGTAATTGAAATACTGCCCATCTCTGGGTGTTTCATTGATTCCTTTTTCGACGCAGAAGGGTGTTTTTAGCTGTGAAGTGAGCAACAACACATTTACCCACGTCCGGTGAATTAGGAAAATAAATACGCAACTTCTGGTTTCTAGGCGTCAGTGGCCCTAGACTGGGGGCAATTTCAAATGTGCCCCTAGACGTAAACTGCAGTCTAGCGTCATGTTTCGACGTGCAAGGTGTTTTGATTGCTTCCTATCAAGCGTCATTTTTCGACTAGAAAGGATGTTTCATTGATTCCTTTTAGACCGAAGCTGTGAAGTTCTCGTGCGTCTGTTTTTTACGTGAAAGGTTGTTTTATTGATTTCTAACCGAAGTTGTCAGGTTCTCAAGGCGTATTTTTTCGACGCGCAAGGGTGTTTCGTAGCTGTGAAAATTTAGGACAATAAAAATTCAAGGTCCGGTTACACTTTCAAAACAAGAGCAATCCGAGATTTCTGACCTCCAGCAAGGGTTGACGTTGATAGTAAAGCAAGATCTATCTCTCGGGGCGAATGTCACTTTAGGTGTGAAAACAAAGATCCGGATCCAGATCAGGATCATCCTGACATTTTAATGGGAATGTCCCAGGACCAAGATCCACCTCTTGTGAAAATTTCAGAAAGATCCGCCCAGTAGTTTCTGAGAAATCTTGTCCACAGACAGACGGACAAATAAATAAATTAATTAACGTCCCCGATCGCATAACCTCCTTGCTGGAGGTAATAAAGCCAGAAGAGAAACGTTTTGGATTTCATGAGCAATCGTAATACTGCTACTAAAGACACTGGTTTCTTCCCATTTCATTATACAAATTATGTTGCAACATTATTAGGACAAAATAAAGTTAAAGGATAAGTTAGTTGCTCTGTCAAGTTATGTCCAGCGACCGGCTGGACTAAATAACATCCGGTTACACTTTCATAATAAAGCCAGACGAGAAATGTTTCGGATTTATTATCTATCATATACTTATGAACCTCTACTAATTAGTGTGCTTGCCCGAAGGGAAGCACACTATTGTTCTTCGTTTTTTACAATTTTTTTTATTCTAGTAGTTTTTCTTGCAGCTAACTACTCCTCGCCCGATTGAGATAGAGACGCCGTTCAAACACCAAAACGTCCGGCCCGATCCGGTGCAAGCTGCTATGACTTTTCGTGGCGGTACTCCTTGCCACTCCTTTTTTATTCCTCTTTTTCCATCACCTTTTTTCTCCATAGACTTGCATGGCAGAACTTTGAGGCATTATGACATCATAATAGGCTCATTAAACTGGCTTGCACCTGTGATTCACTGACAACTCTCACTGACACCTGCGCACGGTTCCTCTTCTCTCTCTGTCCCTCTCCATTCAACTGTATAACTAGAAATATTAAGAGACACCTTCCATACCAGGGCTCTACTCACTCATGCATACTCACTCACGTTTACTCACTCGTGCATACTCACTCATGCATACTCACTCGTGCATACTCACTCATGCATACTTACTCATGCATACTCACTCATGTTTACTCACTCATGCGTACTCACTCATGCGTACTCACTCATGCATACTCACTCATGCATACTCACTCATGTTTACTCACTCGTGCATACTCACTCATGTTTACTCACTCATGCATACTCACTCATGCATACTCACTCATGCATACTCACTCGTGCATACTCACTCATGTTTACTCACTCATGCATACTCACTCATGCATACTCACTCATGCATACTCATTTGTGCATACTCATTTGTGCATGCTCATCCAGCAGGGAGAGCTGGAGAGCTGACACCTGCCCCAATTCCAAGGCACTTGTTCTCTCGGTCATGGCCACAACAGAGCAAGCACACTCTCGCAGTTCGTTCACGAAACGCATTCTAGTTTCTACTTGTCCACAGACAACAGACTAATAGCTATAGCTAGAAACTCTAAACTGAAAGTCTTACATAACGCAAACATATTATAAATTAATATTCTGTATCGATTAATGCATATTGTATTCATCAAATCACATGATTTAACGAGCATAATCATGGTTAAACGAAGGTATTTAATTTGTAGACTTGTAGACGGGACTTGTAGAGCTGTCATAGCTAACTATCTAGTTGAGAGGACACCCCCAAACAGTTACGGTTCATGTAAACTAGTAGTATAACGACTACAAGTACATAACTATTCTCCCCAACAAATGTGTTAATGTGAAAATAAAATGTTACTGTCAAAATGTTAATGTTACCGTCTATAAGGTTGCACACTTAGCTATCATAGCTAGCTAGCGGTAGCAAACGCCTTCAAGTTTCTCCGAGTTTAATATACTGTATCAATCTTGAACAAAACGTCCCAAAAGGCATTATGAACTTTTTTTTATTTTAATCTTTGTAGCATTTTGTGAACGGGCAACCTGCTCCTGGGAATCCCAAGGTATGTGTGGTGTAGTGAAGCTTCAGACTATAATGGCAAGCAGCTTAAATGAACTCTTTACTGAGAACTGTCAGCTGCATACGTGACAAATAGCATTGAGGTTCACTCTTATTCTGCTCTATTTACGTAAATTAGCTAGCATTGATTGCAAAACGGTGCCTCCTAGTGGTAGCACAATATAGAACAGTATTACAGAACACAAAAGTATGCATAAGGCACAACCTGAGAGCCATAATCGGTGATTTGATTCAAAGCCAAAGCATTAAGGATCAACATTTTAGATGTATTAATGTCCAATATGGAATAGCAAAGATTATTGCTTTGCAGCATCATTATTTTAGTTTTTTTATGAATAAAAAAAGAAAACATTATAAATGTATATATCCGTCTTTTGTCATACATCTTTTTCTCACAAAAATATGCAGAGTAAAGTATGTGAGAAACCTGTCATTAATTTGATTAAAAATTGTAATCGTTTCACAGCCCTAATAAATAGGCATATGTTGAATATGAATTTATCGATTTAACCTCAATGGCCTAGCTTTAAAATGAGTCTCCCAATAATGATAAGGGAGTGCATTTAGATAAGGACAAAGTACTCACAAACAAATGTGCTTTCAATAGCAAATTTAATTTATAATATATAAATCCCAGCCCCTTTTTCAGGCCCCTCCATGTTTCATTCACGTCTCATCCATCCCCCCCCCCCCCCCCCCCCCCAGGACCCGGTCCTGCATCCACTTGAGATCGATGAAGAGATCTGGTCATTCCCCTTGGTATCACTCGGCCTTCTCCTCTTCTCCTTGATAGTGCCTGTATTCTCGTCTAAGCTCCCAGGTGTTTTTGTGGGTGCCCTTCACATTGTAGATCCCAATATTGCGAAGAATCTCTTTCAGGTAGATCTGCGGTGACGGACAGACTTTGTATCAAAGGAGGCAGACCCATGACATCTCAGGGAGCTCTGAACTACAAACTATTTCCTCAGTTTTTTACCAATTAATCATTCATCATTATTCATTATTATTTTTGCTAGGAGTACTTGGTTGACTGATAAAAGCTGTATTACTTAGGGGGCTAACTACATTATCAATAAGGAAAACAGGGAAGGCCTGCTCTTCTTCAAGATAACACTTCATACCACCGGCTGCTTGGTGATGTCCACGAGGTCTTTGATGCTGTAGAACTGATGCTTCTCAAAGGCAGAGAAGAGCATGTCCTGCACCTGCTGTTTGTCTGCTTGTTTCCTTTTGCCTTCTTTCTTTTCTTTATCACACTCCAGCTACCCACAGACACACACACACACACACAATTAAAAAATCTATACATGTTCAATTCTGCTGTTCTTTGTGTCCTAAGGTTGTATGTGCCTTAATATTAATTAAAACACAATGTACCTTTTATATGGGGACATTATGATTTGTTGAGTTATGGTAACTAACATAACCACAATGATATAAAACACAGAAAATACATTTTGGAATTTGTAGACACACGCACAAAAGGAAAGAATACTTTTTGCTTACATTGTTTGCATGATTTGAAACTGGCTTGTAGTTGGAGGTCACAGCCTTGTCTAGTTGCTGAGATAGCCGGACTGGTTTGGAGGAGTGCTCGACCATAAGCCTGTAATAACAGATGAAAGAATTAATTAATCCAAGGTTTCCAGCTTGCCAGGAGGCTTTTCTAACCTGAATGTGAAGGTGCTTTAGCATTCTTCTGGAGGCTGAATGTGAGTCAAGACAATTTTACGTTTCATAGGGATTTCAAGCGTCTCTGTGTTTGTGTATGCGTATGAGTGTGTAATGACCACGTACTTCTTTAACTTCATGAACTTCTCACTGATCGCTGGTCGGCACTCAGCCCTCTGGACCACCACACCCTCCAGTGCTGGTTTGTCTTGGGGGGGCAGAGAGAGAAAGTCACACACACAGTAGTAATACTAGAGCAACACAGTGCATTTTGGGTGAAGAGCTCATGGCCGTATGACACCTCTGTACTATGACTGGAGTTCCGTTGCTTTTCTTTTCACGCAGCACACACACCTTATCACCAGTTACTCTCCCAGTAACCAATCCAGAGAATCACAGGCGCCCTACAAGACACGCTCTGTTCCCCAATTCATGGTCACCACCATCTCTCTCTCTCTTTCTCTCCGTCTCTCTCAATATCTTCCCTTAACCTCCCTGGGCTTGGGTCGTAAACTCGTCCCGACCTTACTCATATTTCACTGATTTGATTCTAACTGACAGAAGGTCTCATTACGAGTGGGGCTTTTCCCAAGTTCATCAAAGCATTGTTTAAAGCAATGTTTAAAGGGTTTTAAACCACACTCGGACATTGGAGCACCAAACACACACACACACACACACACACACACTCACTGAAAAGCTCCTCAGCCTCCTCAGCCTCCTCAGTCTCCTCCAGCTCGGTTGGGGAGTGGCAGCGGTGGGTTGGAGACTCACCTGGGCCCGGCCCTGACCCTGAGGTGCTGCCTGCAGCCTCGGACTGGCCTGAGGGAAGGATGGCAGAATGAGAACTACAGCAGGACAGTGGGGCTGGGACAGGCCCCGTTCACCTGCCAGCCACAGATCCGCATTTACACACACATACACAACACACAGAAACACCCGGGAATATCTCTCTCATACATACATACGTACACATAAATTGTAACTGATAATAAGAAGGAACAGATGAAAATAATCTGTTCTCCATAAAGTCTTTTTTTTTTTTTTTATACTTTATTTTTAAAGAAACAAAGATACAATGAGACATACATATATACATACAAACATGGAAACAAAAGGTTGGTCACCTATACATGTATACTGCTGGTATAATGAAGAAAATAAATGTCAGTTTACACAGTAACAGATCAGTGGTGATTCTGTGAGGTCGCAAACACAATCCATTTTACCCAATATTGCAGAAATTTATCAAGCCTTAGATTCAGGGAAAAAGTCATTCTCTCCATATTTTGAACATCATTAACAATATCAATCCAGTCAGTCTCTGTTGGAGGTTCGGCCTGTAGCCATTTACGTGTTACAGCTTTCTTGCTGGCTGCTAGTAATATCTTTAACAAGTATTTGTCTTGCACCACTAGGTCGACTGCGATATTGCCCAAATAGATTGTAGAAAAGGAACAGTCAAATCCATCTCCAAAAACAGTCTGTATTATTTGTATTACCCCCTGCCAGTATGGCTGAATGGCTGGGCAGCTCCAAAATATATGAAAATGATCTGCCAGCTGTTCTCCACATTTCCTCCAACACAGACCCATTCCTGCCTCCCCTGTTTGTGCACATTTTAATTTGGGGGTTATGAAGTATCTAAGCAGATTCCGCCAACAGAATTCCCTCCAGAGGCCTGAGCTGGTGGAAGTGGACTGCACAGAGCACATATTTAACCAGTCCTCCTCTGAAATGACAAGGCCAGATTCTTTCTCCCATTTTAATCTAACCTTATCTGTTGAGTGTTTTCTACTGGATTGAATACTTGAGTATAATCTTGAAACAAGTTTCCTGTTGTCCGTAAATTTATCCATGTTAATAAATATGTCAATTAAACTGGCATCACCTGTCTCCTTGGATTTAATCTCCTTATTAAAGTAGGTCCTGGTTTGTAAATACCTAAAGAAATCGAGTTTTTCTAAACCATACTTCTCTGAAATTTTCTGAAAACTCTCCAGTTCTCCCTTTGATAAAATTGAACAGTAAGAAGTGATGCCAATCCTATGCCAATATTTAAACCTCCCATCGATCCTCGCCGGCATAAAGTCCGGGTCAAAAGCGACCCATCTCAACAGTCTAGACCGTCTTTCAAGTAGTGGTGATTTACATTCCTTAAACCAGATTCTAAGAGGAACTGTAGTCCATTGATTTAAACTTTTAACATGCTGCCCAAACAAAATGTTGCTTCCTAATATGGATTGCAGCGGTATATCCAGCTGTGAAGTTTCCAAGTCTTTCCATTTTGCTATATACATTGGGTTACAGCAACATGCTAATGGTCTTAATTGTGCCGCCTTGTAGTAGTCTGTCAAACATGGTAATGATCTACCCCCTTTTTCTTTAGGAAGTTGCAGTGTTTTAAATTGAATTCTTGGTCTTCTACCCCCCCATATGAATCTTGATATCCACTTATCCCATTCATTAAATTGTTGCAGTGGTACTATAACTGGTAGGGATTGAAAAAAATACAAAAGTCGGGGGAGTACATTCATTTTTATTGTTTCTATTCTATTATGCATATCTAAAGGCAGTTGGGACCACCTGTCCATATCTGCCTTGATGTTTTTACTTATGGGGCCATAATTGCTATCATATATTTTGGAAATGTCTTTTGCTATTTTAATTCCCAGATACTTAATGTCTGATGAGGTCCATTTGAAATTAAATCTATTTAGCATGTCTTTTTGAGGGGAGTAGTTATAACTTAGAGTTTGTGTTTTTTGCACGTTTAATTTATATCCAGAGTAAGTTCCAAAATCTTTTAGCAGGGACATGAGTCTAGGAATGCTGACCTCTGGTGTTGTAACAAAGAGCAAAACATCATCTGCATATAGACAAATCTTCTGCTCTACGCCTCTAACCATGACTCCTTTTATCACTTCGTCATCCCTAATTAACTGTGCCAGGGGCTCTATAAATAAAGCAAAGAGGGCGGGACTTAGGGGGCAGCCTTGACGACAGCCTCTCTCCAAGTTGACAACCTGAGAGAGGTGTCCATTAATCTTTATTCTGGCGTTTGGTGAGGTGTATAGAGTTCTTATGCAGTTAATAAAATCATCCTTGAAGCCAAATCTTCTCAACGCCAAGTACAGATATTTCCAGCGAACCGAATCGAACGCCTTTTCCGCATCTAAACTAATCACTGTGGTTCCAATATTCCCCTTATTCACATGATCGATAACGTGTAGCACCCGCCTAATGTTATCTTGTGTCTGTCTTTCACGCACAAAGCCAGTTTGGTCTGGGTCCACTAGTTCTGCTATTATATGCTCTAACCTTTTCACTAAAATTGACGTATACAATTTGTAGTCTATATTGAGTACAGAAATTGGCCTATATGCGCTACATTCTTTTCTGTCCTTCCCCTCTTTAGGAATAACCGAAATGATTGCCTCTCTCCATGAACTTGGTGGATCACATTTTTTAAGTGTATAGTTGAAGCAATCAAAAAGCAAAGGCACTATTTCCTTCTTGAAGGCCTTGTACCACGAGGCGGGGAGCCCATCAGTTCCTGGCACTTTCTGAGCTTTTAGTCTAGAAATAGCTTTCCCTATTTCTTCCATTGTAATCTCTGCCATCAGGGCTTTATTCTGTTCTTCACCTATAGAGGGTAGATCTAATGACTCCAGAAATGAATGAATTTGCTGAGGGCTGGTTGTATGTGGTTCCTTATATAAGTCTCTATAGTAATTTTCAAAAATATGTTCAATATCCTCTAATTTATGGCATAATTTTTTTGTTACAGGGTCCCTAATTTCATATATAGAGCTGTCTGCTTGTTGTTTCCTTAACCTCCATCCCAGAAGCTTCAGGGCCCTTGGTCCATTTTCATAATATCTCTGCTTTGCAAATTTGGCTTTTTTCTCTAATTCTTCCTCACATAGTTCGTTTATTTCTTTTCTGACATTTCTTATTTGGTTTAGAATACAAGGTTCATTACTTTCGATGTGTTCCCTCTCTAAAACTTTAAGATTCTCTTCTAAATCAGACAGCTTTTTATATCTTTCCTTCTTCCTGTGTGAGGTCAATGCTATACATTTTCCTCTGATCACTGCTTTTGCAGCGTCCCACAGAACACTTGGCGATACTTCCCCATTATTGTTATTGTCCATATAATCTTTAAATTCCTTCTGTATTTGTTCCTTGCAAGTCATGTCATTCAAGATGCTTGTATTAAGTCGCCAAAGCATGTTTTTCTTTTTATTATCCAGGTGCACAGTTAAATAAACAGCTGAGTGGTCAGATATGTCTTGACTCCTATCCTACAATATTTAAGTCTGTGTCTGTCTGAGTTGTAAGTAAAAAAGTAGTCAATTCTTGAGTATACACCTTTACTTGCTGAATAGAATGTGAATTGTTTTTCTTTTGGGTGGAAATCCCTCCATACATCGATCAGCCCTAGCTCAATCAGCATTTTTTTTGTCATCCTGGCACTAGGAGTTAGTCTCTTAAATGTATTAGAGGAGTCATGTTTAGGTTATAGCTGAATGTTCCAATCTCCTCCACATATTAAAACACCAGAGACCTCAGAAGCTATCAAATCAAAAATGTCCCTAATAAAAGAATGGTCCTGCCCTGGTGGATTATTCACATTGACTAATGTTACCTCTTTCTGGTCAAGATATCCTTTAACAAAGACATATCGACCCTCCTTGTCACAGAATTTAGAGACCAGTTGGAAATTCACTCTGTTAGAAATTAGTATCGCTACTCCTCTCCTTTTCCCTTTCTTATAAGACGAGTGAAAAGTATTTTTAAAACCTAGTTTTTTTAACTTTTCATGTTCCATGTCATTAAGATGGGTCTCCTGCCAAAACATTACATGCAGCCTTTCCTTTTTCATCTTTGCAATTACCTTACCCCTCTTAATTGGATTGTGTAAACCGTTTACATTTAGGGTAATCACCCTATATTCCTGACATTGCATTTAAACCCACAGTTAAGAAAATAGTTATGAACCTTTGGTGACCAACCATGAACTTTTCGTGAGCCATAACATGAACTCAACAAGTGAATACAAGACAAAACAAACAAACATAAACTCAGGTTGACCTCCACTTTGAAGTAGAGAACCACTTCTTTTTTGGGGGGGAGTAGTCTAGTTAGTCCCCAGGGCCCCCCTACAGTGCCTATAGTACCCCTAACTAATGGGTGTATTTTGTGCACTTTGTGTCTTGAACCAGAACCCTTACCCAGAATCGGTCTACTATATTCACTAAATAGGCTATAAGGGCAAGCCAATGTAATTCAAAGGAAAAAAATAAAATGATATTACGTTCAGTATGTGAGAAAAAAAAAATATATATATATATGATAATAATAATAATTCCTCTTAGTAGGGTGGACGAACTTGAAATCGAAGCAACAGATTTTTACGCTAACATAACAAGGACATACAGTTTCAAGCCTTAAAGCATTACGTTAATAAGTGTCCTTGACTGGGCAGTAATCTCGCTTACCCGAATCCTTGCCGTTTAATATAAGTATTCGTGTGCCAGTCCGTTACCTCCTGAACCCCCTGACTCTCTATGACCGGCGAAAACCTTGCAGCTTCTCCTTAATCCGCTCTTGACGGCTCTGTCGGCTGGGTGCAGCTCCAGCTCGCTGCCATGTCCTCCCCATCCTTTCAGGCAGCGCAACCCCTCCAGCCGACTTCTCAAACTCCACAGAGATTCCCCTGGTCCTTAAGTCCCGTGCCGCTTCTGCTGCGCTCCCATAGGTTATCGGCCCACCGTAGAAGAAAACTCGCAGCTTGGCTGGCGGTGGTGTTTGGAATCGTATTCCTTTTTCACGGAGAATTCTCCTTATTTGAGCGTACTCCTTCCTCTTTGCCAAAGTTTCAGCCGGATAGTCGTGGTCGAAGTAGATCCTCCTATCGTTGAGGTAGACCTTCTTCTTCTTCCATGCAGAGTGTAGCACCAGTTCTTTAGTTTTAAACTCCTGGAAGTATGCAATCACTGACCTGGGCTGCGCATCATTAGGTGGCCGGGGGCCGAGCGCTCTATGGCATCGCTGTATATCAAGTTCAGTTTCGGCGAGGGGCTCCAACTCTTTTTTAATAAAATGATCAATAAACTGTTGAATATTGCTTCCCTCAGCCTCCTCTGGGATGCCATAAATGCGAAGATTGTTCCGCCTCGAGCGTGCTTCCATGTCCGTAAGCTTCATCTGTAAACGTTCCTGAGTTTGTAGGGAGCTACTCAGCGCCTCCTTGAAGTCAGCATTCCACTCTTCCAGGTCGGCTATGCGCGTCTCTGCTTCACTCACCCTGTCAGTTGTAGCTTTGAGGTCGGTTACCACTTCGCCCAGCTTCTGTTTAAGTTCCTCTCGTACAACTGTTAGCTCCTTTTTCAAATCTTCTCTTATTCTGGTTTGAAAGTTGCCCAATTCGCACTTCATCTCCCTGGCCATATTTCGTATGTCTTCCCGTATAGCGGAGATGTTACCATCCATGTCCACCGTAACGGTATTTTGGCTGCGTCCGCCAGGGCCTTCTCGACGTTCGTCCATGCTGGCCCCTTCAGTCGCTGTTTTATCATTTTTGTCGACTTTCCCTTGCGGCTTGCCCTTGGTCTTCTTGTTTTTTTCCCCTTCATTCATTATTGAGCACAGATTTAAAGTCAAAAGTAGGCCTATTTAAATTGGGGAATAAACTCCGACCGACCGGGAGGTTTTGTTTATGCGACCGTTCGCTTCAGTGTCATCGCTGGAACTCCTCTCCATAAAGTCTTTTGTTTGCATAGTTCTTTGAATGTATCTGGTTCATTATGTCTAGGTAGGTCCGGGAGGAGGGGAGCAGTGTGCAGACACACCCAGGGGCGGCCTTTCCTACAGGCGGGTTAGGCGGCCGCCTAGAGCGCCATCTAGAGGGGGAGCGCCAAATAATGCGCCCGAAAAAGAAAAAACACAATTATTTTTTTTTTCCCGGACGCATAAGTTGGCGCTCCTTCTATATCTCCAACCAATATTTTGACATAAAACAAATAAATCTAACTTTAGGGTAAAATGAGCCAAAACTCGAAAACTGAGGGCTATGTTCTTCATTGGTGTTGTTAGATCATGCTAGCATAGCGAGACATTTGGTGCGAATGTGTGTGTATCCTCTGAAGAGGCTTAACCCCAACGGCGTGCATGACTAGACGGTCCGGATCACAGAACTCACCGATGTATCTCTTTACCGTCGGAAAGACAGGTGAAAGTAACGATATTACGAAACCGCAAGGTGCAGGGAAGTCCACTTATGATGTACAATACACATTAAGGGTTGCTACAATATGTTATCATGAAAACACTAATGATGAACACAGTATTTCAGAGATCAAACTGATTTTGGAGAAACAGTGTATAATGAGCAGATAAACCACACGTGGGAAAACATTAATACAACTTTTTCAGGGGGTTATCAAACATTATTGTGAATGAGTACATGTACATGGATTTATGGGAACAGCCGCTCGACAGGTCCTCGTCTGTTGCAACTAATTACAAATCAAACTTCTTCCAACAATATCACATAGGCCTATGCGCAGAGTAACGTATTCTTTTAACGACATATAATGATAATACTGACTGTAACATGCCGGCATAGTCGCCCCATAATGCCGTGCGGCGGGCGCATACTTTTCTATGTGTGATAATGCACTAACGATGTACCTGTTCCTTACTGTTCTTATGGCATGTCGTTGTTCTGTGTTGGGACTGAGTTTATACAGGTGTGAGACGGTAACACAGTCTATTTGCTGCGATCGTTGTGTTTATGTGAAATAATTGCAGTCTTACAAGGCAAAATAGCGTTTGAAAGTTGCAATGGGGGGGGGGGGGGGGGGGGGGGGGGGGCGCCAGGAGTGAAGCTCGCCTAGAGCGCCTAATGTGCTAGGGCCGCCCCTGGACACACCTGTGACAGAGGTTACTTAAAATATGGCAAAACATGATTAATGATAATACTTACTTCCATTCAAAGAGGAAGATGAAGCCTCGACAGGGACAGGGATAAGGGTGAAAGTCCCCTCAGAGTCTGGGAGAGAGGTGGAGGGTTCTGGAGTTTGAGAGGTGGAGGGTTCTGATGGTTGTGAATCTGAAATGATACATGTCAGCATATCAGTCAAAATGACAGCACACCCCAAAGCATAAATCAGATAATAAGAACAGATGTTGCCTTACTTTTCAGCAGGTATTCATAGGCCTTGGTCATTTTTTCTAAAAATACCTTTGCAGGCCCGGCCCCTCCAGGGCACATAAAGGTGACGAGCTCAGCATTAACTGAGCTCGCCCCCACCCTGCGTTTCCCAATAAATAAAATTGGGTTGTACCCTAACGCATGAAGCTTGCTGACCTGAAATGTACACAATAAATTACACAAAATGTTACCATGGCTACTATTGCAGGCTGACATGTTACATTTTTTCAGTTTATTTGAATGATAGTTTTAGCTAGTCAAGTATAAGGTGGTCTGGCACATTGTTGATCAGGAAAAAAATGCTATATGGACCAAGCCCAAATGTGACTAATGAGGCAACACATTTTGAATCATTGGATACATTCAAGGTTAGTGTGTGGCGGCATTACGTTCAATAACCTTTCACTAATATGGACTATGGACTACAAATCTGATGGAATTTTAACAACTACATACAACACATCAAAGTCAATAACATTGAATATTTTTAAATGGATCTACACTGTGTCTGACGACCTGCAGTCACTCATAATGAATTCGAAGAACATTTGATGAAGTACTTACAGTGACATGGGCCGAGGCCACAACTCTGGCCCCATTTCTATGTTTTTTTGTCATCTCACCCCAGTCGCTTGAAGTGATTTTATTCACTCTTTCTTTAAAAGTTTTTGTTCTCATTATGGAGCTATAACAGCTGGAGCAGGTCTTCCGGCTGGCCCGGTTGATCGCTCCACAATTGGAGCAGCTTGTCTCTTTTGGCTTCGTCATCTTTTTAAGGCAAAAAATATGTGTTACACATAAAAGTAACTAAGTTACAATTCAGTGCAAAGGGCTGTCTAAATTAAGCTAGCAAGTTAGATAGCGCATACCGGTTGCCTATTAAATAGCCTAAACTGATGTGAATTGTGTTATACCTGTATGTAGCACAAAAAGTAATTTCTGCCTGCATCTCTAAACATATATATTCAAGATTCAAGATTACCTTTATTGTCACTAAATGTGTTCAGCGAAATTTACATTGCAACTACCTTGCTACAAGACATAATGTAGCCTAGCCTACACTATACAAGAAACAAATACACAATACAAATAAAAATGCAGCATGAATAAAATAGAAAACCGAAAAGACTTAAGTAGGTGGGATTTTAAGTTTTAAGTTTTTTGAGTTTTTAAGTACATGCTCAAAACATCAGGGATTAGAAACGGTTCAAAGAACGAAAACGAAAACCGGTAAAGAACGAAATTTTGTGATGAACGTAATCGAAAACCGGAACAAAAACAATTTCAGCTGTTCCGGAGTGAAAACAATATTTTCAATTTTAAATAACCGGTTAATAACGTTATTTTTCGTTCCAAATAACCTTTCTTGAAATATTGTTGGAATAAAATAATTGTTAAAATAAATCTTGAAATAAAGTTTTATTCCGGAAGTGATGGGCTTGGCTACCTGCCCGCTAAATGTTACCCAGACACGCCTGGCTGAAGTGAAACTACTGTTGAAACTAGCGAGCTGCGAGTAGCCTTAACAGATCTGCAATGATTGTGCTGCCTGTGCCCGTTACCTAGGTCAGTGTAGAGCGTGCCTTTTCGCCTCTCAAATATATCCTGTCTCCTTTGCGCAGCAATCTGAAGGAGAATGTTTTGGAGGACATACTTTTCCTTAAACTGAATAAGCAATTTGGTATGTAAGCTATCTGTTGTCCATTTCAAATAGGCTAACTCTCGAGTTAATAGAAGAGAGTAGGCATAGGCCTCTAGCTATGGACATGAGTTGTGTTTATTTTGCGCGTAATGGAGGACGTTTTGTTGGAGATGCTTTCCGAATTTGAATGTAGGCCTAAATGTGACCGGCTGAGTTTGTTGTCATTTTGTTTTGAATAGCCATGGGTCTAAGCTGCTGCATTTCTTGCTTTCTTTTTTTTGAACGGACTTCAGTTCGAAAGACATGTTTGCGTTTAAATGGTCCTGCAGCCTAATTTCATGTTGCCGACTGGAAACAGATAATATTGAACTGCAAGGTGATATAATGTTGTTTCATTATTTATTATAAGTTGTAGGCAAACTCCGTTTCCACAACGTTGGAAAAGTGCGCATTGCATTTAGCCTATAGGCTTCACGCTCGCACCCGCATAATGACCCCCCCCCTGTTATAAGGTTCTAACCGGTTAATAACATGAAGAGAAGCATAGGAACACTGGAACGGAACAGAAAAATAACGTTTCTGGTCAGAACGAAACGAAATGAAAAATATTTCGTTTTTAATCCCTGCAAAACATTCACTGTCTTTCTTACCTGCCTTCCAGTTGTGTATCTCCTACTAACTGACAGTCTGAGTACCCGCCTTACAAAATACCGCGAACGAATAATACATTTAAAAAAAAAACGCCAACAAGAAGCAGTGAATTACGTCACTTCTTGTCGTTTGCACTGTACATCAAAAACGTTTTTATGTACATATATATAATAATAATAATTAAACATTACTGTTGACACGAAATATAGGTCAGCTGGGACCTCACACTCCGTATTTATCGCCTACATTATTTGAAGCGGCTGTAAAAGTATCTGAAATAAACATCTTCGCTTTTTCTAAACATCGATCATCAAGATGAAGTGTCATTACTAGTTCGGCTTTACTTAATGTTTGATGTGATCAGTAGATGTATGCTATTGCAACCTTATTTTCCAACCCTGATTTGGAAACTGGAAGAACTACAAACATGGTGCTGATTTGTATCAAGCTGCATCGCGCGGTACAAGGGAATTGTAGTTTATTTGTAAAAAACTGTATATTTCCTAGAAATTTAAATTGTAAATACTAAATTAAGAGTACACTGAGAGATTCAAATGGGCGGGGAATACATCTGTGTGATCAGATTTTGAATATTCAATTGTTAAATTGGTGAAAATTTATTTTTTGCATATTTCACAGTGCCCCCACTTGTGAACTATATTGGTATAGTCACTTAAGGCCGAATTATGCTCTGTTTTAGACGTAACGCCTAAGCACGTAATTTACACAAGGAACTTGTTTTAGACAAGTTTTGATTTAAGGTTCGTTTTAGACGCAGAGCGTGTTGCAAGGCTTGTGTTGCGTGTTGCAAAGCAAATTGACGCCAGAACTGTAGATTTATTTTGAGTTAAGTAAGCCTATTTATTGCAGCAGGACAAAGGAAAAAAACTTACCGGAGCATGAAAGTGTAGTGGGCGAAAGGCTTGATGTTATGAATACATGTGTTACACAAAATACAAATGTTGGCAATTCAGTACCAGTGGCGAAAAAGACATGACGCAAAAGTTCGTTTATTGACATCTTTTAATGACTGCGACAGGCTTTAAAACGATGTGTTTATGAGTTACATTATTTAAGATGAGGTGGTAAACAGTGAGAGAATCTCATCACGTGTCAATGCTTGTAACTACAATGGTGCTGGCCATCAGTTAAGCCCACGTTAATGTTAACTTTTGTATATGAGCAGACCGGGCTCATTCTATCAAAATCGCGGGTGCAATTGATTGATTCACGTCAATATGAACTCAATGAATGATACCACCATGACTCACAAGTGGTGGAAAATGAATATGAAAGTATTTGTTCGTGAATTAGCACATTTTCTCCTAACAATCGCGGGTGAGAATGGGATATTCTCTAAGGTAACGGCAGGTTACTGTTAACTTTTGTATATGAGCAGACCGGGCTCATTCTATCAATCTCGATGGTGCAATTGATGATTCACGTCAATATGAACTCAATGAAAGATATCACCATGACTCACAAGTGGCGGAAAATGAATATGAAAGTACCTATTTGTTCGTGAATGACCACATTCTCTCCAAACAATCGCGGGTGAGAATGGGATATTCTCTCCATAAACTCGCGGTAATTTAAGCATTCTATAAGTGTTTAAAGAGGATTTGTAAAGGAGTTCATGTCTTTGGACCTCTTCTGTTATGTTTGTTCCTAATCCATAAGAAAAGGCTTGTGAGACGGTCTGCAGGGTATTCATGATTTTAAAAAATGTCTGGGTCTAAAAAAGGCTGTAGTATGCTATTAACCCGGAAACGTGAGACTCTGTGAAAGGTTGTGGTAGCCGGCCAATCACAGCCTTTGCGAGCTGTGTAGGGCCGTAGTGTTTTAGTCGCATAGTCAGGAATTTTGGGCGACGCACTTAAGCATGTAAGGGGGGATATTTTACCCCGCAAGGGGGGGTTATGTATCTTACGTGCTTACGCGTTACGTCTAAAACAGAGCATAATTCGGCCTTTAGGTAAGGTCAAGAGCTCTCTAGAATAGTTGGTCCCATGTCTGTAGCTTGTTCTGATGCTGAATGGCAAGCCTTCCAACATGCACTAAGGTCAAGGTCCAGAGGCCAATATGTCATGGCAGGAGTCACTTGGAATCTTCACACTGATATATGTTACTCACCAGGTCAAGGCCTTTCCAAAAATGTATTTAATTTTGTCCTACGACAAAGTTTAGTTTTCACCTCTGTTTGGTGACAGTCTTTTTCAGGTGTAGTTTCTGAGACCCTTTGAGACTCCAGCCTTTGCTTATGTTTGGTAAAAATCTTCAAGGTATTAGATAGATGGAAAGATAGATGGATACTTTATTGATCCAGAGGGAAATTAAGGTCATCTAGTAGCTTATACTCTTAACTCACAAACATACATGAATCACAATAAAAACAATACACATAGGGAGAACATGTACACAGGGAGTGGGGTGTGTACAGGTACAGGGTAAATATGGCCCTATATAACAGTGTGCATTAATTGTGACAGTGTTGAAAGTAGTGGAGAGTAGTGCAAGGGTTGAAGTGTTCATGTGCATGTGTGGATAGTGCAAATAGAGTACTGTGCTTGTGTGTGTGTGAGGATGGTGCAAAGTGATATAAATAGTAAAGTATAAGTAAAGTCTGTCCAAGGGGCTAGCCAGTAAAAGGATGGGCAGTGAGGATGGAATATAGTGAGGTGAGAAAAGGAGGGCAGACTGAGGTAGACTCATGCTGAAAGTTCGATCTCCCTCCCCCTACCCTTCTGCATGGCGTTGTAAAGCTGTATGGCCCTGGGGACAAAGGACTTCCTCAGCCTGTCCGATGAGCATGACAGTGACAGGAGTCTGCCACTGAAAATGCTCCTCTGTCCATTGAAAGTGTTGTACAGTGGGTGGTGGTCATTGTCCAAGATGGTCAGCAGCCTACTCAGGGTCCTTCTCTCTGCCACTGATGTTAGGCAGTCCAGTATTGATCTATATAGTGAATCTAGTATATATATATATATACATATAAAATCATCAAGTCGTAAGTCAATTATTGTCATAATCATAGTCATTTGAATCTACCGGGTGCTTTGCTGTGTGCCCTGTTTCAATGTGTGTAATGTAATTAAGAACTGAAATACTGTAATTTAGCACAGTAGTTGTACTTTACTTAATCCTTTCTTCATGTCACTTTATGCTTTCACACAATACACTTCAGAGGTAAATATTGTCATTTTTATTCCACTACAATTTGCCACCCGCTATATTTACTTCTTGCTTCAGCTTATGTAACCATCTATGTACATGTTTGTCTCTGGTTTAATGGAAGTCAGGCTGATTAGTAGATGAAAGAGTTGATATGATGAAATGATGAAATGTGGTTTGCTAACAGTCAACCCTTGTGCAGTAAATTACATCACTCTTAATGTAATCAAAATCCTATGTACATCCTCTGAATCTCTCCTCTTGCCATTTAAAGAATTCATGTACTCTTAAACCATGTGGGAATTGCTCAAATATAAACTTAAATATTACTAAATATATGACAAACCACCCATATAAAAGTTACATTTCACAACATTTTCCCTATCATTTTGTTGTTGTGGGGTTGGCCATCAGGAACGAACAGTCAGACAGGTGTGTTGCAGTGCTGAAGCATCGAGAACGCCACAGGCTTGAGCTTGTTGACTGTCAGCCAGGATCCGCCTTGCAAGAGCGGCCGTGGGATCCAGAGAGTTGCTCCATCAAAAGCCTTGTGGCTGGAGAGTGCCTGAGTGCAGCCGGCACGTACCTGAAACATGACTGTGTCCGCCTGCGGGGAGGTGGCAAGGGCGGAGGGCAAGGCTTGGAGTGATCGGGGTTAGGTGCATTTCAAAACACCAAATAGCAAGTTTCTTTTGACAACTAAAAGTACAATTAAAACAATCAAAAACAAAGTAGTTCTACTTCAACGCAACAATGAATGCAGAAGTTATTTTTATTGATAGTCAAAACATTAGTAATAGTTTTTACAGTACATCCACTTCAGACTCTGAATCTTCAGAACTTTCAAAATCATCTGAACTTTCATCAATTGGGTCCATTATGTCATCTACTGATGACAGCACATGCAGGTATTGTTTTCTGGTATGCCGTTGCAGTTCCCTCATTTCCCACTGCCTTCTGCGGATGAGGCAGGTCCGACCTTTTCTGGCTTTTTCTGTTCTCGGTCCTTAAGAAGGGATAAAATATGTCACTATCCAGGCAAACAACAAGTCTTTCACAAAATAAACATAAATTGGTGAAACAGGAAATACATAAATTACAAGGCCGCATTTACTTTGCATGGTGTCTTCGCTCTGATGGTGAGACAAGTCAGACAAGACCCTGGCATGGGCTTTGAGAGACTCCCAGTGCTGCTTCATTTCAGTCACAAGAATCTTCTTCTCCTCTTGAAGCCTCCGAACACCCATGACCTTGTCGAAGACTTCCTTCTTTGTGCTGAAATCAGCGGAGCCTGTAATGCATTGATATGAAAAGTTCAGACCACAGTAAATAGAAATTATCTCTGAAGCTACATGCTGTCATACAGATGCATACTCTGTCAGTATGCAAATATGTCCACTGGAACACCTACATTAAGAATACTAGTGATGAAATGTGTATTCACTGAAGTACTGTACTTTTACTGAAGTGGCACTTCTCTTTATGCTTCTTTACTTTACTTTTTCCTTCCCTTCAATTATTGGACTTCACCTTTTAATACTTGAGGTTTACTTTTACTGATTATACCTATATGCTTTTTCTGAAGTAAAATTGTACTTGTGATCAGAGTATATTTACTGTGTAGTATTAGTATTTTTACTTTGTATATAGTTCATCCTTTTAATTACAGGATATGATACTTATTCCACTACTGAAGAATATGCACAGTATATCAAATGCATACCACTCTCTGCAATTTGCCAAGGCCAGGGATGTACTGTGTCAAGGATGCTTTCGATGCACAGCGCTTGCTGGGGTGGAACAAGACTGTTATACTCCGCTACCATGGCCTTCAAAGTAGTCTTCTGTTGCCTTATTTTTCGGCGAATCCTGTTTCGACCTTCGTTGCTGTCTGAAAGCCACAGAATAATTCACATTAAGGCATTAAAATACAAAGTCTATGACCTTGTTTAAGTCAAGCTGTCACAAAAGAATGACAATACATTTGCCAGACAGATAGATTATAACAGAATTACTCATAATAACTGAAAGCAACTCAATTCATTCTGATATTGGAGAATTCACTTTTTTAGGGTGGGATCCCATACATGAAACACTACATAATAGAACTGTATAAACATGTTATTGTAAAGTGACTTCAGACTGTGATCTGAGGCCTAAAATGTTAACATACCATTTTTTCGGTACAGGAGTTGAGCTCTTGTCTTGACGCTGGTTGTGAGGGCCTCAATCTTCTTGCACAAAGCTTGTGGTGTGCCTTGACGGTCAGTTTTTCCTGTCAAAAGTGATTGCAGTTAGTGTCAACTTCACATATGACACAAATGTTTCTCTATGTCAGATACTGTTTCACTTTCTTACCATCTGCCCATTCTTTCACTTCTTGCACAAATTCTTCCACAGTTGGTTCATCCAGTTGATGCTGGGCTTTCAGGGTTTCCAGGTCCACCATCTGGATATTTAGAGCTTTGGAAGTATAAAATGACAAGCAAAATCATTACCATAACCTAAAGGTCATTTCAACATGTACAGTGCATGAAAGCAACTCAAAGTCATGCATATATACACTGGGCAACTGCTGGAAAATAATATTGTTTCTGCTTACCTTATGGTATCTCTGGGAAAGTGCAGTAGCCAGGTTTTGACCTTTCTGCTGGTTCCATCTTATGGCCAGAAGTGTCAGCATGTCATTGCGTCCTGCAAGAACACAAAGATATGTTCTGTAAAATTTCACTTATGATGATATGAACGTCTTTTATTCTATATTCAGAGGTAGAATTATATCGCACCTGCTTTTGACATATGCTTAGTTGTGACCGCTATCCTGGAGAGGAAAGCATTACACTGCTCTACTTCCTCCCCCAGTGTTTTACCAGCACCTTCTTGGTTTGAGCCACTCCATTTTACCTGGACAGAGGGACACAAACATAAGCATCAAGGATATTTAGTACGGCAAATACAATTGAAGCAATAGTCAACAATTTGTATTAAATTAAAGCCTAAACAAAATTCAAACCGTCACAAAATCTAGTAGGCTTTTCCCTGGTCGAGCATTGTGTAATTTGGGGGCAACCCCTACGAGTGATATTGCTTACAATGCATGTATTGTATTATACCAACCTCACATTTGAAGTCATGTGCTTTGGCATGCAACACCGACAGGAAGGGCTTCATATTTTGATGGGGCTGGAGCTCAGGACAGCTGGTGCTAACTCTTTGCAAATATGGCCAATATTTGCAGACAACATCCATACAAAAAAATGTGATGTCCTGTCTGGATGCCAGCTGCTGGTGTAAAAACATCGGGTAGGCAAATATTTCCCCCCTAAACATATTAAGGGCAGCCAGCAAGACACCTCATCTTTTAACATGCCATACAGTCAAAGGTTACTTGTTGTACAAAACATGACTATCTATTTTTGCCATTTAAACAGTGTGCGTGAGTACATTGTTGTATACCTTGCTGTACTTTTAAAGCGGTAATGCTTGCGGTTTCCATCCACCGAGACAGCAAGCATTGCTGGGGTACAGGCAGGACAAACGAATTTGTCCTCCTTGCAGGTGGAGTCGACCTCAAACTGCACAGCAGCCCATTCAAAAAAGCTTTTTTGGAAGCTATCTGATGAGATCTTACCTGTCTATGTTAAAAAGAAAAAGCACAAAACGAATTTTTAAACAAAAATCGTTCCATTTCAACACAAGCATATTTATGATCTTGCCGAATGAAGAAAGAAACACTTACGCGGCCAAAGCGAACAGTCCGCTTCTCAAGCATTCTTAAATATGCCTGAAAGGACATCCCTGGCGATGCCATCTTCATGTCCTCAAATGTATGAAACAGGTCCGTCTCATAAATGGTTGAAAAATGAAGGGTGGCAGGCCAGTATCCACTATTTACCAGGTCATCAAGTCCTGCAGTCCAACTTGCCTGGCATCCCTCACAGGTCAGCTCAGGCATGTTGAGATCATACCGTCCTACAAAGTAACATTTACATACACAGTAATGTTAAAGTTTCCAGGGTTAAAATGTCATGTAGCATGCGACATACTACATACGTGTTGTTGATAGAGAGTTTGACACTGGACAAAGGAAATCTTTTGCATAATTACCATTTATTGTGACCAAAGCAACTGCCTTCCCTTGGATCACCCTTAGTGCTTCAGGGGGACAGCCACAGATGCTGACAGGCATGTCAATAGGCAAAAATCGGACTGAAAGAGATTACACATATGTTAGACCAATTCGTAATTAGTGACAGACAAACTCACTCAGAAAAAGCAGTGTGAAACAGTTTGCAAGTGCCTTATCAACAACACAAGTGGTTGGAGACAATGGTTGGAAGAAGCCAGCACACATGGCCTCTCTGTTGTGAAGGACTGAGGTCTTGCTGTGTTTGCTGAGGTCACATTCAGCACAGAGAAAGGGACATGGAAGGCAATCTCTGCATCTAATAGCCACGCAGTTGTTCCCACAATGGCTGCAGATATTTGTTGCAACGTTCTCCCTGGCCAGCATGCTATTAAGAAGAGAGGGTCTCTTTTCCCTCCATCTCTCAGAAAAGAGAGCATTGCGAAAGCTCCAATCCTGAGAAGCCAGAGGAGCCCTTTGGCCTGCTGCTGCTTCAGTTAGCTCTTCATCAGAGCAGCTCAGGCTGTGTTGCAGATCTTGCAGAAGACATTCTATTTGAATTGAGAAATACATGGTGTGGTTATGAATGGCCCATGGTTGTTTTTGAATCATCCATAAAACTAGCAAAAATCATGGACCTCATTGTTACAGATAACAATAATAGATTATTATATGACAGAACAGTGAATGGTGTTTGGCAATTGCTTATCAACAGCGAGCGTTCTCATAAAGCCTGTTTTGGAGAAGTTGTTGGTACAAGACATTATGCACAGACCATATGTAATGAAATACATACCAGCCGAGACTGTCCGTGAAGCAGTCTCTGGAGCAAAGGTCGCCTCCGGATTAGGGTGTGAACTGTGACCGGTTTTAGGACGGTGTTCAGCTGTAATGCAGAAAACAACAAACATCTCTTAGAGCAGCATATTTGTCTAACACTTTACATTAATGTTCAAAGTACCTATACACAATCTACATGTATACCATTAGTTGATAAATAGAAGGCTAACTGTACAGTTTTATACTGTAGAATTAATGCATGGGTTTAGGGGAGGGAATGGATGTGTCTTGACGTCAAACAGGGATGTCTAGCTTAGAACAAACCTATGAACAGGTAGGGCCATATGGATGCTAATGTCTTTGCTTCATTCAACTCGTCATGGGTGTAGACAAGGGCCAATGATCATAGTCAAATAGCTCTGGCTCGACACACAGGCAGCAGCCTACATTGACATTCAGGACAGAAACCATTTCAAATATCTACAATAGAATATAAAACACTAACCATGTCTGGATTGCTTCCGCTATACACTTGGCCTCTTTGAAATCATGTTTCCATCCGCGTCTCTATCTTTCCACCTCACATTTACCGGTCTCGCTGGTGCTGCGGCGGCCGCCGCCCCCTCAAGGAGGTCATCGAACTCCTGCTGCTGAACCAGCTCATCCAAGCTTTCCAAAATATCGCGTTCTTCTTGCGCACTCATCCTCAGAAAACTAAATCTCTACGTGAAGGAATGGAAAAATACAGGGTTAGCTTGCTAGTGCACATGGCCAGTTTTGCGATGCAAGCTACTAGTTGATGTTTCATGGGCAAATCGTAAATAATCTATAACTCTACATCGTTGTATTTGATTTCTGTCTAATCAACAACACGTCATCAACAATCAACATCCAATTGTGCATGTAAAGTCATGGACAAACTCAATTTCTACGTGAAGGATTGGAAATATACAGGGTTAGCTTCCTAGCGGTGGTTAGTTAAAGGGCTAGTCTAGCGATACAAGCCCACTTTCGGCTAGTTTAGGGATGCAAGCCCACTTTAGTTATTATTACTTATAGAATAGAAGTTATTCTATTTAAATACAGATAGCTACTAGTTGATGTTTCATGTCAAATCACAACAAATCTATAACTCTACATCGTTGTATTTGCTTTGTCGCTTTGTCGCTTACCTCGGTCTTCGATCTTCTTACTTCAAACGATTGTGGTGAAGACTGGTAATTTGATAACCCGGACGTTCTACATTTATTGCCTAGAAACCGGAAGTTGCGAATTTATTTTCCTATTTCACTGGACGTGGGTAAATATGTTGCTGCTCACTTCACAGCTACAAACACCCTCGCGCGTCGAAAAAGGAATCAATGAAACGCCCTTGTGTTATGTCCGTTACTCATTCAGACGAGAGTTTTATTAAACACAGTACTGCTGCAGTGCTGCTGATAAATGTCCCTAATGTCTGCACATGTAGTGTGTTCTACATCTAATGCGCATGCGTGACTCTACTGAGCATGCTGTGAAATTTAAATTGCCCTCTCAACAAATAGTCTACATTATTCATTGTAGTCTGAATAAAAACACTTCCAAAATACTCAACAACTAGCGATAGCTAACTAGCAGTAACGTTACTGGCAAATGGTCTGTCTGATTGATATGATCTTTGACTATGTTTTTTTTCTTAGTGTCGGGGTACAGTTCTCGCGAGTTTCGCATTATCCCAGTCTATATTACGTAGAATACGTAGATTACGCAGTTTACGTCTAGGGGCAAATTTAAAATTGCCCCTAGTCTACTGACGCCTAGAAACCGGAAGTTGTGTATTTATTTTCCTAATTCACCGGACGTGGGTAAATGTGTTGTTGCTCACTTCACAGCTCAAATCACCCTTCCGCGTCGAAAAAGGAATCAATGAAACACCCTTGTGTCATGTCCGTTACTCATTCAGACGAGACGTGTTCCAAACTTATCGTAGTTTTATTAAACACAGTGCTGCTGCTGATAATTTCCCTAACGTCTGCACACTTAGTGCTTCTACATCTAATGCGCATGCGTAACTCTACTGAGCATGCTGGGAACTGGAGTACTAAATGTTATTAACGCATATCACCACAACTTGCTCGTCGAAAACTGACGCACGATAACTTGACAGCTTCGGTATAATAGGATTCAATGAAACATCCTTGCAGGTCGAAAACTGACGCCTAATATGAAGCAATAAAACAAACTTTTACGTCAAAAAATGAAGCTAGAGAAATTGACAGCTTCGTTCTAAAAGGAATCAATGAAACATCCTTGCAGGTCGAAAAATGACGCCTGATAGACCGCAATGAAATAACATTGCACGTCGAAAATCGACACTAGGAGGCGGATATTGCTTCGGTTTTTGACGCTTTTTCGACTGACAAAGTTGCAGATTCTGACGAGTTGGGAATGAGAACGTGTTGGAAAAACACACTGACTGCCAGTTTCTCACTATTTAATGTATGCTTTTTCTCTTAATGATGGTCTATACGTAGTGTGGCCAGGCAGCCTTCAAGTCGGTGTCGTGCCAGGCTCACACCATCACAAGTCCCTTTAGCACCCTCTAGAGGGCTGCTTCAGTGGAACCCGGTCTCTTGTGGTCAACAGAAGCACATGGCCAAGGTTGACAGCTTCAACGAGGCACGGCTGGCAGCCACTCATCACCACCCAAACCTGTCTCTCGTTTGCCCTCGTTTACGCAACACAAAAGGAGCCACGCCGTCAAGGACGGGGGCTCAATGTTTTGCTAACCAAGTGTTTTTTCCCTTGCACAGAAAGCGCTTAAACAAACGATCCAACCCGACGACTGGAGCCCGCGACCGGCCGAACCCTGCCTGACTTCCCGGCCTCCAGTCTCTTCCTTACCCCCACCGGTGAGCCCCTCAGCTGCACCTGGCCTACTGGGCTGATTCCACGAGACCTTCACCCCCTGAGCACTGAACGCATCGAGGGGCCTTCACCTGCACACACCCAGCTTCCACAAAAGAAATAAATATACCTGCCTTGGCGGGTTTTCACTACCCTTCTGCCTACGGTTCATTCTTGCCCTGCTACACTGGTGGAGAATGCGGGCAGGATAAGAACCCAACAGCTGCTGCGTATGCAAGACCCTGGTGGGCGTCTGGGACCTCCGACTGCCCGTAATGCTGCACGCAAGCTCCTCACCAAACTCACCGCTGATGATGACGTGGAGGCGTATCTCTACACCTTCGAGCTAATTGCAGCCCGTGAGCAATGGCCTCGGGCAGAATGGGCGGATGTCCTAGCCCCCTATCTCTCAGGTGAGGCACAAAGGGCCTACCAAACCCTACCGTTGGCCGATGCAAGGGACTATGATACCCTGAAACAGGAGATTCTTCTTCGGCTTGGGCTTTCCCCAGTAACAGCTGCCCAGCAATACCATTCCTGGACCTACTCCCTTGATTCACCCATTCGAGTGCAGATGACCAACCTCATCCGTACCACCCAAAGATGGCTTCAACCCGACCGACTGAATGGGCAACAAATCACAGAGAGAGTTGCAATGGACCACTTCGTGAGGGCTCTTCCCAAGCCTGAACGCTGCATGGTGAGCCAGTCTGCTGCAGAAACCCCAGCCGAGATGGCTGATGCCATGGAGCGAGCCATTGTCACCAACTCCCTAATGCGAGATGGCCACAGCGAGCGAGGAGCTACGTTGGCAAGGTCAGGGAACAGAGGCCAGGGAGCCCCCCCCTTCGACCACCTCCGGGGAGTCACCTATCGGCACCCCGTGACCCTACATTGCCCCGAGACGAGCCCAGGCCAACAGATCCTGGAGTCCGTTCCGCCGCAAGGGGGTGGCTGGCAGGCTGTTCCATCCATACCATCCCGCCGGCACAGGCACCCACCCGCTTGGTTCACATTCAGGGCCAACCTGTGCGAGCTTTGCTTGACTCCGGAAGCACTGTATCCTTGGTACACCCCGACATCCTGCAGACCTCACCTGACCTGAGCGCGGTGCTGCCCATCTCCTGTGTCCATGGGGATGTCCGTGAAGTGTCAGCCACTCAGGTGCAGGTCAAAGACGCCTCGGGGACCTCTCCCAGATCAGTATTTCAAGGTGCAAAATGGGCTCCTGTACTACAGCTCCATCCGTCGAGGTGTTCGCCGAGATATGCTGGTAGTCATCATGACTCTGGCCCACACCCATCCCATGGCTGGACATCTCGGCGCCCAGAATACCGAAGCCCGGATTAGGGACCGCTTCCACTGGCCAGGGTTGACTGCTGAGGTGAGGAACTACTGCCAACGTTGCCCCACGTGTCAACGCACCTCACCTCGCCGACCACCACCCAGCCCGCTCATCCCTCTACCCATCATCGATGTGCCCTTTGAGAGAATTGGTATGGATCTGGTTGGGCCCCTACCGAGATCTGCACGAGGACACGAGCACATCCTGGTGATTGTGGACTACGCCACCAGGTATCCCGAAGCCGTCCCCCTGCGTAAAGCCAATGCAAAGAGTATCGCCCGGGAGCCCTTCATGTACTTCACCCGCGTCGGCATCCCGAAGGACATCCTGACTGACCAGGGCACCCCATTCATGTCGCAGGTAACCAGAGCACTCTGTGGCCTTTTGAAGATCCATCACCTACACACCTCTGTCTACCATCCCCAAACCGATGGGCTTGTGGAGAGATTCAATCAAACTTTGAAGAGAATGCTCAGACGAGTTGTGGACAAAGATGGGCGCAACTGGGACCTACTCATCCCTTATGTCCTCTTCGCCATTCGTGAAGTTCCCCAGGCATCGACCGGCTTCAGTCCTTTTGAGTTGCTGTTTGGCCGGCAGCCTAGAGGCCTTCTGGATGTAGCCCGCGAAGCCTGGGAGGAGCAACCGTTCCCTTTCCGAACCACCATCGAGCATGTCCGGCAGATGCAGGATCGAATTGAGCAGGTCATGCCACTGGTACGTTCCCACATGGAGGAAGCCCAACGTGCCCAACAGCGGACCAACAATCGCCCAGCCCAGCCTCGGGAATTTAAGATAGGTGATCGAGTACTGGTACTGATACCCTCTGCCTCATGTAAATTCCTGGCCACCTGGCAGGGACCGTATACGGTGCTAGAGCGAGTGGGGCCCGTCAACTATAGAGTCCAACAACCCGGTCGACGGCAGCCAGTGAAGACCTACCACGTCAACCTCCTCCAGCAATGGATCGAGCCAGTCCCCCTGCTAACAGCCTGTGCCCAGGTCGAAGAATCCCCGGTTCACCTAGGTGAGGACCAGCCCAGCGACAGGAGCTCCGGGAACTGATCTCCCAACACCGGGATGTCTTCTCCTCAACCCCAGGCCGGACCAACACCGTCCAGCATGAGATTTGCACGCCTCCTGGGGTCATTGCTCGACAGCGCCCTTACCGGATCCCTGAAGCCCGACGGCAGCTGGTGGAGGAAGAGGTCCAGAAAATGCTCCAGCTTGGGGTGATTGAGCCATCCCACAGCCCCTGGTCAATCCCCCTTGGTGCTGGTCCCCAAGCCCGATGGATCCTGGAGATTCTGCAATGATTTCCGCCGGCTGAATGAGGTTTCCAGGTTTGACAGCTACCCACTTCCCCGTGTTGACGAGTTGGTGGAACGTCTTGAGAGAGCAAGGTTCATCTCCACCTTGGACCTCACCAAGGGGTATTGGCAAGTCCCTTTATGCCCAGAGGCCAAGCCCAAGACGGCCTTCAGCACACCCAGCGGGCACTGGCAGTACAGAACCCTTCCGTTCGGCGTGCATGGGGCCCCAGCCACGTTTCAGAGGATGATGGACCAGATCCTTGCACCACACCGAGAATATGCTGCCGCCTATATAGATGATGTGGTGGTGCATGCTGAGAGCTGGCCAGACCATATCTCGAGGCTTAAGAAAGTCCTAGCAGCCCTACGCCAGGCAGGCCTGACGGCAAACTGGTGCAAATGCCACCTTGGCCTCACTGAAGCTTGATACCTCGGGTATAAAATAGGCCGAGGACTTATCAAGCCTCAAGAAACCAAGGTCATGGCTGTGCAGGAATTCCCACGCCCAACTACCAAACGCCAGGTACGAGCATTTTTGGGTTTGTCTGGGTATTACCGACGTTTCATTCCATCTTTTTCCACCACAGCTGCTGTGCTCTCAGACCTGACCAAGAAGGGACAGCCAGAAAAGGTCTGCTGGAGTCCAGCTGCAGAGGCTGCTTTCGCGGAGCTAAAAGAAGCCCTGACACGTGAGCCGGTCCTCTGGACCACAGACTTCTCTAGACCCTTTCGACTGTATACAGATGCCTCTGATGTCGGCCTGGGTGCTGTTCTTTCGCAAGACTACGAGGGAGAAGAGCATCCAGTCCTTTACCTGTCCCGCAAACTAAGCCCAGCAGAAAAGAGGTATGCTACTGTGGAGAGAGAAGCTTTGGCAGTAAAATGGGCCATACATGAACTCCGTTACTATTTGTTGGGCCGGAGGTTCACTCTGGTAACAGACCACGCTCCCCTCAAGTGGATGGCTCGTGCCAAGGACACCAATGCTCGTGTTACCAGATGGTTCCTGGCACTGCAGGATTTTCAATTCACTGTCGAGCACCGGCCGGGTACTGCCAATGCTAATGCTGATGGGTTGTCTCGGTGCTGGTCAGGGTGGGCTACTTCTACTTGCCAACAGTGTTCATTGTCACTTGCACCTTCTGCTTTTCCTTCCTTCAGAGCCTCCCGTGGCCCCGGCTCAACACCTGGAGGGGGGAATGTGGCCAGGCAGCCTTCAAGTCGGTGTCGTGCCAGGCTCACACCATCACAAGTCCCTTTAGCACCCTCTAGAGGGCTGCTTCAGTGGAACCCGGTCTCTTGTGGTCAACAGAAGCACATGGCCAAGGTTGACAGCTTCAACGAGGCACGGCTGGCAGCCACTCATCACCACCCAAACCTGTCTCTCGTTTGCCCTCGTTTACGCAGCACAAAAGGAGCCACGCCGTCAAGGACGGGGGCTCAATGTTTTGCTAACCAAGTGTTTTTTCCCTTGCACAGAAAGCGCTTAAACAAACGATTAAACCCGACGATTGGAGCCCGCGGCCGGCCGAACCCTGCCTGACTTCCCGGCCTCCAGTCTCTTCCTTACCCCCACCGGTGAGCCCCTCAGCTGCACCTGGCCTACTGGGCTGATTCCCCGAGACCTTCACCCCCTGAGCACTGAACACATCGAGGGGCCTTCACCTGCACACACCCAGCTTCCACAAGAGAAATAAATATACCTGCCTTGGCGGGTTTTCACTACCCTTCTGCCTACGGTTCATTCTTGCCCTGCTACAGTAGTAACTAAAGAAGCACTATTTCGATAGTTTATAGATCTTCTCAGTATTTACAAAGTGCACGGGCTGTGCAAGAAAAGTGAGCGTTTATCATAGACCCATGCACATGTATGACTGGCGATTTAACTAGCGAGATTCAAAGTAACGTAGAGGCAAATCTTTTTCACACATTTCACGTAGAGCATAAACCCTTGAATACTCCATGAAATTGGTTGCGAAATGTAAAAGGTTATCGTGATTTTTATCCAGATAAACCGCAGCTCCTGGCAACTTGCGCTTGTTTGACACGTCTGACAGACCTCTGGGAGCTCCCGAAACAATATGGCGGCGACGCATTTCGCCGAGGCAGCGGGCTGAAGCAGTGGAGGCGGCGTCTACCTATATGATGTCTATGTGTATAAGAAGGGGGAGAAGGAGAGAAAAGAGGGAGAAAAAAGGGAAGAAATTCCATGAAATCGCAGGTTCAAATCCCAGCCGAGACGAATGCAGATAGCAGATATTTATATATTTTTTTGTTCTGTTTTATAATCAATTAATTGACTATAAGTATGTTTTGTGTATTGTATGAGTATACAAATTTAAACTTTAATCCAAAATACTTTAATTTAAATGCAGATATTTATATATTGTTCTGTTTTATAATCAATTAATTGACTTTAAGTATGTTTTGTGTATTGTATTCGAATACAAATTTAAACTTTAATTCAAAATACTTTAATTTGCATTTTAAATCTGCATAAACTGCATTGGCCATAGTTTTTTGTTGCTTTTTAGAGTAGTTACATAATTTACACTACACCCTTACAGGCCTATATTACATTCAGCCTACAAGAAAGCTATTGTAAAGCCGTGCATTGCCTTGCCTAATGAATTAAAATGCAACTCCATAAAAAGGGCATTACAGTTGACACAATTACACCTGATTGTGAATGAATGCAACACACCAGATTTTATTTTGACAAAAAGGGTGTTTATTATCAAACATTTACAAATAATAATTTCCACAAGGTGACAGTAGTTGGGCCATTGAGCCGGCGAACCGAGGAGCCAAGGACGCACCTCTTCGTGCTGTCTACCCCAGGAGTGAAGGTAGCCTTTTTTTTGGCGACCTAAACTTCCCTGTCACGAACTTGTCCTGGTACCTAGCAGCATACTCCACCCTCTCTTGGTCGAACTTCTCCAGGTTCCGCCACAAGCTAATGATGCTTCCCACTTGCTCTGGACTCAGGACCAGGCTGCTACTCCGCCAGGTTATCCACTCTGTCCAACCCTGGAATGCCATGTCCACCAACAGCCTGGAAATATACAACTGCTGGTTAGTCGGGTGTGCATATGCATTATTCAATTATTTAATTGGGCATTGTAATAGTACTAAATGATTGGGAAAGTGAGTTTGTTGGTTGACTACCATAGGAAACCTTACCATTGCTGGGGACACATGACCAGTTGGAGCAGGCAGGGCAGAGGGCGGCTGGACAGCGGACAGCAGAGGAGCAGGTGGACCCAGAGGAGCATGTGGACCCAGAGGATCAGGTGGACCCAGGGCAGCGGACAGCAGAGGAGCAGGTGGACCCAGGGCAGCGGACAGCAGAGGAGCAGGTGGACCCAGGGGAGCAGCTGGACCCAGGGCAGCGGACAGCAGAGGAGCAGGTGGACCCAGAGGAGCAGCTGGACCCAGGGCAGCGGACAGCAGAGGAGCAGGTGGACCCAGAGGAGCAGCTGGACCCAGGGCAGCGGACAGCAGAGGAGCAGGTGGACCCAGAGGAGCAGCTGGACCCAGGGCAATGGACAGCAGAGGAGCAGGTGGACCCAGAGGAGCAGCTGGACCCAGGGCAGCGGACAGCAGAGGAGCAGGTGGACCCAGAGGAGCAGCTGGACACAGGGCAGCGCGTGGCAGAGGAGTCTGAGCAGGAGGCAGGTGGGAACCTACTAGAGGGAGAAGAGGGCAGCAGGGCAGAAGGCAGAGCAGTGTCTGGCTCCACTAGATCCTCAACAATGGCCTCCTCTCCCAAGGTATCAATAAAGCCTTCATCCTCTTCCCTTTCTTCCTCCACGGTGATGAACTCCAGCAACTCTGAGGTCCTGTCTGAGTCAGGACATAAGTTAAATGTCTGGGTGTTTGGGATATTTTGAATGCCCCACACAAAACATGGACATAACTCTAGTAAAATGCCTGGGTGATATTTTGACCATGTGAAGCCATAATAGGACTTGGGCAATTTCATTTTACATGATCTCCACATATTTAATATAGGTTCAGCATATCGTTGCTCCTCTATAATGTTCATGGCAATAGCATTACAGAGACTGCAAGCTTTAACCTCACTGGTACTAACAGAAGTACCATACTACTACTACACAATTGTATTTATGTACATCAGATATGCTTAAAAATACTACTTCTGGTGATTCTGATTAATCTGTTGGTTAGCTCGATGCTAATCTCCGTGCGCTAGCATTACAGAGACCGCAAATAAGCAGGTAGCTTTGACCTTCCTAGTGCTAACAGAAGTACCATAGGTCAATTGTGAAGTACTCCTCCACAATTGACCTATCGCTAAGCCCCGCCCCCCATTGTGACTGTTGCTAACTCAGACACGTTATCAGAGCTGACTACAGTTTACAATGGCAGCTATCAGTGACAAAACTATATCCCAAGAGGCTCTAGACAACTTTTGGAGACAAAAGGACCTGATTTCGCCTAGTAGCCTTCAAAAGGGACTTAATTATGCAATGGAGGGATATGTATACAATTTAAAACTCGATATGGTGGATAACAAGCTTAAATTTGAGGCGAGAATTTACAGAGCTCAATGCAAGAGGGAGAAGCCTCAACTCACGGTCATCGCGATTGCAGATAAATACATCCAATACCAGCATTGTTCATGCACCGCATTGGAAAGATACAATGAATTCACATTCAGTTAATTTAACTAATCTGGAAGGCATATGAATTTAGACCTACGTTTAGTAACTAGCATTAACCTACCTGCCCCTGGCAGGACAGTGTCCTACCCATATGGTCCTAACTGTCTAGCTTGTTATTGTAACCTTGTTAATTACCGGCATGCGTGTGTTTCGTTCACGTTGTCATGTTAATCCATTATTAAACCTATGTACACTTTTGCATATCGTTTGTTTAATAGAATGGCCGATTTTTAACAAACTGTCCCATAACTGACAAAGCTACGCTAGCGCTGCTAGTGAATCGTTAACGTTAGCTAGTTTGAACCAGAGATAACTTGCCTAAGCCTAGCATAACATCAGTGGTGAAAGTAGGCAGGGACTGTGAATAATGAGTATGCCTTTTATCATGTAGGCTTAGTTGTTTGCTTTAGCAAAGGAAAATTCCAACCTAACAAGAGTATGGCAGAAAGCTAATGAACGAAGCGGTCACGTGTGGTCTGCCACAGCTTAATCCACCGGAGATATTTGGACCGGTCTTGTTTTCGTTTAGGAAATGAGATACAATATACCCCATTGCCTATCCTCTCATGATACCTCGTATCAGTGTTGTCTCTACCCAATGCACATCGTTTGGCCATTTTTGTTGAACCTACATTACCACAAACCTCATAAAACAACCGAAAAATCACGGCCTCTAATGCTATCCTATGGAGCTGTAAACTCACGATGTCCGAGTGCAGCTGTTACTTAACTGCCATTGGCACGTCTGCGTTCGAAAGGCGGGGCTTAGCGACAGGTCAATTGTATTCATGTGCATCAAAGATGTGCTTAAAATACTACTTCCTTCTGATTCTGATTAATACTGTTGGAAAATAATTAACTTAAGATAGACTACGTAAAATAATCTGCTCAGTTTGCCACTGATGGTTAGCTCGATGCTAATCTTCGTGTGCTAGACATAGACACCTATGTTGCTAGCAGTGTGAGAAGCTCTACTTCGTTAGCTAGAGGTAGGTGTGGACTAGTTCCCTTTATAGGAGGAAAGTCAACGAACGCTGGGAAATACTGTTAATACTGACAAAATATAATAACAGCGGTAATAAACATTTGGTATATCTTCATCAAACAACATGTATTTTCTGAAAACACCTGCCTTCTTGCTTCCCTAGTCTAGTCTACCTTAATGCTAATCGAATAGACAAAATAGCAGCAGCCACCAGCTGAAGCCTGCCACGCTAAAATTGTTCATTTGGGGCATTTTAATTCTGAGCAGGTTGTGTTAATATTTCGTAATAATTGCGTAATAAAACACATAACATTGGCGACATGAAAACTCACCTGTTCTGCTTGGTACTTTATCAACGGGAAATATACGTGCTGATACTGTATTTGATATGATGTATGGGGATATGTGATATGCAGTATGGGATATCGAAACCTAGGCCATCTGCCGCGATTGGACATTTGAGAGACATTCTGACCATGTACAGTGATTGGACGACGAAAACCTAGGCCTAGATATTTGATTGGGGGGCAAATTCTGAACTCGCAATGTGGCTGGGTACATTCTGGACCTAGGAACGTGATTGGATCCGCCGTACAGACTTTCGCTTGCAGGGTACCGCCATCGAAGGTGATAGGTACACTGTAGACGTTCTTTGACTATTGTTTTTATTGGTATGGCTCTTTTCAAACGATCCAGAAATTGGATATATTATCATACAGGGAAGTGGCGATGTTGATTTTAAAATAACGCAACCAATTTGCTGGATTCGTGAGTGCGCACCAGGGACGTGCACAGGAATTTTGAGGGGCAGTTGCTCTGGCCTGAAAAAAGGTCACCACCCCTACCCCGACCCCCCCGCGGCAAAAAAAGAAAAAAAATCACACAGACTGTATGGAGAACTGACAACAACAGGAACAGGAATCTTATTAATATAAGATATAATGACCCATCTGCAGTGTATCTTTTTTAAAGGCATTCCACCTGATCATGCTTAGCATATGCGATTCAGTGCTATATGATTTGATATTATTTGATATTACTGCTCTGTACATGAGCTGGATCTGTGGGATTGCCCAATCTCAGCAAAAAATCTAAATCTGTTGTCATGGATTGAGCCTCACTCTCCATCTCAATATCTTCCCTGACAGGCAGTCTGTCCTGACTTTCTGTGTCGTCCCTTTCCCTGTTTTCAAAGTCTGTGCTGATCTCATCAGGGTCTGGCTCTGGCTCTGCCTCTTTGGATGCAGTTGATGCGCTTGGCTCATCATCTGTCCAATCATTACTGTTATTAACATTATCTTTACTATTATAATGCCCACTAGAAGCAGTGGTACTTTTGTTCTGCTCAGGCAAGATCTTTGAGAGGATCTCTTAAAGCCTATACTTTTTTAAGATTATTTAGCATGTGGCTCTTTATCCCTGTACTTTCTAGCATGGTCCTTTTATCTCAAATTTGGTGTTCAGCACTTAGGCCTACCTTTCGAATGTATTTCCTGGTCCGCATTTTCCTCTGGTCTGGAGGCTTGTGGTTGCTCCTCATCTTAAATGTAATGTAATTATGATAAATTGCCATTAGTAGGCTAAAAATACGAGTTTGATTAATTAATGAATTAATTAATTAGTCTATGCATTATCATCTTTAACACAATTCAATGTCTCTGTCTCACCTGCTGGTTTGCTTTTTTGTAGCCAACCCTAGAGGGATGTGCTCCCCTTTGCTGCTTCTTTAAGCTGCTTCTCTCTCTCCTGAGTCCTCTTCTTTTCAGGAGGCATTCTGCACTCTACACTTAACAACACCCAAAATAGTGATAGGATTTCGAAATGTAACCATTTTAAATGAAATCATTTATGTGATGCATTATTTCCATCTTTTATTCTTATTGTTAAAACGAAATGTTATAAACTGACCACCACCAGACATGTAGTTTTCCTACCAAAACCTTAGCATGTGATAACGGGCTGGTTGTCTGGTAGGCAAACTAGCCATCTGATTATTTAGGCTAAACGTGGCAAACTGAGCCTCAATTTATGAAGGTTTTAATTAATTTCATAAAACATGATGATGATTGTTCGTTTGTTATACATCTCTACAACTTAAAACTCACCTTTTCTGACACGGTTCATCGACACAGAAGAAAACAACGGTGACCGAATTTGCAAGCTCAGGTGCTGGTCGCTTGTAGTAACAAAGTCAGAGGAGGGCGCATACCCCCCTCCCCCTACTGACGTTCACTCTAGTTGGCGTTGCCCATAGGCTTATCGATTGGAAGTGAAGAAGGCTACTTTATGACATGTTTCAGGTGGCGATTTTTTAAAACTAGGTCTACATGAAATTCTAGGGCAACTCCCCGTTTGCCCTCCTCGAGTAAAAGTGCCCCTCCTGTCCATGTCCCTGGTGCGCACCACATTTACGGTGGTCAGACAAAAACAGCCGGTGTTTTGCACAAGGGTGTTTCCGCAAGGACGCAGTATATGGTCTATTCTCGTATCCTGAATCAGTATGAGATAGCCTGGATACCAGCCGAACTCCGCCCACAACATTTTTGGTCAGGGAGATTCGGTCTGGCGCTGAGCTAGTTGGGGAGCGATATCAGAAGGTAGGATTCTGTCGGACCAACAAATTGTCAGGGCGGGCTTTATACGACGATGGACAGATGACCAACCAACGCTTGAGTTGATTAGATAGATAGATTATAACTCGAACCAAGATGGCGGCGTCTCGGGACCTTAGTGGGACATGTTTTATGTAATTTAAGCTTTCTACACAACTTTTTTATGTCTACATTGACTCGGTTAGTTGTGTATGTGCAACACGAATGTTGCTGAGGATTGTAGGTCTTAATTGAAGCGCTCTAGACCATTATTGATAGGTTATTGCTAACGCTTAGACAAAAAATCCATTGAAACACATAGTAGCTAGCTAGCCTTGCTGCTAAAAGGTACGTGAGCAGGCATATCTCACAGATATTGACAGCGCATTCATTTTGAAAGAGGAACAGAGAAACGCGATCAAGGCATATGTCGATCGAAAATACGTTTTTGCCGTCCTTACTACGGGATCCGGTAAAAGTTTTAATGTATCAGATGGTGATACTATGTTGCTCTGATTAGTTGTAGGTATCCAATTGAGCGACGAGGAATGTTTTTTTCCTTGTTCGGTTAAACACGCCCCATAATTACAGCCCAATGGCTCAGCATCAGACTCATCTGACTAGAAATATGAGTATGACATCGTCAGGCTAAGTATGAGAGGTCTCATTATTATGACCGCCGCGCGACAGTTTGTCGATTTTCTGTCAACGATTCCCGGGACACTGAAACACCGGGGTGCACGAAATTTGGTGGGCATGTAGACACACTAGATTAGCGTGGAACCATTGATTTTCGTTTTGATCCGTTGCACCCCCGTCGGACTGGACCCCTTTTAACCCTCTAGATCCCATAACGGCCGTCGACGGCCTTCTTGTAGAATCCCATAGCGGCCGTCGACGGCTGTAACTTTTAAAGACACAGTGTTTATACTACAACATTAATATATGAAAAAATACCCCGCTAATGGATAGATTAACATCTTACTTTTATTTTGAAACCTGAAACTGGATATGCCGTCATTGGCTTTTTTTAAGTATTTGCTAATTTAACCTTGCTACTGACAGATCGACTGAAGATTACAGTGTCTGTTGGAGTAAAGGCTGTTCTCACTGGATGATACCGTATTTTTGTGCACCAATGACAACGACTAATCACGTTTGTATGACAGAAACGATCCTGTTTGAGAAGTCAGAAATAAAAAACCGTATTCAAATAGAAATATAAGTATCCTCCTGTTTATTTCTGACTAGCTAACTCGCCAGTAACGTCTTCGTATGGCAGTAACTGAGAAGTGTTGGTTTACAAATAGCACCAGCCTCATCGTATACATAGACAAAAGTCATAGCTAGATCAGTGATGTTTGAATAGATTGTAAACCCATGACACTTTTATTAGCAGAGATATGTAACATTTAATAATTGGTCTTTGAGGGACGTTCAGTAAAGCTAATTTTCACGTTACCTCACTTGTGGAAATGGCGGTCAATTCGTGACTTTAGCAACCTATGAAAGAAGCACCAGCGTCTGTGGGTGAGAGCTATTATTTGCACAAATAAACGACGTGGGTAATCGGCTGTGTTTTCTGGTTTTCAGAAGAAATGTCTTACAATTTGTATCGTCATCTCAATTTCCATGACCAGTTTGCCAGCTTACTTGCTAGCTATCTACATTGACTGAGGTAACGTTAGTCTGAGGCGTTCGTCTGGAGTTGGTTGATAGCCAGCTATTGACTCAGCCTCATGACTTACTAAACTGATCAGTTTAAGATAAATAACATGTATAGTAAAAAAACTTCATCTCTACTAGTATTTCAAATCCCTCATTTGTTTTGAGCTGTAAGCTTATGGTAACAACAGTAGCTACAATCAATAGCAAGGTCATCATTGAATATTGAAAACCTCATATTGAAATGGTATTCAGCAGATTATTCGACAGCCAACTAGTAATATGTTATGATGTTAAATTTTAAGCTTGTACAGCTTTTATGCTGTGGAAAAGCTAATCACAATTAAATCAGGACCAAGGTATAGGACATCACTACTACAAAAATCTATAGTAGATGTGATATAGCTTGTCTGTATGTAGTACACACTGGGATATTGAGCTGATGTTGTGGCATAAAACAATTGACATAAAAATGGATGAAACAATAATGACTTCCACTGTGATGGCTTACAATAATAGGATAGTTTTTTCTTTTTCTTATATGTGTCAGGATGTCAGTTGTTCCACCTCATCTGAGGGTAGAGAAGTGAGTGAGGGTGCTGTGGCAGCAAAGAGAAGTGAGGACATGGGGGGAGAGGAACAGCGAGAGGCCTGATGAGCATAAGGAAGCTTCAGTAGGACATAGTAGGTTTCTCACTGACGGAATTGAAGATGGAAAGTTGTCAGCTTACAAGTGGTGGTGTTTGTATAGGTAGTCTGACATTACAGTCTGTAGTCTATAGTAGTCTGACATTAGATCTATTACTACCCTCACACTGGTATGCTCGATGGGTTAAGTGTTCTGGGAATGTGTACATGGTATTTGAGACGAGTAAAAATGATTGGAAAAAACTGTAAAAACAAACTTTTCCGTTGGTTTGTACATACAAGTTTTGTGTGGCAAGATTGCCAGGTGTGATAAGTGGAACAGTGGTTAGTGTTGTTGGCTAACAAGTAGGCTATCTGACCTGGGTTCAATTCCTGGCCAATGAAAGATGATAGTGTAAATCACTTTGGATAGACATGTTTGTTTTAGTTCCCTTTTTGGGTCACTTTGTCTCATTGATGGCCCATGACTTTCATAAGCAGCAGTAATAGTGGGAAAATGTCTTCATTGACACCTACAGTACATCTATATTTTACATGTATGTACATTTCAACGCAAATGCTGTACAGCGGTAGTTGGTAGCAAGGCTGCAAAACAAACAAAACAAAGATGTAAACTAAATTCCAATCAAGATGTAAACTATATACATTTATGTAGAATAAAAACTAAATCTGTCTTATGTCAAGTGTATAATTTAATTTGTCTGAAAATACAGCGTCTTTCCATCTACAGTGATCTAAATTGTGTCTGGTTAAAAAACTAAAGTTAACTGTTTTGAACAGAGTATTTAAATATCTTGAAAAAAAATGCTGTAGTTGCACAGCATTTTGCTGGTGGTGAACATTGACTGCATTTTGGATCTAAGCAATGGAAAAGTATCCCATTTAGTTGGTCTACTGCTGGATGTGTTAAGTGTTTTGAGAAAGAGTACATGGTATTGAACCAAGTGTGAAAATGATTGGAAAAAACTGTAATGGTCTCACTTTCGGAAGCTTGTTACCAGAGTCTGCTATCCCTGGGTTTGAACAGGGTAGGTATCTGAATAACTCCTCATACTTATTTCATGGCATTGGTGTCTGCCACATAGGACACTTGTAAGGCTGGATCAGATGAACAGTAGTCAAGAAAAGAGGGTATATGATGGATACCCAGGTGGATGTTTATCCTCACAAACACCTTCACCTCCTCCACAAATGTATTGCACCAGGATGCTTTTGAAGAGGCATAGAGTTAGGTGTTTTCCACCAAATTAGCAAAAATGTTGGTAATCTGTATGCTTAAGTAGTGTTAATATTTTAATATTGATTTTAATATTTATTCATTTATTTACAAAATATAAAACAAATACTAATAAAAAACATTAAGAATATATTAAATATAATAACTACATCTGCTGTACGGTTCAAAACTTATGAATTTGAACTTTAGGGTGTGTGTAATGATTTGTATTTTAATATTTGTAGAAGTCACTAATACATATTTGATATCATATTAACAAAGAATTTATGCCCTTTCAAACAAAACAAACTTGTAATTGTAATTTTTCTTTTGTTTTCTAACTGTAACTGTTTGTTTACAGAATAACAAAAAATTAAGGAATTGTGGGATTTTGGGATTTTGCTGCAGTGTTCTAGAATTCCGTTGGGGGTATAGAGGGCTAAAGAGGGTGGGGCGATTCAGTTTTCTGTGAATAAGTCGAAAACCGTAGGGCCTGGGAGGACCACATTTTTTTTGTATGTTGGTCAACCATTCCACTACCACTTATTTCATGTATAGCGCCACCTAGTTACAAATGAAAAAGCAAAAATGGAGTGAAATGAAAATGTTAATTGTAAGTTGACAAGGTCAGAACTGCACAATCGAAGGTGTGGGATCATTATGACACCTTCTGATTGCACGTTTAGTTTCGTGGATTTCTGGAATTCCGTTTCGTGGAATTGATTTATATAGTTATACACCAACTGGCCTGTAGGTGGCGCGACACAGTTTTCTTCGAATACATTGGTACTGTTGAACGAAATAAAAATAGAAAATACACACTCACAAAACACCAACGACATGTGAATCCCCCTGGCCATTGTCCTGAGTTGTCCCAGACTGTTTACACCTTTGACTGAGGTGCTCTCATCAATATGCAAAGTGCTGTATGTGAGAGGGAGTTCAATTTCTCAGTGGCCTGTGGCAGCAGGAAGTACAGGCCAATGGTAGGAGGCGGGATAAAGGCATTTTACACTTCTACGATTCTCTCCGATTTGGTCGTAGAGGGACACTTTGGCACGCCTTGGCACGCCTTGGTAACACCTTCACCCAGGTGTTGACGCCCATCCGAGCCGTCGGAGAGCTGGTCGGAGACAAACGCTTTTTTCTAACTTTTCTTAAAGAGACGGAGAGAGTCGGAGACCCCCTTGGCTGTGATTGGCCAGCTTACGACATCATTTCCAAACAACATCATTTCCGGAATCACACATGTCAGGACCTCACATTTCCTGTTTTCTGTCAAAATGTTTTAGTACGACTTTGGTAAACTACAAAGCTGCACAGCATGCAGCATTAGGCTACCTTATTTTATATAAACCCTCGAAAAGTACATTTCTCCCGATCACTGTTGGTCTCTTGGCTGGTGGCTCGGTGTTGAAAGTGCCTTCTCCAACCAGCTTCAACTGACATCTAACGTAATTTGCTACGGAGTAATGCTGGCAACTTTGCATCTATTAAATAGGAAATGTATTTCATGTTTGTGTAGAACCTATTTAGAATGACTGACTTTACATAAAACGGCAGTGAAAGACATTTGAGTCAAACATTACTTTTGCCTCAATGAGGGTGGCGTGTGAGAGCATAATCGGCACGACAACGTTGTACTTATTAGCAGCGAGGCTAGCTAAATTAGCAGCACACTTTTGAGAGTTATTGTGAATACGCTAACGCTTGATTTAGCGGAAAATGTAGTAAACGTTCTGTTGTTGTTGTAGTTGTCGCTCAAATCGCTACAAGCACGTCCTCTGCTTATAACTCAAACTAGTCCAGCTCCACCATCAACCATTTTCTGTTAGTTGCCATCATTCGCTGTTGTGAGGATTCCCGGGAGGAGGAATTTATACAATAAACGACTACCACACACACAACGATTTCTCTAAGATCGTCTTCTTGAAAATTGGGCATTAAAGGTGTCCAGGCAGAGGATAATAAGTGAGTGTGCTCCTGTATGTGTTTTTCATCATATTCATGGTTGAAAAGGCAGTCTCACAACTGTATGTTGAGGTATCAGAATCAGAATCATGTTTATCGGCATGTATGTGTATGCATTCTCTTGTTGTGTTTCTGATATAACCTTAACACTGCATGTGGATTGGTATGAAGACTGCAGTGGGTTTATTTTTCTGCCCCTTACTTCATAGTTCTACGGGTATTTCTGTTCGAAGTGTGCATGCTTTGTTTTATAGTAACACTTTTGACAAGGGCAACCGTCTCGTTGCAGATTAAACACATCGGTTTTGTCCTGCCCACAAGCAGCACAAATGCATAGCCTACTTGTCAGTCCACTCTGTCTTAAATTCGAGAGTTTTGGAATCAACTTTTCGTGTGTGAGAGCCTGGCAGAGGATCATTAGTAAGTGTGCTGATGTATGTGTTTTTCAACATATTCATGGTTGAAATCGCAGTCCCACAACTGTATGTTGAGGTATGCATGTTCTTGCTGTGTGTCTGATATAACTATAACACTGCATGATGTATGATGTATGATGTATGATGAAGACCGTGGGTTTATTTTTCTGGCCCTGTCCTCAGAGTTTGGTGGGGAATTTTGTTCGAAGTGTGCATGCTTTGTTTCATAGTGACACATTCACGTTACCACTTTTTGACAAGGGCAACCGTCTCGTGGCCAATGAGTGCATTGTCATAGCGTTAAGGTTACCCAGCGATCATTGCAAATATGAATGTGACAAAAATACCAAAGAAAATAAGAACGTATTCATTTTATTGGATCGTTTTATAATAGTTTCTGTATTGTATGTAAGATAAGCATATCGTTTTGTTATAAATCGCTACTATGTTTTTCACAAAAAAATGACCACCACGATGGAGATACATTTGACTACTAAAGTGAATATATAGCATTAGACATGCTAGTGTTGACTGAGCTACATGTCTCCAAGGCCCATGTGACGACACCTGTCCGACAGGTCCAGACACAGCATCCGTTGAATAGGTTGAATAGGCTTTAGGACGCATAGCCGTCGGAGTAGTATGCAAGCCCGACCAGTACGTTCAATTTTTTCTGAATCAACCGCCTGCCCCCGCCCACCCAGAGAGGATGCAGAAGTATATTAAGGCCTTAAGGCAGTGGCCTGTGGCAGCAGGAAGTACAGGCCAATGGCAGGAGGCGGACAGTAGAACATGTATCATAACAATTTTTTTTTGTTATTAGCATATGCGTTATCATAACATGTTTACCTAACCTATTCATACCTAATACCAAGCTGAACACAACAGAGGTGGTTTCAAGTCTCTATGACTTACCGTTCCTGAGATACACACTATATTTAACTAGGAACGTCCTTGTGATCCGAACCCCGATATCATACCTTATTGAGCCAAGCTGAACACATCACACTTGGTTTCCAGTCTGTACGACTTACACTTCCTAAGATAGCCACTATTTTTAACATTGTTTATAATATGTATCCTAATAATAACCCTTACCCTAACCCTAACTCTACCCTAACCCTAACCCTGCATGCATACCTAATACCACAACATACTGTATGTGTATGCATGCATACCTAATACCAAGCTGAACACAACACACCTGGTTTCCAGTCTCTACGACTTAAACTTCCTGAGAGACACACTATTTTTAACATTGTTAGAACATGTATCATAACAATTTTTATTTGTCATTACTTATCATAACATGTTTACCTATGCATGCATACCTTATACAATGCTGAACACAACATATGTGTATGCATGCATACCTAATACCAAGCTGACCACAACACACATGGTTTCCAGTCTCTACGACTCAAACTTCCTGAGAGACACACTATTTTAAACATTGTTAGAACATGTATCAAAACAATTGTTATTTGTTATTAGTTATCAGAACATGTTTACCTATGTGTAACCGGCAGAATTACGGTGCTGTTTTCCAGCAGCCACGTAACTCTTGGGTCCTGCTGGGCCACGCCCTGAGTAACACTTTGTGGCTGTTCATTCATTAGCCAAAGCGCGGCTCGTATGAAACCAGCCCACCAGGTAGAATACTTGAGCTGTCTGGGTTCCTGTATTCTTGCTCTGTGTGCTATTGGGCCTAATTTATAAATCGTACTTACGCACAGAATTGATCTTAGACTGTGCGTGCCATCAAATCCACGTCTAAGTACAGATTTATAAAAACCGTCTTAGACGTAGAAAAGGACGTATCTCTACGTTTGGTTTCAGTTTGTGTAAGTTCATTTCCTTGTGGCAATACTGGAGTACTGCAGGAATTCAGGACTCTCCTAGCGCCAACAGCCGACATGCAGTTTCGTCATCATTATCGTCAGCACCACCGTCACCATTTGGGCTAATGGTGAAAGGCCAAATTAATGTTTCGCTCAATAAAATCAATTAAACTATTAGAATAATTCACACATGTATGAGATTCACGTCTTATAGGTATTTCGTTTTAATTTCACAAGTGTAAAACATTTCGCTCAAACGTATAGCCTATAAAAAGTCTAATAGTGGCTTAGTTTAGGAGATATGGCTGCATTGGCGTTGTTAGAGGATATTGCCAACTGCGCAATAAGGAGAGCGGGTTTTTTGCGATCGCGCAGACTTTTTGACACAGGATGATGTATGTCTGATAAGCAGTTACCGCTTGCCGAGAGCGTTGTGCCCAAACCAGATGCAACCAGGCCATACACGTTCAGGTTTTGTCTCTTCTTGGATTCCTTGCTACAGGAACGTTCCGACGAGAAATTAGAGACCAGCCGAGAAATCTCAGTCATCATTAAGCAGAATTTTGCCCGATGTTCTTCGCAGTATTATCCCTCTATATGCCCGACATTTAGTAGATTTCCATACAGTGCCCAGGAACAGCAAAATGTGAAAGAGGATTTCCTGTAATGGAATAATAATAGCACGCTAAAGTTAAAGAATAGACCAGAGGCAGAGTCGGTTTCAGTTGGCTTGTATTGCAGCATGGAGACCCCTCTCGCTGTTGGTTCAAGAACGGTCTAACCTGATGCAGTATGCTATCAGGTTTTATACAAAGAGAAGGGGGGGTGGGATCCATTGAGAGGGTCACCTATGGGGGGATGGGGATGCCAGGACACAAGGCCTCTAGCAGGAAGAGGGGGGGGGGGGGTCACATGTCATTTGCATTGGATCTCAGTGAGAGACAGACGTAGTATACGTTCAGAGTGAGTTGTGGATACAGAGAAGTACATCTTTACCTATAATAATAACAATAATTCCAGTTCCATCAGTCCCCCAATTGAGCATATATATGCTCACACAATAATAACCAGGCAACAGCCAATCAGGGCAGGACACATTGAAATATGTTACAGATAGGGATGATACAACTTAACAGTGGAATATCTATTTGCAGTTCCATCAGTAGTTATCTTGTGACCACACAGAGCCCACATGCAGAGTCCTTCTGCCATGTTCTCTGGGTGGGTAGTCTCTACCATGGCAAGACGTGCTGAATCAGGTGCTGAAACACCAAGCACGTAGATGGCCAGTTGATGAGTTCAGGTTTCCTTTGTTGTCACAGGGTTGTCAAGAGTCCTTTTGTTTAGGCTGAGTGTGTATCTCTGAGGAGAGCTGGACAGTCCATGACCTCAGCCGGAGCCAAAAACACCCGGGACACAGGGAGGTGTTAGATAGGGTGTGTTGATGGCTGCAGATGGGCAGGGGAGGGGTAGTCTTCTCCTAAAGTGTTGTGTGTGATCTCAGGGTCCGCATGAGAAACCACAACAGTATGAGGGGTTTTAGAGCCATTCAAACATTTGCATTTGACTGTGATATGGGGGAGGGGGAGGGGTGCTTGGTAAAAAGATTCTGCAAGATTACTTAAGGGGTCAAGGCACATGGCTTGGAGTAAATAAAAATAAAGGTTGAAACAAACAAAGACAAATAGCACACGACTCTGACAAAATAAAATAAAAAGGAATACAGGTGGAACAAACAAAGAAAACATAAAATAGTGTCAGCAGATAAGTCACAACAAGCCTTCAAATCCCCTATATGATAGCTTGGAAGCTATCACCTTTGAAAAGTAAATACAAGTTAAAGCAAGGCATTGTCAGACTTAAATCATACCAGACAATAAACAAAACAGTCAAAAGTCATATACCAGACAATAAACAAAGCAGTCAAAAGTCATATGAACAAAACAGTCAAAAGTGGTCAAAAGTATGTCACACTAAAATCTCACTCAGTCAGAGAGTGGCATTGAAGTCATTCATCCATCGGCTGGCCAGCCCACACACACACACACACACACACACGTACACACACGCGCGCTTGCGCAGTTGTTCACTCAGAACACGCGTTGTCTGACTCGCGTGGAAACACAGACAAGAGAGCGCTTGCGCAGTTGTTCGCTCGGAACACGCGTTGTCTGACTCGTGGGGAAACAAAGACAAGAGAAGTTAATAATCTGGTTACAACATGTAGGCAGCACAGAACACAGAGAGTTAGCAGAAGTCTGCCTCCTCAACATTCACTGGCTTTGTGTGACTACCAGGCAGATCACTTGAACAGCGAGCTCATTTGATTTTACTTAAAAGGGGCATTCCAACATATTGTGGGCCCAGCTAATGTGTCTATACATTTACGTATGTGTTTCCGTAAAGGCATCTTATTTCCATGTATCTTAAACATATACACCCAGGATGAAGGCTTTGTTAAAAGTCTTCACTCCTCTCCTTCTAACTGACTAAGTTAGATCAATTTAGACAATAGGATAGATGGGGCTGTTTGAATCACTACTGATAGTCAAGCCTGGCCACTTTAAGAACAAAGACAACACAGATGGACGCACACAGGCTTACACAACGAACATGAAACACGGAACAGACAAACATATCACGCTGAAACAAACCAACCGAAACCGACTCTTCCTGGTCCTTATAATGAATAGTATAAGTCAATTAAAGCGAACGGGACTTTTTCTATGTGCAGAGGCCGGTTAAGCAGATGAGAGACCTCTTTCATATCCGTACAGTACCCAGTTTATTTAACCGAAAGCTTACAATGGTAGACTTCTCAATTTGTAAAGCGTTACAAACAGAGCCAATGCCGCTCCCAAGACACAGTTCGTCTCGCACTTGTGTCTTCCCAATAACAGCGCCGACACAGTGCTTTTAAAAATGCATAGGTCTACTAAACGCCGAATGATAAAAACGTCCGAGACTGTGTATGTAAAACACGCCTCGATCACGTTTACTAGTCCGCGCGGCACAGTGTTTAACCTAAAACACGCGCTACAGTCACGACCCTAGTACAACGTCCGGAACGATAACGTTGTTAATTTCTGGTTTAAACTGGCCAATGCCTGTGCACTTTACGCTTAGCGCTGGATATGTAAAGAGTTGAGGCTGAATTAAGTGCTATATATTTATGAAATTGCTCTGTCTCTCACCCCCACACAACCTCTGTACACAGAAAGATGCTAAAAAGCTTACCTGTCTCCGTTCAAAGTTTTTGAAGCGTCGGCTCATATTCTTTTGCTGTTTCAGATAGATGTATATCTACCGGCATCGAAGGACCATCTAATGGAATAATAATAGCACGCTAAAGTTGAAGAATGGACAGGAGGCCGAGTCGGTTTCAGTTGGCTTGTATTACAGCATGGAGACCCCTCTCGCTGTTGGTTCAAGAACGGTCTAACCTGATGCAGTATGCTATCAGGTTTTATACAAAGAGAAGGGGGGGGTGGGATACATTGAGGGTCACCTATGGGGGGATGGGGATGCCAGGACACAAGGCCTCTAGCAGGAAGAGGGGGGGGGAGGACATGAAGAGGGGGGGGGGGAGGGTCACATGTCATTTGCATTGGATCTCAGTGAGAGACAGACGTAGTATACGTTCAGAGTGAGTTGTAGATACAGAGAAGTACATCTTTACCTATAATAATAACAATAATTCCAGTTCCATCACCTGCGTAAAACAGGGTTCCCAATGTATTCTCATCCAGATTGTGCACACTCAGACAGGCTAGGTAGCCCACTTCAATACAGCACATGCCCCTGCAAGGTCTATAGTGGAGCGCACCAAAGCCATGCAGGTGGCGATGGCCGGCGAGGCCCGATGCTGGAGCAGCAAGTGCTGCTGCTGCAGATGCGGCTTCAGCTCGTACCGCAGGTGCTTCGGAGACGTGTCTTCTACATGTCACATGCTTTGCTTTTGTAATTACGCCACCAGATAGGGTTTCTAACAATGTTTTGGCCAGCATCTGCTCTTCCATCAGCAGAATGTCGATGTCAGCATCACTCTAATTTTTCTGTTTACATGTTTCTTTCGTGCTTGCCATTGTCACAGAGAGTTTGTGCATTGAGGATGCGCTCTGTTTGTGCATTGATAATAATTAGATTAAATAGGGGCGTTTTGAGGGTGGAGAGTCAGTTGCGCACAATTCCACGATTATTCGTGATTTATAACCGAAGGATTGGCGTACACATGTTTTTTTGTGTGTACGTTCGTTTTCTGTGGATCTCACTTACGATCATTTCAGAAAATGACTTACACAAAATGTAGGATGGTTTCTACGCAACTTTTTATAAATGAGGCCCGTAGAGACTTGAAACCAAGTATGTTATGTTTAGTTATGTTGGGCCTCATTTATAAAAAGTTGCGTAGAAACCATCCTACATTTTGTCTAAGACATTTTCTGAAATGAGTGTGAGTGAGATCCATAGAAAACGAACGTACACACAAAAAAACACGTGTACGCCAATCCCTCTAGCTGACGATGATGATGATGAACATAATTGCCGCCCGACTCAAAGTGATGCAAAAAGACGTCTGAAGAAAGAAAAGAAGAAACTTTGGAACACGCAAAATGGAGCTGGAGCAGCTACAGGATCAGCTAACGAAGCTACTGTGTCAGCTTTAGATTGAACAGCTAAAAGAGGTTTGTATCCAAGCTAAAGTTTCACCAGAGAAGGAAAAGAGCCACACGTTGATCCGAGCAATTAATGAGATAGTTGATAAAGCTTTTGAAGATGAGGAACATGGCGTAGCAGATACATTTGTGCAAGAGTTGTTAGCTACAGCTAAGCGCTTGAGAGAAACCGCGCCTGAATCAAAGAGGGAGGTACAACATGACATGGCTACAAACACAGTATGCTGAAATGCAGTTAAATTTCCAGACGTCAACCAAAATGCTGAGGAAGAAATGAGGCGGCTTAGGGAGAAAATTAACAGAACGCCTAGCTCACCAGAGCTTTCATTCTCCAGAGCCCCTGAAGTGGTTATCAGACGTGAGTTTCGAATTAATGGCCAAATAGGTGAGCTGGGGCAGAAAGATAAGATATCGTACACTAACTTCATGCACCAAATAGACTCTGGAAAACGTAAGGGCCACAGTGATTTTGAAATTGTTGAAGCTGTAGTAAAAGCTGCTACACCAGGGCTCAGTTACGTGATATGCTGGAAGCTAAAAGTAATTTGACACGGGTGCATCTGAAGACGATTCTGAAAGCCCATTTCAAAGAAAACAGTACTACAGATATGTTCCTCAGACTCGTTAACATAACTCAAGATGCAAAAGAATCCCCTCAGAATTTTCTATCTCGTGCAGTCGAACTCAAAGAGAGGCTAGCTCAGATGTACAGTATAGCCCAGACCTCATTCAGAAAAAGTTTCTTAGGTCAGTTAGTACAGGACTACTGAGTGATAATGTTAAAATGCAGCTGAAACCTCACCTGGAGGATCTAGGAATGACTGTTGAGATATTGATAGAGAAAATAAATGATGTTGCTGCTGCTGATTGGGAGACACAGCAGAAATTAAAGAAAAGTATCCCAAATAAGCCAGCCAGAATAAATGAGCTACAAACAGAAACAACTACTTACCAGCTGTATAGTGACAGGGAAACAGACTTTGGCCAGCCGTCTTAACACAGCACTGCAGTCAAGGCCAGTGTTAAAAGCCAGAAGATACAAGCTGCAAAAAGCCCAGCAGAAACCGAACTGATGGGTGCAGTGAAACTGTTGAGAGAGGAAGTGGCTGAGCTGAGAATGTTCAGTACTCTGCAAGACCATCTCACCAGTTCCAAAGCAGAGGGAAGAGGGCATGCAGAGGATGTCAAGACCGGGGAGAAGATGAACAGTGTGACCACTGCTTCAAATGCGGCCTGAGTGGACACTTCTCAAGAGGATGCAGAGGCCAAAAGAAAACAAGAGGTAACACTGACTCAGCTCATATCAGAGGACAGGCCGTAGAATATTCCTCCCCTGCCACTCCAGAAGAACAGAGCGGGTCACCCAACACCCCGACTATTCTCAGAGAAAGCATTTACCAATTAGAAGAGAGACTGCGAGCAGAAAGGTGTTCCCCAGGTGGAAGTTTGGCAGGATCTGCTTATGTTAGCAATATCTCCCCTCGACACCATTCACAGCTGCAGCGTCTGATTGGAAAGAAGTGCATGGTGAGTTGCTACCTAGATGGAGTGAAGACTAAAGCCTTATGGAACACTGGATCTGAAGTGTGCCTCATCAATGACACCTGGAGGAAGAAGTGCATCCCAAAGGTGAAGGTACGGAGCACTGAAGAGCTCCTTGGCCCTGGCTCTCTTGTGGGGAAAGCTGTCAACCAGACCGACATTCCTTTCCTAGGGTGGGTGGAGGTCAGGTTCCAGCTAGACCCATCACATGCTCCAGAGTTCGCACTTCAAGTGCCCATGCTCGTGACAGGTGAGAAAGAAGCGGCAGAAGAGCCCATCATTGGTTACAATGTCATTGAACTGGTGTGGAGCATCCACTTGAAGTAATAACACAGGCTGTGAGCACAGCTTTCTCTTTTAACTGTAAGAAGACTGAAATGTTAGTGAAAATTATTAAAAATAGTGACCCTCAGTGCAGTGACGGCCTAGTGAGAGTGGGCAGGCAGAAGGAAGTGATCCCAGCTGGTCAGGTGAGAAATGTAAAATGCGCTGTGAGGTCAGGCACTCCCGGCCAGCTTCTCCAGTCGAGTGTCCAGAGGTCAGCAGAGAGAGCCTGAGCCTGATGGAAGGACAGCGGAGGATGAGGAAAGGTGGGACCCACCAATCCCACTGGCTCATCTCCCCCTGGCCCAGCAGCGAAAGGTGAAGCAAGTGTTGAGGGAAGAATGCAAAGCGTTTGCCAGAGACGATGATGACGTGGGATACATCCCTTCCCTACAACTAAAGATCCGGCTTACAGACACAACACCGGTAAGACGTACCAATGAATCTGAGCCTAAGCCACTTCACAAAGAAGTAAAACAGTACTTAGAGGGCTGGAGAGGGGCTGGATCCAAAAATCAAGGTCACACTACTCATCTCCCATTGTCTGTGTGAGGAAAAAAGATGGAAACCTCCGTCTGTGCTGTGATTATAGAGAACTCAACCGTAAGTCTCTGCCAGACCGCCATCCTATTCCCTGCATTCAAGATATGCTTGATAGTTTACATGGTAGTGCCTGGTTTTCAGTGTTAGAACAGGGCAAGATCTACCATCAGGGGTTCATGGAAGAGAGTAGTAGACCGTAGTAGAACACCCTGGGGCCTATACGAGGGGGTCCGAATCCCTTTTGGCTTGCCGGCCGCACCCTCCAGATTCCAGCGCAGCATGGAAGAGTGCCTATCCGGACTCAGAGATGAAATCTGCGAGCCGTATCCAGACGACAACCTGGTGCATAGCCAAACATTCGATAATCACCTGAAAGTTGTGAGAAAGGTGCTTCAGGGCTTTGCAGATTTCTTGGAAAGATCGTATCAAAGGAAGGCTACACCATGGATCCTGCAGAGGTAGCCCCAGCGCAAGATATGAAGCAGAGGAAGCCAGCTACAGTGGGTGAGGTGCGGAAAGTGCTAGGATTCATCTCATACTACCGAGCCTGTATCCCAAATTTCTCTCGCATAGATAAGCCTCTCTATTCACGGCTGTGCGCTGAGAAGCCAGGCAGTGAGACCCTGTAGCAACCGATAACGTAATAACGGCCAATAACGTAATAACGGACAATAACGTAATAATTTAAATGTAAGAAAACCAATAACGTAATAAACTGCCAATAATGTAATAAAGTTGCTGAGCCAATAACGTAATAACTTTTGGCCAATAACGTAATAACGTAATAACATTGGCCTTGCATTAAAAAAAAACTTTGAAAATGTAATAACTGAGCCAATAATGTAATAACTGAGGTATCACTTCATTTTATCTTCAATATCTGGACAGAAAGTGTCACACTTATATCTGAAAGGATATTGACATTGACAATATTGCATCTTGCAACAGATGCTTAAATAGCCGACCTTACAGATACCCCTCCACCCTCAACCCCCCCTTAACAGGAGGCCTTACAGAAGCAAATAAGAGTCATTTTGGACTAATATGTCACTCTTAGGGTTCTGTTATAGTACTCTGTGTATCCAACTCTGTGACCATGCAGGCGCTTTGATGGAGTCTTTCTAAGTTCTGCGTTGCAGTTTTCAGAATGGTATTGCAATTCACTGCCGGAACGCTAGGGGTTGCGGGAATAATCTGACCGTCTCCATTGGTCTCAGTTGCCTCTACTGGTAACATAACATTTTTGAGGCCCCCCAAAAATGTTAACAGTCGAGGCGACTGAGACCAATTGAGATGGTCCGTGTGACGGTGACAGCGGGCCTGAGTGAGGACATAGAAGTTGCTGAGCTGGAGACAGCAAGCAATGAGGGAGAAGTGTCTCCACCATCTTCACCACCTGCAAAACAATATCCTTTCAGATATAGACATGCTCCCAAAACATTCACATATGATATGTTAGGTCAGCCCACCGTTAATGAATTAAGTTTATGAGATATGATGCATGTTAGAGATGCTTGTTCTTGACATCCAGTTTTAGGATGGATGCAATTTGTAAGTTCCTGTTAATGTCAAAGTTATATGATGGAATGGAAATGTGTTGTGAAGAAAGATGTTTAAGAAAAGCTTCTTTTAGTTTAAATAGGACCACACAAGTCAGTTTGTACATTTACGCACAGGAATAATTGAAGAAAAAATGGTGGTTGTAAGATAATGTGTTTACAGGAGTATGGTTGAAAAGACTAACTGTGAAAAGAATCATATAACAAAACTATATGAAGAGTATAATTGAAGTGTGAGATTCTATGTGATGTGATTACACTACAGGTCAAAAGTCACGCCTATTCCAGTCAAGACAATCTACCCATGAACACAGCGGAGCAAATGGATGGTTGTCGTAATGCACAAGGACTTCCTCTGTTTAACACATGACATCAAGTTGAGATAGATGTGATGTGAAATCTGTCATCAGATGTGTGTCTTGAATGTTGAATATAGTGATCAAACTGTTTAAAACAGAATGAACTGAGATGAGAAATGTCGGGACGACATTTAGTTAAACAGGGGAGAGTGTGGCATACCCCCCATTTTGTCTTTTCTTTGGTCCCTTTTCATGATTTTGTGGCCTTTTATTTTCTTTACTTACTATGCTGTTGCGTGTTTTGGCCTATAGATGGCGCTGTTATATCAGAGTTAATGAAGTGCATGACGGTTAGGAAGAGAAAGAGCTAACCGAGACGGAGTTGTCCAGAGAGAGAAAAAGGAAGCAGTCGTTGATTATGAAGTGAGCTGGAATATGTGTAAATGTGTAAATAAATGAAGACAACCTTTCCCAGCACACTGTTGAGAGTTACTTTCTTCAAGTGTGCAACACATACTTGCACTTTATGTGTATATTGTTTGTCTTTATATTGATTGTATATGGTGTATTGTCAGTAAATGTTATGAACATGGACTGAATATTGTCGTTAACAACCGAAAAAGAAGGCAACTTAACTGGCAAGAATGATCAGGTTGTTTAAAGCACACAGAGAGGAAGATGTAGGTCCCACTGAACTGTTTCTGCTGATATCTGTGTATGTGTGTATCAACTGAAATAAAGATATGGTGTTTTTTTTTTATACTTTTAGAAAGCAGATGAAAACCAAAATTACAAAAAAATATATAAGCCTATTTCACTGTCTTAAATTTGAATCGACAGATACAATAAATACGACAGTAAGACATTAAAATTACAATCAATTATTCAATGCCGTTTATATTTCAACACTCGCCGTTCATACCATTTTTAAGTTACCATCTTGTAGTGACTGTCTGGACAGAAGACGTGATGACCAGAGAAAATGTCATGAAACCGGAAGTGGGTGATTTACTCCGTTTAATTGCCTAATACCAGGACCTTTACTTTTTCGTTGAGAACTTGTGTTGGTCGCCTGACCTTTAAACGATCGTGTTATTTATTTATTTATTATTTTTGTGAAGTTATATACGGCTCAATACTAAACTGACTTGTAAACCGAACTTTTACGAAGTCATACAACTAAATACACAAGTGACTTGTTAACCGAACGTAGAACTTGTTTTACGTAGCTATATGACCAAAATACACAGTTAGCGTGCTAATCAAACGTTTACACCGTGTCAAATAAGTAGTTTTTAATTAATTAATTTTCTGTTCAGGTCAGATAACAAGGTTTAACCAACCAGATACCGGAGAGAAGTGACGACTTCCGGTTTCATGACCTTTTCTCTGGTCATCACGTCTTCTTTCCCGACAAGACCAGACTATTATTTTGACAGTTTTTGGCCGCCATTGAGCAGCGTGAACCTAGCGGGAATAGAACGTTCAAACCGGAAATGAAAACTGCTAGCCAAAACGGCTAAAAGTTAGCCAAACTATCAAAATAAAAGTCCCGCTATTTATACGGATCCACAGCGGTTAACAATGGGAATCCCTAACAATAATGATAATGAATTCCATGCATTCACCGAACGGTCGAAATATCGCCTTTTAATGTGTAAGAATGAGAAATTAATGAAGATGTTTGGTGGAAACCTTCCAGATTGTTCAAATTACATGATAAAAGTAGCCTACTATTTTTCAATGGCTCTAAAAATGGCTCTATCTTTTTCAGGGGGATATATATCATTTGGGATACATATATCATTTGCCTTATTCGGGAAATAACTTATTTCTTATTTGAAGACCAAAGAAACTAAGAGGGTTACACTAAACACTACAGCTTATTGATGAAAGCCATTAAACAAGGCATTATAAAATGCACACAATTAGGTGCATACAGGACATTCAAATACTTGAAATAGGAAAACTAAGTCTTGTGCACCTTCAACATGGGGGTAAAATGAAGTCCTTACAACATGACCTTTCAAATGATATATGGATTATATGTCCTGAATCGCTTTTGTGGCAATGGCGGGGCATCTTGTGCCAACTGTGCCATTCGCCATAGACACGAATGGAGAGCACATATTCAAATAGCTGAAATAAGAAAACTACATCTTGTGCACCCTCAACATGGGGGTAAAATGACATCCTGACAACATGACCTTTCAAATGACATATGATTTACAGGGCCTGAATCGCTTTTGTGGCATTGGCGGGGCATCTTGTGCCAACTGCACCATTCGCCATAGACACGAATGGAGAGCACATATTCAAATAGCTGAAATAAGAAAACTACATCTTGTGCACCCTCAACATGGGGGTAAAATGACATCCTGACAACATGACCTTTCAAATGACATATGATTTACAGGGCCTGAATCGCTTTTGTGGCATTGGCGGGGCATCTTGTGCCAACTGCACCATTCGCCATAGACACGGATGGAGAGCACACCTAATATTCAAATAGCTGAAATTAGAAAACTAAATCTTGTGCACCTCAACATGGGGGTAAAATGACATCCTGACAAAATGACCTTTCAAATGACATATGATTTACAGGGCCTGAATCGCTTTTGTGGCATTGGCGGGGCATCTTGTGCCCGCTGCACCATTCGCCATAGACACGGATGGAGAGCACACCTAATATTCAAATAGCTGAAATAAGATAACTAAATCTTGTGCACCTCAACATGGGGGTAAAATGACATCCTGACAACATGACCTTTCAAATGACATATGATTTACAGGGCCTGAATCGCTTTTGTGGCATTCGCGGGGCATCTTGTGCCCGCTGCACCATTCGCCATAGACACGGATGGAGAGCACACCTAATATTCAAATAGCTGAAATAAGAAAACTAAATCTTGTGCACCTCAACATGGGGGTAAAATGACATCCTGACAACATGACCTTTCAAATGACATATGATTTACAGGGCCTGAATGATGTGGGTGTGTCTCATGTCTGCCATGTGTCATTTGGTGTGGACGATGTGCTGCTGGCATGTGGGATTCCTATTTGGACCAATGTGGCTACTGGTGGCGTGGATGCTGTTGTGTCTGGTGGCGTGGATGCTGTTGTGTCTGATGGTGTGGATGCTGGTGTGGTAAGTAAGTATAGGTGTAAACTGAAAGGTGGTGCTAGATCACATGTTAAAAATAAGAATAATAAAAGACATAGATTAGACTATAAAACTATAGCTGGAGGTATAGCAGAGGTATGTCTGTTAAAAAGTATGGATAGTGCAGATTTTTGGAGTACTGTTGCGGAAAAACTTAGATGGCCGTCCTTTAGACCAAAAGATTTGCACCGCAGTTGTGTTCACCTTAAAAGAATTTGGTCAGAAAATAGAGGTGACATCCATCATCTAGCTGACATCAAGCAGGGATGTAAATCTTCACCTTCTGTTTTAGAACAACATGATGATACCATGTCTGAGGAGATGCCAGACTGCGTCCTGCAAGGGAGGCCAGAAACAGGTAATACCGGCCTTATATCACCAATGAGTCAATTAGGCACAGATGATGAGATGGCCCCCCACACTATGTGTGAGGCTGTCTCTGACTCTACAAATGAACAGCGAGGGTCTAGAACTGAACCACCAATAACTGAGTCAACTCTCAAAAGTATTTTACCTGATGCCAACTTTATCCACTTCAAAAAAACATTAGGCAAATGGACAGATTTCACCCTGTCAACAGAGGAATTGTCACATTTACTTAGTTACAGACAGGGTACACGCTTCAGCGCCACCAACGGGTCAAAGTTGGACTTGTGTTAACATACGCAACTTTTGAACCGTATGACCGATTTTCAAAAATGAGGTACCGTTGGATTCCCTGGATCAAGTCGAATTAAACACACCCTATGGCGTAAATTTCAATCAAATATTTGCTGACATGACTTCACTTCCTGTTTGGCCGCTTTTCTGCTGAATTTGAGTGGCTGTACCGGACAAACCGTTGTGAGGATCAAAATTCTGTGCATAACTTTTGTGAAGCTAGGTCTGAAGATCATCTCTGGTGATTTTGAAGTAGATTTGCCAAAACTTGTAGGAGGAGTAGGCTTTCAAAGGTTTTTGATAAAACCGGAAATAGCGGAAAATCTATATAACCGGAAATTGACGCCATAGTGTATATTTAATTCGTCTTGATCCAGGGAATCCAATGGTACCTCATTTTTGAAAATCGGTCATACGGTTCTAAAGTTGTGTGTGTTACAAAAGTCCAACTTTGACCTGTTGGTGGCGCTAGAGTGGTGTACTGAGAGCTATGAAACTTAGTGTGAATGAAGAAGGGACTGTCCTTAATGAGTGTGCCAAATTTCACAAAAAGATACCATATGGTTCTAGGGGCTGCCATTGACTCCCATTACGGAAGAATAATAAATATAGCTGCAAGCAGCGATGGCGGTTTCCTCCTCCAGAAATTGCGAACCAGGGAAAAATGTATTTTTGTGACAATTTGTCACTGTATAGAAAGATCCATGCTGCAGACTTGCCAATGGGATATTACATTTCAAATGCATTACTTTGAAGATCCTCAAGGGCCATGGCTTCAAGCTAAGAGTGAGAAGGGGTGTGGTCATCCCTACATTTCCTTAAATGTTGTGTGTGTGTGCTTGCGCGTGTCAAAGGAGCCTAAGCCTGTCCCTGTGTGTGTGTGTGTGTGTGTGTGTGTGTGTGTGTGTGTGTGTGTGTGTGTGTGTGTGTGTGTGTGTGTGTGTGTGTGAGTGAGAGAGAGAGAGAGAATCTGGAGCACACACGCGCGGAGGAGCAGAGAGAGACCTTCCACTGAAAATCACACTAGAAATTAGCCAAGCATGCATGTTTCAAATATTCACCAAAAATCCACTTTTCATCTTACAGTCAACTTTTTTTCAGATTTGTGTACTTAACATTCTCAAGTGTCTTCACATGAACTTGTGATCGAATCAGAGTATCACTTTTTGACCTGTTGATGTGTAAAGCATTATTTTAGCGTTAACAATGTATCCAATTTGCTTTATATCAATCATTTTTTAAGATATGAAGTTGCCTTTGCACATGGGAACATGTTGTAGTGTCTTCCAGTGACATATCAAGTTTGGTGTTGATTTCACAAAGATTTGCCAAGATATGACTTCACTTCCTGTTTGGCAACTTTTCAGCTGAATTTGAGTGGCTGTACCGGACAAACGGTTGTGAGGATCAAAATTCTAAATCTTAGCTTTTGTGAGGCTAGGTCTGAAGATCATCTCTGGTGATTTTGAAGAAGATTTGCCAAAAATTGTAGGAGGAGTAGGCTTTCAAAGGTTTTTGATAAAACCGGAAATAGCGGAAAATCTATATAACCGGAAATTGACGCGATAGTGTGTGTTTAATTCGTCTTGATCCAGGGAATCCAATGGTACCTCATTTTTGTAAATCGGTCATACGGTTCAAAAGTTGCGCGTGTTACAAAAGTCCAACTTTGACCTGTTGGTGGCGCTAGAGTGGTCTAATGAGAGCCATGAAAATTGGTGTGAATGAAGAAGGGACTGTCCTTAATGAGTGTGCCAAATTTCACAAAAAGTTACCAATATGGTTCTAGGGGCTGCCATTGACTCCCATGGTACAAGAATTCAAAATATAGCTGCAAGCAGCGATGGCGGTTTCCTCCTCCAAACATTGCGAACCCGGGAAACATGTATTTTTGTGACAATTTGTCACTGTATAGAAAAATTCATGCTGCAGACCCACCAATGGGATATTCAATTCAATGCAATAATGTGCTAGAAGGCTGTGAAATTTGGCACCCTCTTTAAGGACAGTCCCTTCTTTATTCACACCAAGTGTCATGTCTCTCATTAGATTCATGCCGCACACCTACCAATGGGATATTACATTTGAAATGCAATGCTGTGCTAGAAGGCTGTGAAATTTAGCACACTCATTAAGGACAGTCTCTTCTTTATTCACACCAAGTTTCATGGCTCTCATTAGACCACTCTAGCGCCACCAATGGGTCAAGGTTGGACTTGTGTTAACACACGCAACTTTTGAACCGTATTACCGATTTTCAAAAATGAGGTACCATTTGATTCCCTGGATCAAGACAAATTAAACACACCCTATCGCGTCAATTTCACTCAAATATTTGCTGACATATGACTTCACTTCCTGTTTGGAGCCTTTTCTGCTGAATTTGAGTGGCTGTACCGGACAAACAGTTGTGAGGATGAAAGTTCTAAATAGTAACTTTTGTGAGGCTAGGTTTGAAGATCATCTCTGGTGATTTTGAAGAAGATTTGCCAAAAATTGTAGGAGGAGTAGGCTTTCAAAGGTTTTTGATAAAACCGGAAATTGCGGAAAATCTATATAACCGGAAGGTGACGCCAAAGGGGGGGGGGGGGGGGGGGGGGGTATTTAATTCGTCTTGATCCAGGGAATCCAATGGTATCTCATTTTTGAAAATCTGTCATACGGTTCAAAAGTTGCGTGTGTTAACACAAGTCCAACTTTGACCTGTTGATGGCGCTAGAGTGGTGTAATGAGAGCCATGAAAATTGGTGTGAATGAAGAAGGGACTGTCCTTAATGAGTGTGCCAAATTGCAACGGATCGGGCCGGACGTTTTGGTGTTTGAACGGCGTCTGTACCTCGAACGGGCGAGGAGTAGTTAGCGTTACAAAAAACGGGGAGAATAAAGAAAACTTGACAACAACAATACTGTGCTTCCCTTCGGGCAATCACACTAATAGGTTACCTCCTACCGGAGGAAACCTAATAAGAAAACATAGAAACACAATAGGTTTCCTGCAGCTTCGCTGGCATGAACCCTAATAAGAAAACATAGAAACACAATAGGTTTCTGCAGTTTCACTGCATGAACCCTAATAATAATAATAAATAACAATAGTAAAAGGCCTAAAATAATAATAATAACACTTAAAACTACGCTAAGTAATACATACAATAATGAAGTAAAATAAAAATAATAACATAAAACATAAATAAGCTATAAGTAAAAATAATGCTCGATAAATAAACTAATATAAAAAATGTCTTTGTTTTGTCCTGCATTACATTCAGCATAGTAGGTATAAGTGTAAAAAGGGTTAGGGTTAGAGTTTACGCAATAAATGATTAGCCTTGCTCAGTTGCTCAGTACACACTGTGTGTAATGCAGGTTTGGCTTTTCCTTGCAGAAAACAAAGAACAAAACAAAACAAAATGCTGGTGGTGGCATTCCTGGTTTACCAGGATGGGGTTCAACTCCCCATGGCATTTTTGGTCTGTTCTCTTTAGGTTGTCTTTAGTTATCTTTAGTGTCAAATGTCAAAACTACTATAAAAGCTGCCGTCAACCTTGGATATAAATGTGTATTGTTTTTAAGACTGTGTGTGTATGTTTAAAATAAATAAATACAAACAAATTAAATTCAGACAGACTATCTAAGAACTGAGAATAACAGGGACAGGGTCACACAATCAAAATCTGTGGATTCTGCCTCACTCAAGATCCTCCCTTGCTGATGCTCTGTCCTGACATTCAGTGAGGTCTCATCTTTCCCTGTTTTGCCAGTCTGTCCTGATCTAATCTGGGTCTGGGTCTGGGTCTGGCTCTGGCTCTTTGGATGCAGCTGATGTACTGGGCTCATCATCTGTCTGATTATATATTAATATTGTTACCATTATTATTACTACCATTATCATTACTATTATAATGTCCACTCATCTCACATCTGGTTATCAGCACTTAAGCCTACCTGCCCTATGTGTCCTGGTCCACATTTTCCTCTGTCTGGAGGTCTGGAGGCTTGTGGCTGCTCCGCATCTTAAATGTAATGTAATTGTGAATTACGTTAGTAGGCTACAATATTAGTCTGTGTTATGGAGACTATGTTGTCTGGTCAGAAATGCTAAGAAGCCACTGTGAGATCTGATTAAAAGGCCTGAGAATGATCCAAAGATGAGGTTTGTTGTAAAGGCGAGATGAATGGAATAAACACAGGTTTGTATTGAGGTAGGTGTATTTGTATGTGTGTGTTGTAACGGTATGACACTTTTTAATTAATGCCACGTGTCACAAAGGTTCAAACAAAACAACATTAGATGAAACACCTACAATAGTTTCTTTGAACCTATATAATTTGAGACCATCAGTGAACAGGATAACACAGATAACGTGGGTTCGTTTCTCAAACAAATTCAATCATAAGTAATACAACCATACAAGTCCAGTAGCCTACCTTTGGAGACAGAGGCAGAGGGTGGCGCTGGCGTGCGTGCGAATGTGTGTGCGGCGATCAAGTATGTACGTGTGTGCGCGGGGCTCTGGAAGCCAGGTTGGAAAGTCAGTGTGGAGGGGTTGTACACAATAAACGTTCCAGAAATAATTGTAATCTTTTTTTCCCACAAAAATAACAGCTTCACCAGCAAGACGCGGTTCCAGGCAAATGAAAAATAAAGTGTACAACGAATCGCAATTCACAAGAGTCCAAGCATTCACCAACACTCCAAATACAATTTGTATATGCAAATTTGTATATGCAATACCTCACGAGAAGCTACGCTTAACACCACTCGTACAAGCAAACACCCTAATATCAGAATTTTATATCATACGAGAGGCTACTCTAACCACCCCTCGTATAAGCAAACACACTATTATCAGAAGTTTCTATCTAAACAGGCCCATACGAGAGGCTACTCTAAACACCCCTCGTATCAGCAAACACACTTATATCCGCAGTAGGGCTAGGACTATGCGGCTGTTGCACCGGGGCTAAAAGTCAGTGTACAGGACAGTGCGGTTGGCTCACAGCGGACGCTCCAAACCCACAATAAGGAACAGGGAACCAGTGGCCTACTTTGTCGTTGTCCCTCACGGAGATGCAGAGTATTCCTCTTTCTTTTTTTCTCTCTCGAGCTCTCCCGCAAACTCCTATTTCAAAACTCATCAGGAGCTGTGCTGATTGAGCAACAAAGGGGGTGTGTCCTCTACTTCAAGCCTGACGGCTATCGCGGCTAATCAAAGGTGCCGTCGCTCACGTACCAGGGCGTGTTCCTAATTTGAGAGTTGCGCTTGTGCGTCTCCTGGGCAGGAGCGTCACACTCTCCCTCCCTTGGAAAAAGCCTGAGCAAGGGGAGAGGCTGGATCTCAGTCCTCAAATCCCAAGAATTCCTCCTCATCACTCGACTCCTGCAATACGTTCAGCACCTTCTTCCGTTGGAGGTCATCCAACTCTTTGGCTGTCGGATAACAGGGTTTAAGCCGGGCTACGTGGATTACACGTAAGTCCTACCCCGTTTCTTCTCTGACAATTTGGTAGTTAAGAGGTCCCGTACCCTGTAAGGTCCGTTCCACCTTGGAGCTAATTTGGCAGTGAATTTCCAATCGGCTCTGGAGTATGGGTGCGCTTTTAGCCACACCCTATCATCCATTTGAAACTCCACCTCCCGCCTGTTCTTGTCATAGTTCCTTTTCTGTCTCTTCCGAGCTTTATCTAAATTCTCCCTGACAAGGTCTTTTAGGTCGCTCAGCTGTTTCATATTTTCGTATCCCTCCGAGTCTGGTGGAAAATCAGGTTGTAAGAGTCCATCGAGTGGCCCACGAAGTGGTCTACAGAGATTAACTTCTGCTGGCATAAACCCTGTGGACTCCTGCACAGCAGAGTTGATGGCAAAGCGAAAGTAGTGCAGGTGCTTGTCCCAGTGCTTATGCTGGTTTTCCACATATGAGGCCAGCATACTCTTCAAGGTGCGATTTACTCTCTCGGTCAAGTTGGTTTGGGGATGGTATGTGGTGGTGGTCTTCCTTGCCAAACCCCAACTCCTACTAACCTCATTGAACAACGCTGAGACAAATTGGCTTCCTTGATCAGAAAGCAGGTACTTCGGGGATCCCCATCGAGTAATAATCTCCTTCACCAAAATGCGGGAGCAGGTTACCGCCGAGGCCTCACGCAAGGGGAACAATTCTACCCATCTGGTGTAGTAGTCTACAAAGACCAAAAGGTAAGTGTTCAGGTGGGAGCTCCTTGGTAAGGGCCCCATTAAGTCCACTCCCAACATTTCCCACGGCTGGGTGACGATAGTTTGCTGCAACTTCCCAGCTGGTTTTCTCCCTTCAGGCTTATACTGTTGGCAGACTTGGCAGGCTCGTATGTACTCTGCTACCTCTAGACTCATCTTAGGCCAATATGCAAGTGCTTGCAGACGTTTGTAGGTTTTATATCGCCCTAGATGACCAGCCGAGGGGTCATCGTGGAACGCTTGCAGGAGTTGCGTGCGCATTGACTGAGGAAAATATACTTGATGAAGGGTACGATGCGGTAGATTGACTATCCGGTACACTTTATCCTCGACGATGGTAAGCCGAGTGGTGTCATTAAGGACTTGATCTCCATTTTCCAAGATGGAATTGTAGATGGCCTGGACATCAGAGTCATTTTGTTGAGCTGTCCATATTTCATCATCCCTTACAGGAAGTCCCAACTTTAGAGGGTCTGGCTTCTCTTCTGGCTTCTCTTTCATTATAGTAGCGCAGATTGCAGTACTCCCGGAAACAGGAGCTCGGGACAGGGCGTCAGGGACAGTGTTGTATCGGCCTTTCCTGTACTCCACAGAGAAGCTGAACTCTTGTAGTAACAAAGCCCAGCGCATGAGCCGTGGACTGGGTTTGTTAGACTTGAATACCCAGCTTAGAGCAGCATGGTCCGTCACCACCATGAAGTGTCGACCCTCCAGGTAGTGACGCCACTTTTGTAAAGCCCAGACCACGGCCAGGCACTCTGTGGTGCTCTGTGGTGGTATAATTTCTCTCGGCCTTGTTTAGAGTTCGGCTCGCGAAGGCTAGGACCTCCTCAGACCCTTGGGCTCTCTGCTGAACTAGTATGGCACCGAGACCGATGTTGCTGGCATCCGTCAGAGGCAATCGCAAATCAGGGTGTCCCAAGATGGGGGGAAGGACCAAGTATGTCTTCAGGACGTCAAAGGCTTCTTGACACTCCAAAGTCCAGTGGAATTTGGCCCCTTTTCGCTTGAGTTGGTGCAACGGTTCAGCAACTTGAGAAAAATTTGGCACAAACCGATGATACCATCCGGCCATACCCAAAAAGAGCTGAACTCCTTTTAAACAGGTGGGCACTGGGAAATCGTTGATGGCCTGGGTCTTGTCTGGATCTGCTTGAACTCACTCAGCCGAGACTACATGGCCCAGAAAGGTGATTTTTGTTCGGAAGAAGTTACTTTTGTCCATGTTCACCGTTAGGCCAGCTGTGCGGAGGCTGTCAAGAACCAGCTGCAGATCATTGAAATGAGTATGGTAGTCTGATGAATAAATGATGATATCATCCAAATAAACAAAACAGTTCTTCCCTACGAGGTCCTTGAGGGCACATTCCATTAATCGTTGGAACGTAGCTGGGGCATTCTTAAGACCGAAGGGCATTACTCTGAACTGGTAAAGTCCATGGCCACAGACAAAGGCGGTTCGTTCCTTACTGTCTGCATCCATCTGGACTTGCCAGTATCCACTATTCAAATCCAGATTAGTGAATACTACCGAATCAGCCAAGGACTCCAGAATTTCCTGGATGGTAGGCAAGGGATATGCGTCACTGTGGGTAACGCCATTCAATTTGCGGTAATCAACGCAAAATCTTAGACCACCGGTTTTCTTAGGTATAAGGACCACCGGGGAGGCCCAAGGGGAAGAAGAGGGTTCAATGACCCCTTTAGCAAGCATGTCCTTAACAAGCTCTTTGATGACTTGCAGCTTAGCTGGAGATACTCGATAGGGCCGTTGTTTTAAAGGCACATCATGGGTAAGAAAGATTTTGTGTTTCAAGAGTCCGGTATGGCCAAGATGAGAGGTGCAGACATCAGCATTGTCCTGCAGCTGCTTCAAGAGCTGTGTCTTGTCAGGACCATGCAACAGGGTTGCTTCAACAGCCTGATGCCAAGACTGCCGATCATGAACAATGTGTGAGGGGGTCAGAGCTTCTGGTTGAATAGTGGAGAAGAGGGAAACTCACTTAATTTCCACAGTTCACCAATCCCCACGTTGGGCGCCATTCTTTATGTAACGGTATGACACTTTTTTATTAATGCCACGTGTCACAAAGGTTCAAACAAAACAACATTAGATGAAACACCTACAATAGTTTTTTTGAACCCATATAATTTGAGACCATCAGTGAACAGGATAACACAGAAAACGTGGGTTCGTTTCTCAAACAAATTCAATCATAAGTAATACAACCATACAAGTCCAGTAGCCTACCATCGGAGACAGAGGCAGAGGGTGGCGCTGGCGTGCGTGCGAATGTGTGTGCGGCGATCAAGTATGTACGTGTGTGCGCGGGGCTCTGGAAGCCAGGTCAGAAAGTCAGTGTGGAGGGGTTGTACACAATAAACGTTCCAGAAATAATTGTAATCTTTTTTTTCCCACAAAAATAACAGCTTCCCCAGCAAGACGCAGTTCCAGGCAAATGAAAAATAAAGTGTACAACGAATCGCAATTCACAAGAGTCCAAGCATTCACCAACACTCCAAATACAATTTGTATATGCAACCAAGACAATACCTCACGAGAAGCTACGCTTAACACCACTCGTACAAGCAAACATCCTAATATCAGAATTTTATATCATACGGGAGGCTACTCTAACCACCCCTCGTATAAGCAAACACACTATTATCAGAAGTTTCTATCTAAACAGGCCCATACGAGAGGCTACTCTAAACACCCCTCATATCAGCAAACACACTAATATCCGCTGTAGGGCTAGGACTATGCAGCTGTTGCACCGGGGCTAAAAGTCAGTGTACAGGACAGTGCGGTTGGCTCACAGCGGACGCTCCAAACCCACGATAAGGAACAGGGAACCAGTGGCCTACTTTGTCGTTGTCCCTCACGGAGATGCAGAGTATTCCTCTTTCTTTTTTTCTCTCCCGCAAACCCCTATTTCAAAACTCATCAGGAGCTGTGCTGATTGAGCAACAAAGGGGGTGTGTCCTCTACTTCAAGCCTGACGGCTATCGCGGCTAATCAAAGGTGCCGTCGCTCACGTACCAGGGCGTGTTTCTAATTTGAGAGTTGCGCTTGTGCGTCTCCTGGGCAGGAGCGTCACAGTGTGTGTGTGTGTGTGTGTGTGTGTGTGCATATACGTGTGTGGCTCTGCAAAGGAAATAAAATACAACAGAGATATTTAGTAATCATGCTAATAGGCATCTCTCAATACAGGTTGACTTAAAACTCACATTTTCGACGTCAACGCAGTTAAACAGCACTAAAAACAGAAGTGAGCCATGCTCCGTTTATGTCACATTATTTCTCTTAGGATTGTTTAATGTCCATACATATGAAGCCATTTAACATTACACAAGTGGAAAGTGGTTGTGATCATTTTGAAACCAAGACTGATTTTATTGGTGAGCTGATTTTGAGAAATCAAACTATGCTGCTACCTAGTTATGCTAGCTAACTAACACGAAGAGTTCAGTAGGCCTAATGTATTACCTTACGTTTTTATACATAATGCTGTTATGATATATGAAAACAACCAGTAGAAACATCTCTGTGTATAATGTATATTTGAAAGAAGGCGATTGATGTAGGCCTACATACCGTTCTTGAAAATGTTGCAGAATGCAGTCCAGAAGTCAAATTTGGCACTAAATACAAAGACGCTCCACCAAGACGCTCACACGCGCAGGTCGGGGGAGATTGTTTACAAACTGTCAAACTTATACATCGCAAACTGGACGCTATAGACACCACGCGACTACATAACCACTCGAAGCCGCGAGGACCAAAGCTTATAATCATGAAAAAAAAAAATATAGTATTGAATGGGGAAATAAGCGTGAGAAATGGCAAGTGTGGCGTGTGGTGTGAGAATGGGTAGAATTGCGTGACTGTCACACTCAAAGCGTGAGGCCTGGCAGCTTTGTTATAGGCTACTAAAGTGCCAAATATCAACAAATAAAACGATTCAAAGCCGTCACTACGTTGCCGATGGCTCCCTATGCTGTAAATGACTGAGACACGCTTGCAACGTGTGTCCATTTTACTAACAATTTCTGCTGTTTATACTATTTGCTGTCCTAAAATATTGAAGACAGACGTTAACATGATTCTAGCAAGACATACCTGCAGTCAAAAGTGTGATTTCTGTCAACAAATCGAGTTTCAGGAGAGCGTTTAATTGTACTTTTATTTTGACGGTATATTCTGCCGTTTCGGACTGACCGGACGTCTTATTGCCGCTACAGGAATCCTTAAATCCGCTAGTTTCACGGAACCTCAACTAGCAGCGTTAACCTAGCGGCAATAGAACGTTCAAACCGGATATGAAAACTGTTAGCCAAAACGGCTAAAAGTTAGCCAAAATATCAAAATAAAAGTCCCGCGATTTATACGGATCCACAGAGGTTAACAATGGGAATCCCTAACAATAATGATAATGAATTCCATGCAGCCACCGAACGGTCGAAATTTCGCCTTTTAATTTATAAGAATGAGAAATTAATGAAGATGTTTGGTGGAAACCTTCCAGATTGTTCAAATTACATGATAAAAGTAGCCTACTATTTTTCAATAGCTCTAAAAATGGCTCTATCTTTTTCAGGGGGATATATATCATTTAGGATACATATATCATTTGCCTTATTCGAGAAATAACTTATTTCTTATTTGAAGACCAAAGAAACTGAGAGGGTTACACTAAACACTACAGCTTATTGATGAAAGCCATTAAACAAGGCATTATACAATGCACACAATTAGAGTGCATGCATGACATTCAAATACTTGAAATAGGAAAACTAAGTCTTGTGCACCCTCAACATGGGGGTAAAATTAAGTCCTTACAACATGACCTTTCAAATGACATATGATTTACAGGGCCTGAATCGCTTTTATGGCATTGGCGGGGCATCTTGTGCCCGCTGCACCATTCGCCATAGAGACAAATGGAGAGCACACCTAATATTCAAATAGCTGAAATAAGAAAACTAAATCTTGTGCACCCTCAACATGGAGGTAAAATGACATCCTGACAACATGACCTTTCAAATGACATATGATTTACAGGGCCTGAATCGCTTTTGTGGCATTGGCGGGGCATCTTGTGCCCGCTGCACCATTCGCCATAGACACAAATGGAGAGCACACCTAATATTCAAATAGCTGAAAAAAGAAATCTAAATCTTGTGCACCCTCAACATGGGGGTAAAATGACATCCTGACAACATGACCTTTCAAATGACATATGATTTACAGGGCCTGAAACGCTTTTGTGGCATTGGCGGGGCATCTTGTGCCCGCTGCACCATTCGCCATAGACATAAATGGAGAGCACATATGACATTCAAGTAGCTGAAATAAGAAAACTAAATCTTGTGCACCCTCAACATGGGGGTAAAATGAAATCCTTGACATGACCTTTCAAATGATATCGCTTTTGTGGCATTGGCGGGTCACACCTAATATTCAAATAGCTGAAATAAGTCACGCAAGGGATCCTTAATGTAGAGGTTATCAACCAAACCCTTAAGACACAGGCTTCCGCACCCAGCCGATATTTACCACAAAGTCCTCCGGGTTTGTGCGCAACGGAATGGCAGTAGGATCGGTATGTCACAAATGTCACAAATATTGCCAGTTTTAGAAGACATCAGTATATTAGTTCCCAGCCTCGACGTCGGTAATCATAATGACCCCGTAGATTTGTTGTACTCCTTAAATTCATGGTTTAAAGAACTACATTTGTGCAATGAATTCCACGTACATAATTATGGAGGACCGAAAGTGCCAAAATTCAATAAATAAATACATCATCAATAATTATTTAAATGTGTCATTAATTAATTTAAATTGGAATTAAATACATAAATGTTGTATTAAATGTGTCATTAATTAGTGTGCTTGCCCGAAGGGAAGCACACTATTGTTATCGTCAAGTTTTCTTTATTTCTTTATTTATTCTCCCCGTTTTTCTTGCAGCTAACTCCTCCTCGCCCGTTTGAGCTAGAGACGCCATTCAAACACCAAAACGTCCGGCCCGATCCGGTGCAGGTTGCTATGACTTTTCGTGGCGATACTCTTTGCCACTCCTTTTTTATCCCTCTTTTTCATCCCCTTTTTCTCTCATTGACTAACATGGGGAAGGTTGAGCCATTGTGACGTCACGCACTCTAGCCAACTGACATTAGATCAGTTGACATAGGAGAAGCTCTCTTAAATGCCAGAAGTGGTTAGATAGAGAGTGCAAAATATTAAAACGAATGTAGTGGCAACAGTTTCAGGTACAGTTTATACACCCGCTCTAACAGTGTTAACCAGTATGTGAGTAACGTGGGTTTTATTAAGGCATAGCGTGTGTAATGTGTAGCTATTTCATTCCGTTTGTTAACCTTTCCGGCTGTCTGTATACCAGCAGCAGAGCGGAGCATTTCACTCCCCTGCAATCTCGGAATGAAATAGCTACACAATACACACGCTATGCTTTAATAAAATTCACGTTTTACGAGACACCAACAGAGGCACAACCGACAAGTCTTACCATTGAAGATCTTTGACGTTCGGTCTGAAACTTCATCCAGCCATCCAGGTTAATCCAAGTTGTTATGGAGAACGACAGTTGCATCAATCATATTTCATTAAAACTTCACACTTCTTACATTGGACATATCCACCAGCCTAATTAGAATCTGCATTGTCTACTGAGCAGAAAATTCTCCATACAGTAGATTTCCCTTCGTTTAGTATCATTTTAAACTTTCCAGATGACTGTATTGCCCTCGCTCGTCAAGTGATACGTGTCCAGAAACAAGGCTCCTTTGACTGGATAGCCAGAGCTAGCATAACTGCCATTGAAATCCAATGGTAATGCTACCTAGCTAGGTATGCTAATTGTCGGTATCCATCGTTAACTCGTTAATCGTTAACCATCATGTCACTGGCTTTAATTTAAGAATGGCATGTTAGTAGTACATTTAGTAGTACATTTAATATCAGTACACTTGATTCATTACTGCTGATGTGTTACTTATATATGTTACTTATTAGCAGCTAGCTACCTAGCTAGCCACTGTGTTCCGATGTGTTTTCAGTTAGCATTAGCGGCAAGCTAGCTGCTGTAATAGTCGAGTTGAGCTTCAGTTAAGACGCTGCGTACCGTACTTCATCATCACATTCGATTATTTATTACAAACAAATTCAAATTCAGCTGTAGGCATGAGATCTGTATCTTGGAGACTAATTGCATCCACAATGTAAGTACTGCAAGCTAGACTACTATGCAGTTGACACAACACAGGAGGTCCCTGGGCCTGAGAAGGGAAGGGAATGAGTTTAATGTGGCTATAATATGGAATTTTAAATGTGCCTAAAACTAGACTAAATTGTAATGAGTTTTCGAAAACTAGACTGAAACTAAGAAGGATAACTATGACTAAATGTGACTAAAACTAATATGCATTTTTGTCTTAAGACTGAATCTAAAAATAGCTGCCAAAATGAACACTGAGATAGGGGACCCCTTAATCTGCAATTCATGGTTGCTAGCTCTAATCAGATGTACTACCTAGGCTTATAAGAGAAGACTAACTTTGTATGGCAACGAACACCAATAACTAGAACTAATTTGACAGACTATAAACCAATGTGATACACGTGCTCTCTATCTATACAGTAAAAGTGTTGCTTACGTTTGATACTACACCTACAGACTAACTCTAACTGCATTAAGTCTAACATATAGGCCTATCTTACAATAAACTTTAAGTAAAGCTGGCTATGTAACCGCATTCATTCCAATATTGTTGCAGAGATGTTTCCTTTTACCAAGATAGCAATTTCAACAATTCACTTAGCTCAGTAAGTCAGTATAACGAAACTCTGAGATACCCTCATATGTCTAAACGTCAGTGGAGCCAAAATATAATGGTTGAGCTTGGTTGCTTGCTAAAATATATTGGAAGAAGGCCCCACTACACTGATTGAGTAGATGTAAATACATGTTAATTCATAGGCACTTGTTCTCTCTGTCACAGAGCAAGCACACTCTCGCAGTTCGTTCACGAAACGCATTCTAGTTTATTTAATACAATTCATTTTATGCTAAAAAAACGTATTTAATTATTTCACTATTTAATTAATTATGTCATGGTCTTGTGTTGCACCGAATCAATAATTTATTTTATCTGTCAAACTCACCCATCAAAGTCAGTGGGCGGATTCCTAATACCTGATTGGTTACCCTGCACATCAAGTCAAGGCTTATCGATTCCAGAAATTTGGATTGACGCAGGCCTCATTCCTAAACACTGGGTGTCAAACAAAACTTTTTCTTAGACGCTAAAAATCCAGAGCGTGCGAGGTTTCGATTTCTACTGCAAGTTCAACCTCAACTTAACACGTACGACCTCCTGTAAAGGTAAGTGCTATTTTCTGCTATTTTATGTTTTGCAGTTAACATAGAACTGTTGTTACATAGCCAAAGTGTAGGGGCTAGCCTACTGTTATTAGCGACGGTTGCGCCTAAAACGTAATGCCATTTGCTACGGTTGATTGACGGGGACGGGAATGTATTTGTTTTCTCCTCTTTTACCCGGACGCATTTAGGTCTCCAAAAGAGGAAATGTCCGTGTAAAAGAGGACGTCTGCCTTAGTGCCTTGTCTTGTGTTTCAGTTGCTTGATGTTTGACTGTGTTAGGAATGGTGTTGACTTGCTAGTTTGTCATAAACAGCTGCTAGCAAGTAGCCATGTTGGCTAGGTTGCAAACAACTTCCCTAACACAGTCAAACATCACCAAGTTCATTGTCAACATTAAAATCGCTTTACATGCTAAATAACCTACAATTTCACTCATGTGGGCCTATATGATCATGAGGTCAGAATGCACTCAAAAGTGTACAAAATAATACACACTTGATGCAATAGGCTACATGCTGTTGGAGCCTGAGGGTGGAACTTGAGCTAATTCTTTTAGTTTTAGTGAAGGAAAAATAATTATTCCATGAATTAAGACAAAACATGAATGTGAATGAATTTTACATCTGTCAAATTATGTAATTCATACTTATGGAAATAACTATGTAGTCATATAGTCAGGTACAGACAATAGGTCTACATAGCCCTGTATAATCAATGCAATGATGTCACCATGTAGGCCTAGTTTTCAATAATATCTTGCTGTAGGCTAATACTGATTCGAATGCCAATTGTTAAGTGTTCAAAAAGCTGGAACAAGCTGGTAAAAAAGGGAACCTAACAGATGTTTTTTTTATTACTATCATAGATAAATATACCAGTAGCCTATCGTAGTGTATTTGTGGTATTGTATTGTGGTATAGTATTGTAAGTATAGGGTTTGGTGATATTTTGGCAGGTATAGTATCGAAGTCATAATTTTGGTATCGTGACAACCCTAGTGTCAAACATATTCTTCATCAGTTTCAGTGACCTTGCGTTTTTGGTATGGTGCAGATTGGCATTTTGTAAATGTCTGCTAAATTAATTATGTGTGTTTCTTTTTTAGCCTATCGTATCGTATCGTATTTGTGGTATTGTATTGTGGTAGCGTATTGTAAGTATAGGGTTTGGTGATATTTTGGCAGGTATAGTATCGAAGTCATAATTTTGGTATCGTGACAACCCTAGTGTCAACCATATACTTCATCAGTTTCAGTGACCTTGCGTTTTTGGTATGGTGCAGATTGGCATTTTGTAAATGTCTGCTAAATTAACTAGAATGCGTTTCGTGAACGAACTGCGAGAGTGTGCTTGCTCTGTGTGACAGAGAGAACAAGTGCCTATGAATTAACATGTATTTACATCTACTCAATCAGTGTAGTGGGGCCTTCTTCCAATATATTTTAGCAAGCAACCAAGCTCAACCATTATATTTTGGCTCCACTGACGTTTAGACATATGAGGGTATCTCAGAGTTTCGTTATACTGACTTACTGAGCTAAGTGAATTGTTGAAATTGCTATCTTGGTAAAAGGAAACATCTCTGCAACAATATTGGAATGAATGCGGTTACATAGCCAGCTTTACTTAAAGTTTATTGTAAGATAGGCCTATATGTTAGACTTAATGCAGTTAGAGTTAGACTGTAGGTCTAGTATCAAACGTAAGCAACACTTTTACTGTATAGATAGAGAGCACGTGTATCACATTGGTTTATAGTCTGTCAAATTAGATCTGGTTATTGGTGTTTGTTGGCATAAAAAGTTAGTCTTCTCTTATAAGCCTAGGTAGTACATCTGATTAGAGCTAGCAACCATGAATTGCAGATTAAGGGGTCCCCTATCTCAGTGTTCATTTTAGCAGCTATTTTTAGATTCAGTCTTAAGACAAAAATGCATATTAGTTTAAGTCACATTTAGTCATAGTTATCCTTCTTAGTTTCAGTCTAGTTTTCGAAAACTCATTACAATTTAGTCTAGTTTTAGGCACATTTAAAATTCCATATTATAGCCACATTAAACTCCTTCCCTTCCCTTCTCAGGCCCAGGGACCTCCTGTGTTGTGTCTACTGCATAGTAGTCTAGCTTGCAGTACTTAAATTGTGGATGCAATTAGTCTCCAAGATACAGATCAGCTGAATTCCAATTAAATCAATGTAAATAATAATTTAAGGCAATACTTGATAAACAGAATTGTCATTCAAATATATGAGAATATCACGTCTAGATTAAATCAACCACATATCCTCCATATGAAATGCTGTGAAATCTCATTACCAACAGATTTAGCTAGACGGATAGTTTTGACAGTTGAAAGTGGTGTCAATGATAATAACAATTGCCCAAATAAACAAGGCTATTCAAACCAGTCACATATTCATTTATTTTTTGCTTGATTAATGTTGTGCGTAGCCTGTCCGAAATTGTTATCTTGGTAAAAGGAAACATACTGCAATGAGTTTACTAGCTAGCTATCAAAAGCTAGTATAAGTTGGGATATGCTACGTCATTGTTAGCTAACGTTAGCTAACGTTAGCTAGCTAAACGTTTACCGAGGCTAACGTGACGCTTCAATCGAAAATGATTAGCTAGCCCTGTCCTTTAGCCCATACTGCGATGAGTTTACTAGCTAGCTATCAAAAGCTAGTATAACTTGGGATATGCTACCTCATAGTTAGCTAACGTTAGCTAGCTAAACATTTACCGAGGCTAACGTGAAGCTTCAATCAAAAATTATTAGCTAGCTTTCCAAGCTAGCTGACACAACCTAAACACTCGACTGCCCCTTTGAAGTCAACTTAACGTTGGCTAATATATTCTAATAACTAGTTATCATTGACAGTTACAAGCTAATTTACCAAACTCCTTTCTGTCCTAAATTGAGCAGTTGCTGGTGTGAGCTACAATATGGGAGCTAGCAAAGCCATTTCTAGCTCTACTTCACAATACTGCTGCCTAGTGTAATAAGTTAACGTAAAACATAAATGTTTATAAAGTATCAGACATAAACAGGATACAACACACCAGTTACCGATTGATATTATGTGTTTATATATACCGAAAATGTCAGTAAATCCAGATGATGATTATGCTGCTGCTGCTGTTGGTCCCGTCGAAAACCCTGGAGTCGCGACCCTGTCACTTGTTTCCATGTGAAATCAATGGAATGCTTCACTTTTTGGCGCCGTATTGACAACTGTCACTCGCACACTGTGCTTGTAAATTATTTTTCAAGTTTGCACGTACCTATTTATGCGAGTGAAATACTCGCACTGTAGAGCCCTGGAAGGTGTCTCTTAATATTCCTACAGTTAAATGGAGAGCGACTGATAGAGCGGGTGACGTCACAATGGCTCAACCTTCCCCATGTTAGTCAATGAGAGAAAAAGGGGATGAAAAAGAGGAATAAAAAAGGAGTGGCAAAGAGTATCGCCACGAAAAGTCATAGCAACCTGCACCGGATCGGGCCGGACGTTTTGGTGTTTGAATGGCGTCTCTAGCTCAAACGGGCGAGGAGGAGTTAGCTGCAAGAAAAACGGGGAGAATAAATAAACTAGAATGCGTTTCGTGAACGAACTGCGAGAGTGTGCTTGCTCTGTGACAGAGAGAACAAGTGCCAATGAATTAACATGTATTTACATCTACTCAATCAGTGTAGTGGGGCCTTCTTCCAATATATTTTAGCAAGCAACCAAGCTCAACCATTATATTTTGGCTCCACTGACGTTTAGACATATGAGGGTATCTTTGTTGTTCTGTTTTTGTTTGTTTGTTTGCTTGTTTATTGTGAAAGGGTCTAGTGTGTTACATTTGGTCATAGCCTAATAGTTCCAGAGTCTCGTTATACTGACTTACTGAGCTAAGTGAATTGTTGAAATTGTTATCTTGGTAAAAGGAAACATCTCTGCAACAATATTGGAATGAATGCGGTTACATAGCCAGCTTTACTTAAAGTTTATTGTAAGATAGGCCTATATGTTAGACTTAATGCAGTTAGAGTTAGACTGTAGGTCTAGTATCAAACGTAAGCAACACTTTTACTGTATAGCTAGAGAGCACGTGTATCACATTGGTTTATAGTCTGTCAAATTAGTTCTAGTTATTGGTGTTCGTTGGCATAAAAAGTTAGTCTTCTCTTATAAGCCTATAGTACATCTGATTAGAGCTAGCAACCATGAAAAACCTCTTCTGAAACTAAGAAGGATAACTATGACTAAATGTGACTAAAACTAATATGCATTTTTGTCTTAAGACTGAATCTAAAATAGCTGCCAAAATGAATACATCTCAGTGTTCATTTTGGCAGCTATTTTAGATTCAGCAGCTATTTTAGATTCAGTGCATATTAGTTTTAGTCACATTTAGTCATAGTTATCCTTCTTAGTTTCAGTCTAGTTTTCGAAAACTGAGCACACTACAACAGCTACGCTGTGTGTACATCCTCAAACGTTTTTCAGTTAACCTAATGATTCAAGGTCTCTCATGAATCATTACTCCCAGGACACGGGTTAATGTTAACTCACGCTATCGGTCACAACAAGTTACTTGGGATATGATACCTCATAGTTAGCTAACGTTAGCTAGCTAAACGTTTACAGAGGCTAACGTGAAGCTTCAATCAAAAATTATTAGCTAGCTTTCCAAGCTAGCTGACACAACCTAAACACTCGACTGCCCCTTTGAAGTCAACTTAACGTTGGCTAATATATTCTAATAACTAGTTATCATTGACAGTTACAAGCTAATTTACCAAACTCCTTTCTGTCCTAAATTGAGCAGTTGCTGGTGTGAGCTACAATATGGGAGCTAGCAAAGCCATTTCTAGCTCTACTTCACAATACTGCTGCCTAGAGTAATAAGTTAACGTAAAACATAAATGTTTATAAAGTATCAGACATAAACAGGATACAACACACAAGTTACCAATTGATATTATGTGTTTATATATACCGAAAATGTCAGTAAATCCAGATGATGATTATGCTGCTGCTGCTGTTGGTCCCGTCGCAGGTCCCGTCGAAAACCCTGGAGTCGCGACCCTGTCAGTTGTTTCCATGTGAAATCAATGGAATGCTTCACTTTTTGGCGCCGTATTGACAACTGTCTGTCACTCGCACACTGTGCTTGTAAATTATTTTTCAAGTTTGCACGTACCTATTTATGCGAGTGAAATACTCGCACTGTAGAGCCCTGGTTCAAGGTGTCTCTTAATATTCCTACAGTTGAATGGAGAACGACTGATAGAGCGGGTGACGTCACAATGGCTCAACCTTCCCCATGTTAGTCAATGAGAGAAAAGGGGGATGAAAAAATGGAATAAAAAAGGAGTGACAAGGAGTACCGCCACGAAAAGTCATAGCAGCTTGCACCGGATCGGGCCGGACGTTTTGGTGTTTGAATGGCGTCTCTAGCTCAATCGGGCGAGGAGTAGTTAGCTGCAAGAAAAACGTACGGAATAAATAAATAAACTAGAATGCGTTTCGTGAACGAACTGCGAGAGTGTGCTTGCTCTGTGACAGAGAGAACAAGTGCCTACGAATTAACATGTATTTACATCTACTCAATCAGTGTAGTGGGGCCTTCTTCCAATATATTTTAGCAAGCAACCAAGCTCAACCATTATATTTTGGCTCCACTGACGTTTAGACATATGAGGGTATCTCAGAGTTTCGTTATACTGACTTACTGAGCTAAGTGAATTGTTGAAATTGCTATCTTGGTAAAAGGAAACATCTCTGCAACAATATTGGAATGAATGCGGTTACATAGCCAGCTTTACTTAAAGTTTATTGTAAGATAGGCCTATACGTTAGACTTAATGCAGTTAGAGTTAGACTGTAGGTCTAGTATCAAACGTAAGCAACACTTTTACTGTATAGATAGAGAGCACGTGTATCACATTGGTTTATAGTCTGTCAAATTAGCTCTAGTTATTGGTGTTCGTTGGCATAAAAAGTTTGTCTTCTCTTATAAGCCTAGGTAGTACATCTGATTAGAGCTAGCAACCATGAATTGCAGATTAAGGGGTCCCCTATCTCAGTGTTCATTTTGGCAGCTATTTTTAGATTCAGTCTAAAGACAAAAATGCATATAAGTTTTAGTCACATTTAGTCATAGTTATCCTTCTTAGTTTCAGTCTAGTTTTCGAAAACTCATTACAATTTAGTCTAGTTTTAGGCACATTTAAAATTCCATATTATAGCCACATTAAACTCCTTACCTTACCTTCCCTTCTCAGGCCCAGGGACCTCCTGTGTTGTGTCAACTGTAGTAGTCTAGCTTGCAGTACTTAAATTGTGGATGCAATTAGTCTCCAAGATACAGATCTCATGCCTACAGCTGAATTCGAATTTGTTTGTAATAAATAATCGAATGTGATGATGAAGTACGGTACGCAGCGTCTTAACTGAAGCTTAACTCAACTATTACAGCAGCTAGCTTAGCTTGCCGCTAATACTAACTGAAAACACATTGGAACTCATAGTGGCTAGCTAGGTAGCTAGCTGCTAATAAGTAACATATATAAGTAACACATCAGCAGTAATGAATCAAGTGTACTGATATTATATGTACTACTAAATGTACTACTAACATGCCATTCTTAAATTAAAGCCAGTGACATGATGGTTAACGATTAACGAGTTAACGATGGATACCGACAATTAGCATACCTAGCTAGGTAGCATTACCATTGGATTTCAATGGCAGTTATGCTAGCTATGGCTATCCAGACAAAGGGCCTTGTTTCTGGACACGTATCACTTGAAGAGCAATACAGTAATCTGGAAAGTTTAAAAGGATACTAAACGAAGGGAAATCTACTGTATGGAGATATTTCTGCTCAGTAGACAATGCAGATTCTAATTAGGCTGGTGGATACGTCCAATGTAATAAGTGTGAAGTTTTAATGAAATGATTGATGCAACTGTCGTTCTCCACAATAACTTGGATTAACCTGGATGGCTGGTTGTAGTTTCAGACCGAACGTCAAAGATCTTCAATGGTAAGACTTGTCGATTGTGCCTCTGTTGGTGTCTCGTAAAACGTGAGTTTTATTAAAGCATAGCGTGTGTATTGTGTAGCTATTTCATTCCGAGATGGCAGGGGAGTGAAATGCTCCGCTCTGCTGCTGGTATACAGACAGCCGGAAAGGTTAACAAACGGAATGAAATAGCTACACATTACACACGCTATGCCTTAATAAAACCCACGTTACTCACATACTGGTTAACACTGTTAGAGCGGGTGTATAAACTGTACCTGAAACTGTTGCCACTACATTCGTTTTAATATTTTGCACTCTCTATCTAACCACTCGTTCAAGTGTTTTCTTGAGTTGGTACAGCCAACTACTGCATACGTAGTTCCCGAACCACTTGCATAGCCCCGCACAGCTAGGATAGCTCACGTTACCGTAGTAGGAATACAAGCATTAGCGCACTATATCCACACAACTAAATTCATGAATTACTTCACAGGTTTACTTAACAACTTGAATTAAGGAAAATGATCCCCCGTTACGGCTAGCTGAAACTGCCAGTGGATACTCCCGTTACGTAGTGTTAGTTAGCCTTTAGCCCCGTACTCAGATGTTACAGCTGCTTAACACAGCTAGGATAGCTAACGTTACCGTAGTGGGAATACAAGCTTTAGCTCACTATATCCACACAACTAAATTCATGAATTACTTCAAAGGTTTACTTCACAACTTGAATTAAGGAAAATGGCGTCTCCAACGTTAACGTAACGTTAATTTATATGTTAGCTGCTACCATTCAAATTTCAGTCAGTACACTGAAAATGCTGCCATTCAACTCACCTTAACGAAGTGGAAATACGGTAGCTAGGTTAGAAACTGTAGTTACTCTTATTCTTTCTCAAAGTTGAATTGAGAGGGACAGAGAAATACGGTTCCTCTTATTCTTTTTCAAAGTTGAATTGAGAGGGACAGAGAAAATGCGGTTCTTCCGATTTGGCGGAGGTGTCAGTGAGAAGCACAGCTGCAAGCCAGTTTAATGACCCTATTATGACGTCATAATGGCAGAGACCTCTGCCATGCAAGTCTATGGAGAAAAAAGGGGATGAAAAAGAGGGATAAAAAAGGAGTGGCATGGGGTACCGCCACGAAAAGTCATAGCAGCTTGCACCGGATCGGGCCGGACATTTTGGTGTTTGAATGGCGTCTCTAGCTCAATCGGGCGAGGAGGAGTTAGCTGCAAGAAAAACGTACGGAATAAATAAATAAATAAATAAAGAAAACTTGACGATAACAATACTGTGCTTCCCTTCGGGCAAGCACACTAATAAAGAAATAAAGAAAACTTGACGATAACAATACTGTGCTTCCCTTCGGGCAAGCACACTAATAAACTAGAATGCGTTTCGTGAACGAACTGCGAGAGTGTGCTTGCTCTGCAGTGCAGTGGCCGAGTGCGCATATGTTGTTGAGGGGCCTCACAGACTGATATCTGAGAACAAAATCTGTATAGTACTGTGTTTTCTGTGGTCATAGTCATAATAGTTCCAGAGTTTCGTTATACTGACTTACTGAGCTAAGTGAATTATTAGTGTGCTTGCCCGAAGGGAAGCACAGTATTGTTATCGTCAAGTTTTCTTTATTAGTGTGCTTGCCCGAAGGGAAGCACAGTATTGTTATCGTCAAGTTTTCTTTATTAGTGTGCTTGCCCGAAGGGAAGCACAGTATTGTTATCGTCAAGTTTTCTTTATTCCGTACGTTTTTCTTGCAGCTAACTCCTCCTCGCCCGATTGAGCTAGAGACGCCATTCAAACACCAAAACGTCCGGCCCGATCCGGTGCAAGCTGCTATGACTTTTCGTGGCGGTACCCCATGCCACTCCTTTTTTATCCCTCTTTTTCATCCCCTTTTTTCTCCATAGACTTGCATGGCAGAGCGCTCTGCCATCATGACGTCATAATAGGGTCATTAAACTGGCTTGCAGCTGTGCTTCTCACTGACACCTCCGCCAAATCCGAGGAACCGCATTTTCTCTGTCCCTCTCAATTCAACTTTGAAAAAGAATAAGAGGAACCGTATTTCTCTGTCCCTCTCAATTCAACTTTGAGAAAGAATAAGAGTAACTACAGTTTCTAACCTAGCTACCGTATTTCCACTTCGTTAAGGTGAGTTGAATGGCAGCATTTTCAGTGTAGCCTACTGACTGAAATTTTAATGGAAACTGATAGTTAGCCGTAGCAGCTAACATATAAATTAACGTTACGTTAACGTTGGAGACGCCATTTTCCTTAATTCAAGTTGTGAAGTAAACCTTTGAAGTAATTCATGAATTTAGTTGTGTGGAGATAGCGCTTGTATTCCCACTACGGTAACGTTAGCTGTGTTAAGCAGAGCTATCCTAGCTGTGTTAAGCAGCTGTAACATCTGAGTACGGGGCTAAAGGCTAACTAACACTACGTAACGGGAGTATCCACTGGCAGTTTCAGCTAGCCGTAACGGGGGATCATTTTCCTTAATTCAAGTTGTTAAGTAAACCTGTGAAGTAATTCATGAATTTAGTTGTGTGGATATAGTGAGCTAAGACTTGTATTCCTACTACGGTAACGTGAGCTATCCTAGCTGTGCGGGGCTATGCAAAAGTTGCTTATACTGAAAGAATGGTTAACTTGTTGTGGCCGATAGCGTGAGTTAACATTAACCCGTGTCCTGGGAGTAATGATTCATGAGAGACCTTGAATCATTAGGTTAACTGAAAAACGTTTGAGGATGTAGCTGTTGTAGTGTGCTCAGTTTTCGAAAACTAGACTGAAACTAAGAAGGATAACTATGACTAAATGTGACTAAAACTAATATGCACTGAATCTAAAATAGCTGCTGAATCTAAAATAGCTGCCAAAATGAACACTGAGATGTATTAATTTTGGCAGCTATTTTAGATTCAGTCTTAAGAATGCATATTAGTTTTAGTCACATTTAGTCATAGTTATCCTTCTTAGTTTCAGAAGAGGTTTTTCATGGTTGCTAGCTCTAATCAGATGTACTATAGGCTTATAAGAGAAGACTAACTTTTTATGCCAACGAACACCAATAACTAGAACTAATTTGACAGACTATAAACCAATGTGATACACGTGCTCTCTAGCTATACAGTAAAAGTGTTGCTGACGTTTGATACTAGACCTACAGTCTAACTCTAACTGCATTAAGTCTAACATATAGGCCTATCTTACAATAAACTTTAAGTAAAGCTGGCTATGTAACCGCATTCATTCCAATATTGTTGCAGAGATGTTTCCTTTTACCAAGATAGCAATTTCAACAATTCACTTAGCTCAGTAAGTCAGTATAACGAAACTCTGAGATACCCTCATATGTCTAAACGTCAGTGGAGCCAAAATATAATGGTTGAGCTTGGTTGCTTGCTAAAATATATTGGAAGAAGGCCCCACTACACTGATTGAGTAGATGTAAATACATGTTAATTCATAGGCACTTGTTCTCTCTGTCACAGAGCAAGCACACTCTCGCAGTTCGTTCACGAAACGCATTCTAGTTAGTGTGCTTGCCCGAAGGGAAGCACAGTATTGTTATCGTCAAGTTTTCTTTATTTCTTTATTTATTTATTTATTCCGTACGTTTTTCTTGCAGCTAACTACTCCTCGCCCGATTGAGCTAGAGATGCCATTCAAACACCAAAACGTCCGGCCCGATCCGGTGCAAGCTGCTATGACTTTTCGTGGCGGTACTCCTTGTCACTCCTTTTTTATTCCATTTTTTCATCCCCCTTTTCTCTCATTGACTAACATGGGGAAGGTTGAGCCATTGTGACGTCACCCGCTCTATCAGTCGTTCTCCATTCAACTGTAGGAATATTAAGAGACACCTTCCAGGGCTCTACAGTGCGAGTATTTCACTCGCATAAATAGGTACGTGCAAACTTGAAAAATAATTTACAAGCACAGTGTGTGAGTGACAGACAGTTGTCAATACGGCGCCAAAAAGTGAAGCATTCCATTGATTTCACATGGAAACAACTGACAGGGTCGCGACTCCAGGGTTTTCGACGGGACCTGCGACGGGACCAACAGCAGCAGCAGCATAATCATCATCTGGATTTACTGACATTTTCGGTATATATAAACACATAATATCAATTGGTAACTGGTGTGTTGTATCCTGTTTATGTCTGATACTTTATAAACATTTATGTTTTACGTTAACTTATTACACTAGGCAGCAGTATTGTGAAGTAGAGCTAGAAATGGCTTTGCTAGCTCCCATATTGTAGCTCACACCAGCAACTGCTCAATTTAGGACAGAAAGGAGTTTGGTAAATTAGCTTGTAACTGTCAATGATAACTAGTTATTAGAATATATTAGCCAACGTTAAGTTGACTTCAAAGGGGCAGTCGAGTGTTTAGGTTGTGTCAGCTAGCTTGGAAAGCTAGCTAATAATTTTTGATTGAAGCTTCACGTTAGCCTCTGTAAACGTTTAGCTAGCTAACGTTAGCTAACTATGAGGTATCATATCCCAAGTAACTTGTTGTGACCGATAGCGTGAGTTAACATTAACCCGTGTCCTGGGAGTAATGATTCATGAGAGACCTTGAATCATTAGGTTAACTGAAAAACGTTTGAGGATGTACACACAGCGTAGCTGTTGTAGTGTGCTCAGTTTTCGAAAACTAGACTGAAACTAAGAAGGATAACTATGACTAAATGTGACTAAAACTAATATGCACTGAATCTAAAATAGCTGCTGAATCTAAAATAGCTGCCAAAATCAACACTGAGATGTATTAATTTTGGCAGCTATTTTAGATTCAGTCTTAAGACAAAAATGCATATTAGTTTTAGTCACATTTAGTCATAGTTATCCTTCTTAGTTTCAGAAGAGGTTTTTCATGGTTGCTAGCTCTAATCAGATGTACTATAGGCTTATAAGAGAAGACTAACTTTTTATGCCAACAAACACCAATAACTAGAACTAATTTGACAGACTATAAACCAATGTGATACACGTGCTCTCTAGCTATACAGTAAAAGTGTTGCTTACGTTTGATACTAGACCTACAGTCTAACTCTAACTGCATTAAGTCTAACATATAGGCCTATCTTACAATAAACTTTAAGTAAAGCTGGCTATGTAACCGCATTCATTCCAATATTGTTGCAGAGATGTTTCCTTTTACCAAGATAACAATTTCAACAATTCACTTAGCTCAGTAAGTCAGTATAACGAGACTCTGGAACTATTAGGCTATGACCAAATGTAACACACTAGACCCTTTCACAATAAACAAGCAAACAAACAAACAAAAACAGAACAACAAAGATACCCTCATATGTCTAAACGTCAGTGGAGCCAAAATATAATGGTTGAGCTTGGTTGCTTGCTAAAATATATTGGAAGAAGGCCCCACTACACTGATTGAGTAGATGTAAATACATGTTAATTCATTGGCACTTGTTCTCTCTGTCACAGAGCAAGCACACTCTCGCAGTTCGTTCACGAAACGCATTCTAGTTAGTGTGCTTGCCCGAAGGGAAGCACACTATTGTTCTTCGTTTTTTACTATTTTTTTTATTCTAGTAGTTTTTCTTGCAGCTAACTACTCCTCGCCCGATTGAGATAGAGACGCCGTTCAAACACCAAAACGTCCGGCCCGATCCGGTGCAAGCTGCTATGACTTTTCGTGGCGGTACTCCTTGCCACTCCTTTTTTATTCCTCTTTTTCCATCACCTTTTTTCTCCATAGACTTGCATGGCAGAACTTTGAGGCATTATGACATCATAATAGGCTCATTAAACTGGCTTGCACCTGTGATTCACTGACAACTCTCACTGACACCTGCGCACGGTTCCTCTTCTCTCTCTGTCCCTCTCCATTCAACTGTATAACTAGGAATATTAAGAGACACCTTCCATACCAGGGCTCTACTCACTCATGCATACTCACTCATGTTTACTCACTCGTGCATACTCACTCATGCATACTCACTCATGTTTACTCACTCATGTTTACTCACTCATGCGTACTCACTCATGCGTACTCACTCATGTTTACTCACTCATGCATACTCACTCATGTTTACTCACTCATGTTTACTCACTCGTGCATACTCACTCATGTTTACTCACTCATGCATACTCACTCATGCATACTCACTCGTGCATACTCACTCGTGCATACTCACTCGTGCATACTCACTCATGTTTACTCACTCATGCATACTCACTCATGCATACTCACTCATGCATACTCATTCGTGCATACTCATTTGTGCATGCTCATCCAGCAGGGAGAGCTGGAGAGCTGACACCTGCCCCAATTCCAAGGCACTTGTTCTCTCGGTCATGGCCGCAACAGAGCAAGCACACTCTCGCAGTTCGTTCACGAAACGCATTCTAGTTTATTAGTGTGCTTGCCCGAAGGGAAGCACAGTATTGTTATCGTCAAGTTTTCTTTATTTCTTTCTTTATTGATTTATTCCGTACGTTTTTCTTGCAGCTAACTACTCCTCGCCCGATTGAGCTAGAGACGCCATTCAAACACCAAAACGTCCGGCCCGATCCGGTGCAAGCTGCTATGACTTTTCGTGGTGGTACTCCTTGTCACTCCTTTTTTATTCCATTTTTTCATCCCCCTTTTCTCTCATTGACTAACATGGGGAAGGTTGAGCCATTGTGACGTCACCCGCTCTATCAGTCGTTCTCCATTCAACTGTAGGAATATTAAGAGACACCTTCCAGGGCTCTACAGTGCGAGTATTTCACTCGCATAAATAGGTACGTGCAAACTTGAAAAATAATTTACAAGCACAGTGTGCGACTGACAGACAGTTGTCAATACGGCGCCAAAAAGTGAAGCATTCCATTGATTTCACATGGAAACAACTGACAGGGTCGCGACTCCAGGGTTTTCGACGGGACCTGCGACGGGACCAACAGCAGCAGCAGCATAATTATCATCTGGATTTACTGACATTTTCGGTATATATAAACACATAATATCAATTGGTAACTGGTGTGTTGTATCCTGTTTATGTCTGATACTTTATAAACATTTATGTTTTACGTTAACTTATTACACTAGGCAGCAGTATTGTGAAGTAGAGCTAGAAATGGCTTTGCTAGCTCCCATATTGTAGCTCACACCAGCAACTGCTCAATTTAGGACAGAAAGGAGTTTGGTAAATTAGCTTGTAACTGTCAATGATAACTAGTTATTAGAATATATTAGCCAACGTTAAGTTGACTTCAAAGGGGCAGTCGAGTGTTTAGGTTGTGTCAGCTAGCTTGGAAAGCTAGCTAATAATTTTTGATTGAAGCTTCACGTTAGCCTCTGTAAACGTTTAGCTAGCTAACGTTAGCTAACTATGAGGTATCATATCCCAAGTAACTTGTTGTGACCGATAGCGTGAGTTAACATTAACCCGTGTCCTGGGAGTAATGATTCATGAGAGACCTTGAATCATTAGGTTAACTGAAAAACTTTTGAGGATGTACACACAGCGTAGCTGTTGTAGTGTGCTCAGTTTTCGAAAACTAGACTGAAACTAAGAAGGATAACTATGACTAAATGTGACTAAAACTAATATGCACTGAATCTAAAATAGCTGCTGAATCTAAAATAGCTGCCAAAATGAACACTGAGATGTATTAATTTTGGCAGCTTTTTTAGATTCAGTCTTAAGACAAAAATGCATATTAGTTTTAGTCACATTTAGTCATAGTTATCCTTCTTAGTTTCAGAAGAGGTTTTTCATGGTTGCTAGCTCTAATCAGATGTACTATAGGCTTATAAGAGAAGACTAACTTTTTATGCCAACGAACACCAATAACTAGAACTAATTTGACAGACTATAAACCAATGTGATACACGTGCTCTCTAGCTATACAGTAAAAGTGTTGCTTACGTTTGATACTAGACCTACAGTCTAACTCTAACTGCATTAAGTCTAACATATAGGCCTATCTTACAATAAACTTTAAGTAAAGCTGGCTATGTAACCGCATTCATTCCAATATTGTTGCAGAGATGTTTCCTTTTACCAAGATAACAATTTCAACAATTCACTTAGCTCAGTAAGTCAGTATAACGAGACTCTGGAACTATTAGGCTATGACCAAATGTAACACACTAGACCCTTTCACAATAAACAAGCAAACAAACAAACAAAAACAGAACAACAAAGATACCCTCATATGTCTAAACGTCAGTGGAGCCAAAATATAATGGTTGAGCTTGGTTGCTTGCTAAAATATATTGGAAGAAGGCCCCACTACACTGATTGAGTAGATGTAAATACATGTTAATTCATTGGCACTTGTTCTCTCTGTCACAGAGCAAGCACACTCTCGCAGTTCGTTCACGAAACGCATTCTAGTTAGTGTGCTTGCCCGAAGGGAAGCACAGTATTGTTATCGTCAAGTTTTCTTTATTCCGTACGTTTTTCTTGCAGCTAACTCCTCCTCGCCCGATTGAGCTAGAGACGCCATTCAAACACCAAAACGTCCGGCCCGATCCCGTGCAAGCTGCTATGACTTTTCGTGGCGGTACCCCATGCCACTCCTTTTTTATACCTCTTTTTCATCCCCTTTTTTCTCCATAGACTTGCATGGCAGAGCGCTCTGCCATCATGACGTCATAATAGGGTCATTAAACTGGCTTGCAGCTGTGCTTCTCACTGACACCTCCGCCAAATTCAAGGAACCGCATTTTCTCTGTCCCTCTCAATTCAACTTTGAAAAAGAATAAGAGGAACCGTATTTCTCTGTCCCTCTCAATTCAACTTTGAGAAAGAATAAGAGTACCTACAGTTTCTAACCTAGCTACCGTATTTCCACTTCGTTAAGGTGAGTTGAATGGCAGCATTTTCAGTGTACTGACTGAAATTTTAATGGTAGCAGCTAACATATAAATTAACGTTACGTTAACGTTGGAGACGCCATTTTCCTTAATTCAAGTTGTGAAGTAAACCTTTGAAGTAATTCATGAATTTAGTTGTGTGGATATAGTGAGCTAAAGCTTGTATTCCCACTACGGTAACGTTAGCTATCCTAGCTGTGTTAAGCAGCTGTAACATCTGAGTACGGGGCTAAAGGCTAACTAACACTACGTAACGGGAGTATCCACTGGCAGTTTCAGCTAGCCGTAACGGGGGATCATTTTCCTTAATTCAAGTTGTTAAGTAAACCTGTGAAGTAATTCATGAATTTAGTTGTGTGGATATAGTGAGCTAATGCTTGTATTGCTACTACGGTAACGTGAGCTATCCTAGCTGTGCGGGGCTATGCAAAAGTTGCTTATACTGAAAGAATGGTTAACTTGTGGCCGATAGCGTGAGTTAACATTAACCCGTGTCCTGGGAGTAATGATTCATGAGAGACCTTGAATCATTAGGTTAACTGAAAAACGTTTGAAGATGTACCTGGACACATCGTAGCTGTTGTAGTGTGCTCAGTTTTCGAAAACTAGACTGAAACTAAGAAGGATAACTATGACTAAATGTGACTAAAACTAATATGCACTGAATCTAAAATAGCTGCTGAATCTAAAATAGCTGCCAAAATCAACACTGAGATGTATTAATTTTGGCAGCTATTTTAGATTCAGTCTTAAGACAAAAATGCATATTAGTTTTAGTCACATTTAGTCATAGTTATCCTTCTTAGTTTCAGAAGAGGTTTTTCATGGTTGCTAGCTCTAATCAGATGTACTATAGGCTTATAAGAGAAGACTAACTTTTTATGCCAACGAACACCAATAACTACAACTAATTTGACAGACTATAAACCAATGTGATACACGTGCTCTCTATCTATACAGTAAAAGTGTTGCTTACGTTAGATACTAGACCTACAGTCTAACTCTTAGTGCATTAAGTCTAACAAGCTATATCTTACAATACACTTTAAGTAAAGCTGACTATGTAACCGCATTCATTCCAATATTGTTGCAGAGATGTTTCCTTTTACCAAGATAACAATTTCAATAATTCACTTAGCTCAGTAAGTCAGTATAACGAAACTCTGGAACTATTATGACTATGACCACAGAAAACACAGTACTATACAGATTTTGTTCTCAGATATCAGTCTGTGAGGCCCCTCAACAACATATGCGCACTCGGCCACTGCACTGCAGAGCAAGCACACTCTCGCAGTTCGTTCACGAAACGCATTCTAGTTTATTTATTTATTTATTCCGTACGTTTTTCTTGCAGCTAACTACTCCTCGCCCGATTGAGCTAGAGACGCCATTCAAACACCAAAACGTCCGGCCCGATCCGGTGCAAGCTGCTATGACTTTTCGTGGCGGTACTCCTTGTCACTCCTTTTTTATTCCATTTTTCATCCCCTTTTTCTCTCATTGACTAACATGGGGAAGGTTGGGCCATTGTGACGTCACCCGCTCTATCAGTCGTTCTCCATTCAACTGTAGGAATATGAAGAGACACCTTCCAGGGCTCTACAGTGCGAGTATTTCACTCGCATAAATAGGTACGTGCAAACTTGAAAAATAATTTACAAGCACAGTGTGTGAGTGACAGACAGTTGTCAATACGGCGCCAAAAAGTGAAGCATTCCATTGATTTCACATGGAAACAACTGACAGGGTCGCGACTCCAGGGTTTTCGACGGGACCTGCGACGGGACCAACAGCAGCAGCAGCATAATCATCATCTGGATTTACTGACATTTTCGGTATATATAAACACATAATATCAATTGGTAACTGGTGTGTTGTATCCTGTTTATGTCTGATACTTTATAAACATTTATGTTTTACGTTAACTTATTACACTAGGCAGCAGTATTGTGAAGTAGAGCTAGAAATGGCTTTGCTAGCTCCCATATTGTAGCTCACACCAGCAACTGCTCAATTTAGGACAGAAAGGAGTTTGGTAAATTAGCTTGTAACTGTCAATGATAACTAGTTATTAGAATATATTAGCCAACGTTAAGTTGACTTCAAAGGGGCAGTCGAGTGTTTAGGTTGTGTCAGCTAGCTTGGAAAGCTAGCTAATAATTTTTGATTGAAGCTTCACGTTAGCCTCTGTAAACGTTTAGCTAGCTAACGTTAGCTAACTATGAGGTAGCATATCCCAAGTAACTTGTTGTGACCGATAGCGTGAGTTAACATTAACCCGTGTCCTGGGAGTAATGATTCATGAGAGACCTTGAATCATTAGGTTAACTGAAAAACGTTTGAGGATGTACACACAGCGTAGCTGTTGTAGTGTGCTCAGTTTTCGAAAACTAGACTGAAACTAAGAAGGATAACTATGACTAAATGTGACTAAAACTAATATGCACTGAATCTAAAATAGCTGCTGAATCTAAAATAGCTGCCAAAATGAACACTGAGATGTATTAATTTTGGCAGCTATTTTAGATTCAGTCTTAAGACAAAAATGCATATTAGTTTTAGTCACATTTAGTCATAGTTATCCTTCTTAGTTTCAGAAGAGGTTTTTCATGGTTGCTAGCTCTAATCAGATGTACTATAGGCTTATAAGAGAAGACTAACTTTTTATGCCAACGAACACCAATAACTAGAACTAATTTGACAGACTATAAACCAATGTGATACACGTGCTCTCTAGCTATACAGTAAAAGTGTTGCTTACGTTTGATACTAGACCTACAGTCTAACTCTAACTGCATTAAGTCTAACATATAGGCCTATCTTACAATAAACTTTAAGTAAAGCTGGCTATGTAACCGCATTCATTCCAATATTGTTGCAGAGATGTTTCCTTTTACCAAGATAACAATTTCAACAATTCACTTAGCTCAGTAAGTCAGTATAACGAGACTCTGGAACTATTAGGCTATGACCAAATGTAACACACTAGACCCTTTCACAATAAACAAGCAAACAAACAAACAAAAACAGAACAACAAAGATACCCTCATATGTCTAAACGTCAGTGGAGCCAAAATATAATGGTTGAGCTTGGTTGCTTGCTAAAATATATTGGAAGAAGGCCCCACTACACTGATTGAGTAGATGTAAATACATGTTAATTCATTGGCACTTGTTCTCTCTGTCACAGAGCAAGCACACTCTCGCAGTTCGTTCACGAAACGCATTCTAGTTTATTAGTGTGCTTGCCCGAAGGGAAGCACAGTATTGTTATCGTCAAGTTTTCTTTATTTATTTATTTATTCTCCCCGTTTTTCTTGCAGCTAACTCCTCCTCGCCCGTTTGAGCTAGAGACGCCATTCAAACACCAAAACGTCCGGCCCGATCCGGTGCAGGTTGCTATGACTTTTCGTGGCGATACTCTTTGCCACTCCTTTTTTATCCCTCTTTTTCATCCCCTTTTTCTCTCATTGACTAACATGGGGAAGGTTGAGCCATTGTGACGTCACGCACTCTAGCCAACTGACATTAGATCAGTTGACATAGGAGAAGCTCTCTTAAATGCCAGAAGTGGTTAGATAGAGAGTGCAAAATATTAAAACGAATGTAGTGGCAACAGTTTCAGGTACAGTTTATACACCCGCTCTAACAGTGTTAACCAGTATGTGAGTTACGTGGGTTTTATTAAGGCATAGCGTGTGTAATGTGTAGCTATTTCATTCCGTTTGTTAACCTTTCCGGCTGTCTGTATACCAGCAGCAGAGCGGAGCATTTCACTCCCCTGCAATCTCGGAATGAAATAGCTACACAATACACATGCTATGCTTTAATAAAATTCACGTTTTACGAGACACCAACAGAGGCACAACCGACAAGTCTTACCATTGAAGATCTTTGACGTTCGGTCTGAAACTTCATCCAGCCATCCAGGTTAATCCAAGTTGTTATGGAGAACGACAGTTGCATCAATCATATTTCATTAAAACTTCACACTTCTTACATTGGACATATCCACCAGCCTAATTAGAATCTGCATTGTCTACTGAGCAGAAAATTCTCCATACAGTAGATTTCCCTTCGTTTAGTATCATTTTAAACTTTCCAGATGACTGTATTGCCCTCGCTCGTCAAGTGATACGTGTCCAGAAACAAGGCTCCTTTGACTGGATAGCCAGAGCTAGCATAACTGCCATTGAAATCCAATGGTAATGCTACCTAGCTAGGTATGCTAATTGTCGGTATCCATCATTAACTCGTTAATCGTTAACCATCATGTCACTGGCTTTAATTTAAGAATGGCATGTTAGTAGTACATTTAGTAGTACATTTAATATCAGTACACTTGATTCATTACTGCTGATGTGTTACTTATATATGTTACTTATTAGCAGCTAGCTACCTAGCTAGCCACTGTGTTCCGATGTGTTTTCAGTTAGCGTTAGCGGCAAGCTAGCTGCTGTAATAGTTGAGTTGAGCTTCAGTTAAGACGCTGCGTACCGTACTTCATCATCACATTCGATTATTTATTACAAACAAATTCGAATTCAGCTGTAGGCATGAGATCTGTATCTTGGAGACTAATTGCATCCACAATGTAAGTACTGCAAGCTAGACTACTATGCAGTTGACACAACACAGGAGGTCCCTGGGCCTGAGAAGGGAAGGGAATGAGTTTAATGTGGCTATAATATGGAATTTTAAATGTGCCTAAAACTAGACTAAATTGTAATGAGTTTTCGAAAACTAGACTGAAACTAAGAAGGATAACTATGACTAAATGTGACTAAAACTAATATGCATTTTTGTCTTAAGACTGAATCTAAAAATAGCTGCCAAAATGAACACTGAGATAGGGGACCCCTTAATCTGCAATTCATGGTTGCTAGCTCTAATCAGATGTACTACCTAGGCTTATAAGAGAAGACTAACTTTGTATGGCAACGAACACCAATAACTAGAACTAATTTGACAGACTATAAACCAATGTGATACACGTGCTCTCTATCTATACAGTAAAAGTGTTGCTTACGTTTGATACTACACCTACAGACTAACTCTAACTGCATTAAGTCTAACATATAGGCCTATCTTACAATAAACTTTAAGTAAAGCTGGCTATGTAACCGCATTCATTCTAATATTGTTGCAGAGATGTTTCCTTTTACCAAGATAGCAATTTCAACAATTCACTTAGCTCAGTAAGTCAGTATAACGAAACTCTGAGATACCCTCATATGTCTAAACGTCAGTGGAGCCAAAATATAATGGTTGAGCTTGGTTGCTTGCTAAAATATATTGGAAGAAGGCCCCACTACACTGATTGAGTAGATGTAAATACATGTTAATTCATAGGCACTTGTTCTCTCTGTCACAGAGCAAGCACACTCTCGCAGTTCGTTCACGAAACGCATTCTAGTTTATTTATTTATTCCGTACGTTTTTCTTGCAGCTAACTACTCCTCGCCCGATTGAGCTAGAGACGCCATTCAAACACCAAAACGTCCGGCCCGATCCGGTGCAAGCTGCTATGACTTTTCGTGGCGGTACTCCTTGTCACTCCTTTTTTATTCCATTTTTCATCCCCTTTTTCTCTCATTGACTAACATGGGGAAGGTTGGGCCATTGTGACGTCACCCGCTCTATCAGTCGTTCTCCATTCAACTGTAGGAATATGAAGAGACACCTTCCAGGGCTCTACAGTGCGAGTATTTCACTCGCATAAATAGGTACGTGCAAACTTGAAAAATAATTTACAAGCACAGTGTGTGAGTGACAGACAGTTGTCAATACGGCGCCAAAAAGTGAAGCATTCCATTGATTTCACATGGAAACAACTGACAGGGTCGCGACTCCAGGGTTTTTGACGGGACCTGCGACGGGACCAACAGCAGCAGCAGCATAATCATCATCTGGATTTACTGACATTTTCGGTATATATAAACACATAATATCAATTGGTAACTGGTGTGTTGTATCCTGTTTATGTCTGATACTTTATAAACATTTATGTTTTACGTTAACTTATTACACTAGGCAGCAGTATTGTGAAGTAGAGCTAGAAATGGCTTTGCTAGCTCCCATATTGTAGCTCACACCAGCAACTGCTCAATTTAGGACAGAAAGGAGTTTGGTAAATTAGCTTGTAACTGTCAATGATAACTAGTTATTAGAATATATTAGCCAACGTTAAGTTGACTTCAAAGGGGCAGTCGAGTGTTTAGGTTGTGTCAGCTAGCTTGGAAAGCTAGCTAATAATTTTTGATTGAAGCTTCACGTTAGCCTCTGTAAACGTTTAGCTAGCTAACGTTAGCTAACTATGAGGTAGCATATCCCAAGTAACTTGTTGTGACCGATAGCGTGAGTTAACATTAACTCGTGTCCTGGGAGTAATGATTCATGAGAGACCTTGAATCATTAGGTTAACTGAAAAACGTTTGAGGATGTACACACAGCGTAGCTGTTGTAGTGTGCTCAGTTTTCGAAAACTAGACTGAAACTAAGAAGGATAACTATGACTAAATGTGACTAAAACTAATATGCACTGAATCTAAAATAGCTGCTGAATCTAAAATAGCTGCCAAAATGAACACTGAGATGTATTAATTTTGGCAGCTATTTTAGATTCAGTCTTAAGACAAAAATGCATATTAGTTTTAGTCACATTTAGTCATAGTTATCCTTCTTAGTTTCAGAAGAGGTTTTTCATGGTTGCTAGCTCTAATCAGATGTACTATAGGCTTATAAGAGAAGACTAACTTTTTATGCCAACGAACACCAATAACTAGAACTAATTTGACAGACTATAAACCAATGTGATACACGTGCTCTCTAGCTATACAGTAAAAGTGTTGCTTACGTTTGATACTAGACCTACAGTCTAACTCTAACTGCATTAAGTCTAACATATAGGCCTATCTTACAATAAACTTTAAGTAAAGCTGGCTATGTAACCGCATTCATTCCAATATTGTTGCAGAGATGTTTCCTTTTACCAAGATAACAATTTCAACAATTCACTTAGCTCAGTAAGTCAGTATAACGAGACTCTGGAACTATTAGGCTATGACCAAATGTAACACACTAGACCCTTTCACAATAAACAAGCAAACAAACAAACAAAAACAGAACAACAAAGATACCCTCATATGTCTAAACGTCAGTGGAGCCAAAATATAATGGTTGAGCTTGGTTGCTTGCTAAAATATATTGGAAGAAGGCCCCACTACACTGATTGAGTAGATGTAAATACATGTTAATTCATTGGCACTTGTTCTCTCTGTCACAGAGCAAGCACACTCTCGCAGTTCGTTCACGAAACGCATTCTAGTTGAAATTGTTATCTTGGTAAAAGGAAACATCTCTGCAACAATATTGGAATGAATGCGGTTACATAGTCAGCTTTACTTAAAGTGTATTGTAAGATATAGCTTGTTAGACTTAATGCACTAAGAGTTAGACTGTAGGTCTAGTATCTAACGTAAGCAACACTTTTACTGTATAGATAGAGAGCACGTGTATCACATTGGTTTATAGTCTGTCAAATTAGTTGTAGTTATTGGTGTTCGTTGGCATAAAAAGTTAGTCTTCTCTTATAAGCCTATAGTACATCTGATTAGAGCTAGCAACCATGAAAAACCTCTTCTGAAACTAAGAAGGATAACTATGACTAAATGTGACTAAAACTAATATGCATTTTTGTCTTAAGACTGAATCTAAAATAGCTGCCAAAATTAATACATCTCAGTGTTCATTTTGGCAGCTATTTTAGATTCAGCAGCTATTTTAGATTCAGTGCATATTAGTTTTAGTCACATTTAGTCATAGTTATCCTTCTTAGTTTCAGTCTAGTTTTCGAAAACTGAGCACACTACAACAGCTACGATGTGTCCAGGTACATCTTCAAACGTTTTTCAGTTAACCTAATGATTCAAGGTCTCTCATGAATCATTACTCCCAGGACACGGGTTAATGTTAACTCACGCTATCGGCCACAAGTTAACCATTCTTTCAGTATAAGCAACTTTTGCATAGCCCCGCACAGCTAGGATAGCTCACGTTACCGTAGTAGGAATACAAGCATTAGCTCACTATATCCACACAACTAAATTCATGAATTACTTCACAGGTTTACTTAACAACTTGAATTAAGGAAAATGATCCCCCGTTACGGCTAGCTGAAACTGCCAGTGGATACTCCCGTTACGTAGTGTTAGTTAGCCTTTAGCCCCGTACTCAGATGTTACAGCTGCTTAACACAGCTAGGATAGCTAACGTTACCGTAGTGGGAATACAAGCTTTAGCTCACTATATCCACACAACTAAATTCATGAATTACTTCAAAGGTTTACTTCACAACTTGAATTAAGGAAAATGGCGTCTCCAACGTTAACGTAACGTTAATTTATATGTTAGCTGCTACCATTAAAATTTCAGTCAGTACACTGAAAATGCTGCCATTCAACTCACCTTAACGAAGTGGAAATACGGTAGCTAGGTTAGAAACTGTAGTTACTCTTATTCTTTCTCAAAGTTGAATTGAGAGGGACAGAGAAATACGGTTCCTCTTATTCTTTTTCAAAGTTGAATTGAGAGGGACAGAGAAAATGCGGTTCCTTGAATTTGGCGGAGGTGTCAGTGAGAAGCACAGCTGCAAGCCAGTTTAATGACCCTATTATGACGTCATGATGGCAGAGCGCTCTGCCATGCAAGTCTATGGAGAAAAAAGGGGATGAAAAAGAGGTATAAAAAAGGAGTGGCATGGGGTACCGCCACGAAAAGTCATAGCAGCTTGCACCGGATCGGGCCGGACGTTTTGGTGTTTGAATGGCGTCTCTAGCTCAATCGGGCGAGGAGGAGTTAGCTGCAAGAAAAACGTACGGAATAAAGAAAACTTGACGATAACAATACTGTGCTTCCCTTCGGGCAAGCACACTAATAAAGAAAACTTGACGATAACAATACTGTGCTTCCCTTCGGGCAAGCACACAAATTAATGTGTGTTTCTTTTTTCCTTCAGGTTTACCTACAGAGAGGCAAAACTGGGAACCATAGCAACATCCATACATCCATCATCCAACGTCCATTTGTAGTTCCACGTTGGTGGGATGAAATGCCTAGCACTACCAGAGCAGGGGTTTAGATGTCATGCCTTATTTGAAAAATGCATGTTCTGTAAGGCCCTTCAGTTGTAACACAGCTCTGCACCATGAACTTCATGGCATCTCTTACTTAAATACATTTAACATAAGGAATAGAAAAAAAGTGCAGAAATGTAACTACTGTAAGTGCAAGTTAAGTAGTACACTAGTAAATGTGATCCATGGACCCACACCTGGCAAACTAAGCACCGGAGCAGCCAACACAAAGCAGATCAGGACATGCCATGCCCCCCACTTTACGCCGCTCTTCCCCCTCACTATGGCTCCCTTGAAGTATCCCTTAGAACAGGCATGCAATTGTTAACATATTTCCTACACATTTGTTTACATATCCACTACAAACATGTTCCTACCTAAACTGACATGTTAAAGAAGGGATCTTTGGAACTGGGGTACTCTTTTTTTATTTATTTTTTTGAGCTGGACAACTGGTCAGGAACTACCATGCTTCATTTTTCAGCAATAGTGAGGTTACGGCTGCGATATAAATGGTACACTGCTTTACGGTGTCCTCGACATCGCCCACACTGAGGAGTGTGAGTGGCAGAGACTAGGCTGCTGAGGTAAATGTCCCTGTGATCCTGATTTTCATTAGAATATTATGTCTGGTCCACTGTTTTAAAATGGTCGTCTCCCAAAACTATGACACACTGACCATGCATGCTCTACCTCCAAATGATGATACTGATCTCACTTCTATTGAATACTAAGATATTCATTTATATTCATTGATGTTTGCATGCTCATTCATGAAGAATGACCTGTTGTATTTCATTTGATAGCTATATGAATGTTCAGAAAGGGTATGGGGTGGTAGTAGAGTAGTTCAGTAAGAGGATGACGGTAATGCCAAGGATTATTGTTGTTTCATATTGACTAACCTCAGCATACAGAGACCCTCCACCTGAAGACTGGCACCTATCTTCCTGCAATCACCCCAATGTCTTACATTGAAATAAAAGATAAAGCAACCCTGTACACTGTCATTGTTCTGCAATGTTTCTATGTGTATTTGTTAAATGTAATTTCAGCCAAGTTGCATTGAAACCGAGGTGGTGACATACAGTACTGTGCAAAAGTTTTAGGCAGGTGTGAAAAAATGTGGTAAAACATAGACTGCTTGGAATTACATGATGAAACAGAAAGATTTGAGGAAGCCTGCATCGACAGAACATCTGTGGTTAGTTCTCCAAGATGCTTGGGACAACCTGCCAGCGGAGTTCCTTTTAAAAACTGCAAGTGTACTTAGAATAATTTATGCTGTTTCGAAGGCAAAGGGTGGTCACTCCAAATATTGTTTGATTTAGATTTATCTTCTGTCCATTCACTGTATGCTATTGCTAATTGATGGAAATGAACTGTTAACAGTCTTCCATTTTGAAACTATTCTTAGGTTACAGCATTTTTTCCCCACCTGCCTACAACTTTTGCACAGTAGCCTACTGTATAACAGAGACAGATTAATTATCAAAGAAAATGTATTTGAATAAAATTATATTGAAGAAAGTATTGAAAGCAAACGTGCTGTAATAATCAGAGGTAATAGTTGGCTAAGCGTTACATTCACTCACGTAAAAACACGTTAGTAACATTTTCTTAATCTACCAACCAATGTATTTATCAAGTGAGTTATTAGCTACCGCTGTATTCAAAATCAGGTTTGGTAAGTCTTGTAGCTACAGTCGCTAAGTATCAGGTGAATCTCCAGGCACTTCAGACTTAAGCAATGGATCAGACTAGATCAACGTAAGCCCCGCCCACTGACTTTGATGGGTGAGTTTGACAGATAAAATAAATTATTGATGCGCTGCAACACAGGACCATGACATAATTAATTAAATAGTGAAATAATTAAATGTGTTTTTTTACACAAAATGAATTGCTATTTAATTAATTAATGACACATTTAATAAAACATTTATGTATTTAATTCCCATTTTAATTAATTAATGACACATTTAAATACATTATTGATGGTGTATTTATTTATTGAATTGTGGCACTTTCAGTCCTCCATACATAATGAAGGCAAAGAGCCATTGCGCATCCCAGGAGTATTAACCATCGATATATTTTCAGGGACAACAGTAGAGGACCTCGTACAATTAAGTCTAGAATTGCATTTAGAGGTAACTTCGCCTACGTATTCCTTGAAATTTGCAGAAACGCCCGACATTTTACTTGTTGTTGTCCCGAGAGCGTGTAGGAAATCTGTAATTAGGAAACCCATGTCTTCATCCAAAACATTAGTGTTGCAATTTCAATCTGCCAGTGTCGTGACATACAAACTTAAGTCGATAGTATGCCACAGGGGCACACCAACAAAAGGACATTACTGGAGCATTCTGTTCCAACATGGTGTAGAATTAAATGCAAACGATTTACACATAGTAAAAGTTACGAAAAGAATAGTGTTATTTTTATCTACGAAAAGTCCACTAATGGAAAGCGGTATTAGTGAGATCACACAAATAGAAGACTTTAGTCCCCCTTCAAATGTATGTAGCACGCCTTGGCTCAATGCAATACAACTTGGTAGCTCTACCAAGCAATGCCCTGACCATTCATTGTATGGTTATACTATCATCGAAGAAGCCCACATATGTGACACACATTGCACACACATAGTTTTAAACCAAACAACTACATATACATCGACGTTGAAGGACATATAGGCCTACAAACATTTAAAAATAGAAGATGTGAATATTTTAAAAGGTAATAACTGGCTAAATGATATAATTATTGATTCATATCTAGACCTTTTGAACAAATAAACTAAAGGCAACAACACCCTTACCGTCCCAGCAACGTTTGTCGGTCAAGGTCTACAAAACACCTATATTTCAAACAATAATATGTTACCCCAACCTCCAAAGCGAAAAAATAATAACTGGTGGAAATGTTATGACATTATCGTGCCTATAAACATAATGTCTCATTGGGTGTGTGCCATAATTATGATTTGTGCCCAAAATAAAGTAGATAGTGTAGTGAGGTACCCGTTAAAATAATGGATTCTTTTGGTAGATTCAATAATGAATTTAAGCAGAGACTCAAATTAATCCAAAGGTATCTCGCTGTTCAATATTTTGACCTTTTTAGCGAGAAAGTGACAATCACTTTCCGTGTTAGTGAAGAACATAGACGCCCCAAATTCATTCCACAGAAAGATGGCAGCAGCTGTGGCTTATATGTGTGCTTGTTAGGGAAGAAATATTTTACAGGTCAAAATGTAATAAATGGCGACGGACAAACGATGCGTAAAGCAGTAATAAGAGACTTTGAGAATTTTGAAGTAGGCTAAAGCGTCAATAGATATTAACATCATAGGGAGTACTTTAGTTACTCCAAGACTCTGAAGCGCAACAACAAAACGATAATAATAATAATAATAATAATAATAATAATAATAACAATAATAATAATAATAATAATAAATAACAATAGTAAAAGGCCTAAAATAATAATAATAATAATAACACTTAAAACTACGCTAAGTAATACATACAATAATGAAGATCCTCCCTTGCTGATGCTCTGTCCTGACATTCAGTGTGGTCTCATCTTTCCCTGTTTTGCCAGTCTGTCCTGATCTCATCTGGGTCTGGGTCTGGGTCTGGCTCCGGCTCTTTGGATGCAGCTGATGTACTGGGCTCATCATCTGTCTGATTATATATTATTATTGTTACCATTATTATTATTACCATTATCATTACTATTATAATGTCCACTCATCACAGTTGGCACAAGTGTCTATGGCGAATGGTGAGGCGGGCACAAGATGCCCCGCCAATGCCACAAAAGCGATTCAGGCCCTGTAAATCATATATCATTGGAAAAGTCATGTTGTCAGGATGTAATGTTACCCCCATGTTGAGGGTGCACAAGATATTTTGACGGTATATTCTGCCGTTTCGGACTGACTTATTGCCGCTACAGAAATCCTTAAAGCCGCTAGTTTCACGGAACTCGTTCAACTCCGTTGGCCGGCAACGTCATAGACATGTATAGGTAGACGCCGCCTCCACTGCTTCTCGGCGAAACGCGTCGCCGCCATATTGAGAAAGGAGCTCTCTGACTTCAGCGGTCTGTCAAACAAGCGCAAGTTGCCAGGAGCTGCGGTTTATCTGGATAAAAATCACGATAACCTTTTACATTTCGCAACCAATTTCATGGAGTATTCAAGGGTTTATGCTGTACGTGAAGTGTGTGAAAAAGATTTGCCTCTACGTTACTTTGAATCTCGCTAGTTAAATCGCCAGTCATACATTCAATTAAATTCAATTTTATTTGTATAGCGCCATAACAATGCAATTGCCTCTCGGCGCTTAAATGTGCATGGGTCTATGATAAACGCTCACTTTTCTTGCAAAGCTCGTGCATTTTGAAAATACTGAGAAGATCTATAAACTATCGAAATAGTGCTTCTTTAGTTACTACATATTGACCATCATTAAGAGAAAGAGCATACATCAAATAGTGAGAAACTGGCAGTCAGTGTGTTTTTCATAGTTTAATAGTTCCTTTTCAAGTATGTGCATTAAGAAACCTTGAACAGTGCAATTGGCAATACACAGTTATTTCACAAATCAACATTACAAAAAAAAGCTATATATTTCTATAGCAGTAAAAATATACACATCTCAATTAGAGATGCACCGATTGCAAAATTCTTGGCCGATACCGATTTCCGGTTTTTAAGGAGGTCTGACCTGCCAAAACCGTTTTTTCCGATACCGATTTTCTAAGAAATAATTATAATCATATAATAGACACCATATTTGTTTGGCTTGAGTACCCTTCTCCCAGACAACATTTTGCTTATATAACTGCAATTAAAGCCACAACTAGTGGTAGGCTATATGCTATCATAACTCCTCTTTTCAAGAATAAAACATCACAAATAAGAAATAGAGTGAGAGTTTTAACAGTGCCTCCTGAGCAGATTTATTTTGAACACTGACATTCAGTCCAGTTTACAGGTCAATAACTAGGATAAAACTAAAATAAATACAAACAAAAGATAGAGTGCACTATTGATAGTTTTCAGCTGACGTCAGAATGACCAACTGGCGGGCAAAAAAGACGTTCCACAGCTGTTTAACACGGGAGTTAATACAGGAACCACCCACCTTTCAAGCTCTTTTAATATAAGTTAGTAAAATGCCAGACAGTTGTTGCTCGGTTGGCTGTTTAAATCGGCGAGGAGACAAGCCCATGATTAGTTTTTATCGCATTTAAAACCCGCTACTGCTCCTGCCAGCTGATCAAAAAAATGTTTATTTCGCCGTGGCTGCCAGCTGATTGTAGACGCCTTCTGCGTCAACTTTTCTCGGACACACAGTAAAGTAGCCTTACTTTTGGAGCTGGAAATAAAAGCAGACACCCTGTTCTGGTCGCCTAATTTATCAGAATAACTACCTAAAATGGTAATAAATCAAGTAATAAAGACAAGAAACAAAGCATCAAAACGATTCAAAGTGGATTACCCAGCTGCTGATCTACCTAAGTACCTAAGCAAGCAAGTAGGCTAGGCTAGTGTATTTTGTCATTCAACTAGTAATACTACAATGTCAGTAGAAAATATATGGGAAGATCATTTAAGTTGTCATTCGCCAGACAAGCTTTTCGTAGCCTACTTAAACCAGGGAATTGTGTCAAAAAATAAAGAACATCGTTGGGTAGGCTAACGGCTGCTAGCTTACAGCAGGTACCTCGCTAGCTGGTACCTAGTTATTAAATGGCACGATCTTTGCGCTGATTATGAAGATGTTTTTTAGTTTTCACCTTCCGGACGACATCATTGTGAACCCAACCACTTCTGAAAATTAAATAACTATCTGTGCTTTTGTAGGCTTTCAGTTTTTGAGATGTGTCTGTGGACGGATTTCCTATTAGATAGATGTAAATATCTCCACACTGGAGCTCAGACAGGGACTTTGGGGAGGTTAACGAAATACAAATGTCAGGACAGCTGCAGTAAATGTATGACAAGTTCCTAATTTGTTTTCCCCTCTGAATATTTCTGTCTGGCTATAGTGGTATAGTCTGGGGTTGATGGCAATCGTAGTTGAGTAGGCACTGCTCGAAGTTTTGAGAGAGCCCTAACACGGACGCTACACATGTCTTATTTTTGACTTGCAAGCATTACAAACAGCGTGTTTTGGGTCGTCCTGGAACACAGTGAAATAAGTCCAAATCAGCGACATGTTTTCTTCCGGAGTCTTGCTAGTTTTTAGCTGTTTTGCTCTGGGCGCCTTGAGCTGCTACGCACCGCGCATGCGGGTCAGTTTGATCGGCCGAAAACCGGAAATTACGACAGTGACCGGCAGGTCACCGATTGTGGCCGGTTGGATATAAAACCGGCTTTTTTAATCGGCGGCCGATTGATCGGTGCATCTCTAATCTCAATATATACATACACATCTCAATAGTTGAACTGTAATATAAATAACATAGCATATATATAATACAATATAATATAATGACTCAGTATAATAACATATATATGATATATATAATATGTGATACAATATAATATAATATATTTTAAGTATAAGTATATATTCATATTATATAATATATATATATATATATATTTATACATTTGTACAATTTGACATAATATACAATCATGCTCTTAACATTTTCATATCTATGCAGTGCAATTGACACAATATATAATTGTGAAATAACTGTGTATTGCCAATTGCACTGTTCAAGGTTTCTTAATGCACATACTTGAAAAGGAACAAATAAACTATGAAAAACACACTGACTGCCAGTTTCTCACTATTTGATGTATGCTCTTTCTCTTAATGATGGTCAATACTAGTAACTAAAGAAGCACTATTTCGATAGTTTATAGATCTTCTCAGTATTTTCAAAATGCACGAGCTTTGCAAGAAAAGTGAGCGTTTATCATAGACCCATGCACATGTATGACTGGCGATTTAACTAGCGAGATTCAAAGTAACGTAGATTCAAATCTTTTTCACACACTTCACGTAGAGCATAAACCCTTGAATACTCCATGAAATTGGTTGCGAAATGTAAAAGGTTATCGTGATTTTTATCCAGATAAACCGCAGCACCTGGCAACTTGCGCTTGTTTGACACGTCTGACAGACCTCTGACGGCAGAGAGCTCCTCTTCCAAAATGGCGGCGACACGTTTCGCAGAGGCAACGGGCTGAAGCAGTGGAGGCGGCGTCTATCTATACATGTCTATGGGCAACGTGACGAGACATCTGTATGTCTATTGTTTATCTGTTTCCGGTTTTGCGGCAGACTTTTACAAAATAAAAGCCTTTGAGCAAAAATAATAAAACCTGCGTTAACACGCGATAAAATAATTGTCGGCGTTAAATAATTGATGAATTAACGCAAGATTAACGTGTTAACTTGCCCAGCCCTAATTATAAGTGTATTATGTGTTTAGTATATTGTATTGTATATTTATCTGTATATTTAGTATAGACAGCATATTTTGTATATTTAGAATGTTCTTAGTTTTCTACAATAGCTTTTTTTATGTTTTATATGTTTATTGTATGTTTAAATTATGTCCAGAGTGTTTATATGTGATGTCAAGTGGTTGTGCGGTGTCTTGTCATAAGAATTTCAGTGCCCAGTCTGACTGTGAGGTTCAGTGCACCTGACAATAAAAAGGCTTGAGACTTGAGACTTCTTTATTTTGACCACTGTGGAAGACACTTCACTTTGTGTGGCGCTCCCTATGTGCTCAATCTTCAGTTTTGATCTGCCTTTGTGTTGAATTGTTGATGCCTGTCTAATCGGGTGGGATTACCAACACATGGGTGCTGTTGTCAGGACTATTGTACAAAACGAATGTTGTTTTGGTGGTCCTTGTGAAGACAGTATCAATATTAACTCACAATTGCCCACATTTATCCGGCGTCTCCTCGCAAGGTAAGGTACCTACATATGTTGGTGCTCCCATGTGAGGCTGGTACCAGTACCTACAAAGGTTTGCACAGGTAGTCGTGGTGCACGTGTAACCGATTTAGCTTCTAAGGTTGTTGAAGTGCTGGTGCAACCATTCAATTAAATTTCAATTCAATTCAATTTTATTTGTATAGCGCCATAACAATACATTTGCCTCTAGGCGCAATTCAAAGAGTAATAATTATTTATATATGTCACCAGCTATTATGAGCAGGCTTAGTGAGTGGGTGCTGAATGCGTGTGGTACATGTAGGGTTAATCACAGTCAATTTTCAAATGAATTAGCAAATAATGAAGAGACGGAAAGAAGGTCAGGTCGTGGGGTCTTGAGGCGGTGTAAGATAGAGAGAAGATGTGAGACATGAGATTGGAGACATGTGCAGTTGTGTGCCTGTCCATTTTCCACAATGCTTATAATCATAATCACTAGTTTATTTACTCTGTATATAACTTAACAGATTAGTGAGAAAGTATACAGTGTGGAACAGAGTAATAGTTCGCCAGCCTACAATGATTAAACATGGGTGTTGTTGATGGGTCAGATCAAATGATAAATGCATCTAAATGGTCTTCAAAAAACACAAGCAGTGGAAAACCCTTTTCTTCCACTTTGATGTCAATAGTTTTCGGCTATTTCAGGATTGGCAACGTTCAACACCGGGACATGCGTTTAAGTCTGCTAGCAGGGGCGGCATGTCCATAAGGGCGATTGGAGGGACGCACTGCCTACGGGAGAAGGAGATTTTTTTCTACCACTAGACCATCTGATATGCCTCTGAATGTCATTTTCCAATCAGGTAACAGTCAGGAAGCAGTCAGGCAAAAGTCGTGCTTCAAATGGCCCCTTCTGGGCGATTGCGGGCGAAAAGGAAATCGCCCCAAACATCACTCATTGATTCCCATGTTAAATCCATTTTGTTTAAAAAAACAGGGCTCTCAATACATTCTCTATGGCTTCCAGGAGAGCTCGCCCCTCCATGCTTTCATCATAAGTAATGGACATAAAAGCGTATAAGAACGTCATACAGCTTTGACCAAGGCATTTTCTGTTGAGATGGCTAGTGCTCAGTGCAACAACTCAAAGTTCAAAGTTCAAAGTACTTTATTTGTCATTGCCACAAAGACAACAAGACAGTAGAGGCAACCAGACTTCTTACACAGCTAAATAATAATAAATAACAATTAATAAATAGATTAATAAATATCATACATAAAATAATAATAATAAAAATAGTAAATGCAATATATCTCCATATCTCCATATTTCCATATTAAGGTGCATGAAGTGTGAGAGTGCAGTCCATGGGGGGCGGGGCGGGCTGGGCCGGGGGGAGATGAAGGGAGGTGGGGGGTGGGGTGGGTAAGCTGTTGAGGAGCCTTATTGCACAGTGATAGAAGCTCTTTGCCATCCTGGAGGTGCGTGCCTTTTTTGATCTGAACCTTTTCCCTGACGGGAGTAACAGGAACAAATGATGGGCAGGATGAGAAGGGTCTGTGAGGATGCGTTTAGAGCGCTGCAGGCAACGGGAGGAGGAGATGGACAAGATGTCGGGCAGCTCTACTCCAATGATCCTTCCCGCTGTTTTAATCAGCCTCTGGATGGCTGCCTGCTCCGCCTTTGTACAGCTGTAGGACCATACATTCAGGCAGTATGTAAGCACACTCTCTATAGCGCAGCGGTAGAAATTATACAGCAGCCTCTGAGGAAGGTGTTCTTTCCTCAACTTCCGGAGGTAAAAGAGGCGTTGCTGGGCCTTCCCCAAAACGGAAGCTGTGTTTTTGACCCAGGACAACTCCTCCGTCAGTGTCAGACCCAGAAACTTTAGAGAGGTGACACGCTCAACCTCTTTACCGTTGATGTAGAGTGGGAGATGGTGATTATGCTGGGAAGACTTCCGGAAGTCAATGATCATCTCTTTCCTCAATCCTTCCTTTGAAAGAAACTACTTTCGGTCGGCGTACTAATGACAAAAAATTGGCAACAATACAATTAGGATCTCCTAGACCAAATGTATCCATTCAACAGGTTTTCTACTTCTTTTTCATGTTTGTACTCGCCGCTGCCACACCCCCTCCCCTTGCACACATTTTCTGATTATTACACTTAAATACGTGAAATGATCTGCCGCCGCCACGTCCCCTTCCCCTGCGCACGTATTCTGCCTCTGCCTGCCTCATGTTATGGTACTAGTCATTGACCATGTTATAGAAAATGTAAGTTGAAGAGGTAAACTAAAATAGCTTGTGCGACCCCAGAGTGTAAGGGTAAGAGGTTTTGTTTAGTTAGTGAGTGGAATTGTATCAAGGTATATTATTTTGCCGATGGCGAGAAGTTTGGAGATCAGGCCTAGGTCTCTTGTGTCTACTGTCAATCACCACCAACCCACTCTGTATCAGTCTGTATGGCTATTTGTGATTACTATTTTCCTCAAAATTATTTTATGTGGAGAGAGTATATAATAATTTGTAATATTTTAGTATGTTGTAGTAGTGTATAATATATATATATATATATATATATATATATACAGTATATATATTTAAAAAAAATAATTTTCATGTCAATATGTTTTTTTTTTACATTAATGTAAATTGATTATAAAGAACGGTAGAGTTGGAAAATGGGGCCATTTTGACTCTTGTTGAACTGCATGTATGTGTACTAATTCAAATAAAGTTACTGATTGCTTGTTTGTAAATATGTTTATGGTACATACTTAACAAGGTGTTATATAATATAAATGATAATAATAATAAACGTTATTTGTATAGCAGCTTTCATACAACACAATGCAGCTTAAAGACATTCATTAATCATATAAGGGCTCTGGGCTCTGTTAAGTGCCTAGAGGCAATTGTATTGTTGTGGCGCTATACAAATAAAATTGAATCAAATTGAATATATACAGTACTGTGCAAAAGTTTTAGGCAGGTGTGAAAAAATGCTATGAACTAAGAATGCTTTGAAAAATGTAAACAATAAATGTTTATTTTGTATCCATTTACATGGTAAGACTGAGCACAGCAACAAGACACAACGTAGTTATACTGCATCAGCAGGGTCTCTCCCAGACAAAGATTTCAAAGCAGACAGGGGTTTCAAAATGTGCAGTTCAAGCTCTTTTGAAGAAGACGTTGAGGATCGTAGATGCAGTGGTCAGCCAAGGAAACTTAATGCAGCTGATGAAAAACACATCAAGCTTATTTACCTTCGAGATTGGAAGATTTCAAGCAGTGGCATCAGCTCAGAACTGGCTAAAACCAGTGGTACCCAGGTACAGACATTTACTGTCCGGGGAAGTCTGGCCAGAAGTGGTCTTCATGGAAGAGTTGCAGCCAAAAAGCTCTACCCCGACAAGGAAACAAGGCCAAGTGACTGAACTAAGCACGAAAACATAGAAACTGGGGTGCAGAAACATGGCAGAAGGTGCTCTGGACTGATGAGTCAAAATTAGAAATATTTGGCTGTAGAAGAAGGCAGTTTGTTCGCCGAAGGGCTGGAGAGAGGTACAATAATGAGAGTCTGCAGGCAACAGTGAAGCATGATAGAGGTTCCTTTCCAGTTTGGGGCTGCATTTCTGCAAGTGGAGTTGGAGATTTGGTCAGGATGAATGGTGTCTTAAATGCTGAGAAATACAGGCAGATACTAATCCATCATGCAATCAGGGAGGCGTATGATTGGCACCAAATGTATTCTGCAGCAGGAACATAACCCCAAACATACAGCCAATGTCATTAACAACTATCTTCAGCTTAAAGAAGAACAGAAAGTCCTGCAAGTGATGGTATGACCCCCACAGAGCCCTGATCTCTACATCATCGAGTCTGTCTGGGTTTACATGAAGAGACAGAAGAATTTTAGGAAGCCTACATCCACAGAAGATCTGTGGTTAGTTCTCCAAGATGTTTGGAACAATTTACCAGCCTAGTTCCTTCAAAAACTGTGCGCAAGTGTATCTGGAAGAATTGATGCTATTTTGAAGGCAAAGGGTGGTCACACCAAATATTGATTTAATTCAGAATTTTCTTCTGTTCCTTCACTGCATTTTGTTAATTTATGAAGAATTGATGAAAATAAACTGTTAACACTTCCATTTTTGAAAGCATTCTTAGTTTACAGCATTTTTTCACACCTGCCTAAAACTTTTGCACAGTACTGTATATATACAATATTTATATATACTATATATATAAACTCAGTGCCACTTGAAAGTATGTGAACCCCTTGAGCACTTAAGAGTTTTCTGTTGTTAAACGATGATTTTTCCTTTTTTTTTCATCACCAATTTTCCATAGATGAAATGTCAGGTTTATGTTTATCATTTGCATGTACTTGTTTAGAGGAAATTGTTTGAGTAGCCCAAAAACTTCATGAAACATGGAATTAGTGTATTTTCAAAAGTAAGTGAACCCCCAGGTGCATTGGTAAAGTCAAGCAGGTAACAGATTCGGTGAAACATATTTGAGTGCTTAATTAGTCAATTAAGCAAACCAATCAACTGAGACATCCTTAGGAAAAGGGTTGGGCAACACAGATTAAAAGAAAGAGGAAACCAACCAAACTACTGTAGTGCCCAGGTGTACCCACACAGATCAACAATGCCAAAGGAAACTAGATATCCGAGAACATCAGGAAGAAGGTACTGACAGCCCATCAGTCTTGGGAAAGCTACAAGACCATCTCCAAAAGATTCCAGCTCCATCCATCCATCCAAGACAAATAATTTAGAAATGGAGGGCATTCAACATGACCGCATCTCTGCCTAGAAGTGGACGCCCATCAAGACTGATGAAGCACCAGAAGAAGAATAAATCAGGTTAAAGTCAACCCACACATCACCTCTAAAGAGTTTCGGATCTCTCTGGCAGCATCTGGGGTAAATGGACATGGGTCTACAAGACGACAAAATTCATAACCTCTAGGTCTTTCTCTATCTTCAACAGATTTTTGAGGAGTTTTTGATTTTCTTCTTGATTGTGCGGAATACCATTTAAGGTTTCTTCCAGATTAACAGGGAGTTTTTTCTTGCCCCTGTCGCCATTGTGCTTGCTCAAAGGGGTCAAGGCACAAAATTCAGTACAATGAAATGCATAACTCACTTATTCCAAGGTAAAAAGATTATTTATTTCACATATAGCTCACAGATATACCTACATTGTTATTTGAACATCTCACAAAGCAGGGGCGATTTTAGGATCTGGTCTTTAGGGGGGCCCAGCCCCCAGTGCTCACAGAGGCACATTATTTCTCGCTATATGAGGTGAACTAGTTCATTTATACATTTTCGAGCTGCAGTATTAGATTTGCTTTGAGTAGTGTTTCCCCCTGCAACAGTCAATTTTAAACTCTTCATTTCAAAAGACTGGCTTGAGATGGGTAACAGAGAGACTGAGACAAATATTGAAGATAACTCAACATTTACTATGGGAGTAAAGAGATAAAACAAAAACAAATGCTAGAAAATAAATAAAATGGTCACTAAAATGATTAATCATTGAGCCAAAAAACACGAACACCACACACTTGGTTGAAAATAAATAAATAAATAATAATAGAAAAATAAATAAATAAAATAAACAAATAAGGTCTCTTTCTGTGTGGATTAAAAATAGAAGGGCCCTAAACAGAAGAAGGACAGGGGGTCTCTAGTGGGCAGGAGGACAAACTGAAAGTTTTTAATACCTGACAAAGGCGGAATAAAGATCTGTCCACTCACATCCCATTCACTTCACACAAAAACATACAGTAATAAGAACTAAGTGAGTATCTAAGCAACCTACTTCGGAAGAACCATCGATCAGATTTTCCCAAAGTTCCATTAACATCTCAAAATGTCCGGTTTAACGTCGGGGAATTGCACTCGGCCGCACTCTTGACCCCGTATTCTAGGTTTCAACCTGGCTAAATGCACTCAGTGGCTCCCACATTTGCCAGCTATTTACTTCTACTGGACTACCAACATAGGATTAAAATTGTCAGTGAACCACAGCGCCATGATGCCCAAATTAGCCGGGTCGACACACTGTTGTGTCTGTTCAGTTCAATTCAATTGAATCCAATTGCTAATGCCTTGCAACACACTCGGTGCGAACATTTTCAGGTGATACGTTTCTCAGTGAAGTGAAGACGCTTGCATAATCTGGTGTCGGTGTATATTTTCTTACAACACACACGTCTACTGAAGAAGAAACACTTAGGGCTCAGATACACATACGCGTTTTTGTAAAAACGCGACGCTAGGAAATGCATTGATTCCTATGGTACGGGGCGCTTTGCGTGAAAGCGCGCCGTACCATAGGAATCAATGTATTTCCTAGCGTCGCGTTTTTAACAAAACGCGTATGTGTATCTGAGCCCTTAGGCTACCTTCTTATCTCTTGTAGGTGCTCGCCGCTCCAGAAATGTGATGTTTATGGGCGCAACTAGCTAACTACCAGATCAAACTGTCGAGCAGTAGAATGTGCAAACCAATAAGAAGAGATGTAGTTGATAAGTGGACGAGTCATAAGCCTCGTTTGAAGCAGCGTTGCCAGACATACAAGGTTGCCAGATTGGCCAGTGCAACCAAAGTATTGCGCGATGGCAGAGCAAGATTTTCGCATAATATAATATTTTTAAAATGTGCTGAGCCAGGTGGGGCCAAGCTATCTCACGGTGGGGCCATGGCCCCACTAAAAATAGCCTAAACTCGCCCCTGTCACAAAGAATGATGAGGTAAAAAGCTGGATGGAGATGTCTCTTCACTTATTGTTGTTTATTTTTGTTCTCATGTAGAATCTGGCAGTATGTCCATTTTTGCATGGGTTATCATTCAACACCATCCTCAAGCCCACAATCTCTGTTACCTTCTAACCTTCTAGAATATTCCAGGTATGAGCCGGTTGGGCACGGCATCTGTGTAACGCTTCCAGTCATCACCATACTTGCAGCTGCAGCGGTGCTCATCTTGCACACAGCGGTGGACCAGCAGAATGGTCATGTACACCAAATAGAAGTATGGCAACAGGTGTGTCTCTCCACAAGCAGCACAATAGGCCAGGCAACCTATCAGGTCACCAGTGTAGTTGAAGTGACGTGCCAGGCCCCAAAAGCCTGACGTTAGCAGCTTGCTTTTATGGGTTTTGCCATCAGAGGAGTGGTACTGGCACTCGATGAATGTGGGTTTTTGACCCCAGATGAGGCAGTTTCCTTCATTACGCCAGAAGAAGTCCTTCTGGTGGTTGGTAGCACGGAAGATGTAGTAACCCGCAAGTCTCAGGATGAGAACACCTGTAGCTTGAGGTATGGTGAGCTGGATGGGGTTGTAGACCAGATATAGTCCCTGTCAAAAAAACAATGTGGGTCAACTATTGTAATCGCCAAGTGCACAAACATTCTCAAGCAGTTCCAGGGTAGAACATCCATATATTCATATCCAAATATAAATTATGACTAACTAAAAAAAGTGAATAACACTAACATTGCTTGAAGATGGTCCTGCTGAGTGAAACACCACACAATTATGAGCAGAGAATGACATTGGTGTCATAAAATTGGTTGATTGGATAACATAAGAGATTGCCTGTCTCAATGAAAGATTTTAAGCCACATTTCAAGAAAAGATTTCGTGTGTAAAATGTAATTGCGAGGAGAAACCTACAGAAGCCATTTTTATATCTCTACTCTTCATCTGTACTGTTCCAGTATGGAATCAGATCAATGCCATAAATATTTTGTAATCTGTAATATAGATTTTGTATCTGTAATATAGATTTTGTATCTGTGAAACCATCTACACTTTCAAAACCTATCTACAGATACGGATTTCAAATACGAAATGTATCTACACTTTCAAAAACTATCTTCACTTTCAAAATCTATTTACAGATACGGATTTCAAATACGAAATGTATCTACACTTTCAAAAACTATCTACACTTTCAAAATCTATCCGGATTTCAGTTACGAATTACAAAATCTTTTTGGCACTGTTTTTACGTGCCAAAACAGCGCCAATCAGCGCTTTTGGCAGATTTTCTAAAGCGCCAATCAACACATTGTATCCTGTACTGACTAGCCAATCAGCGCTTTGTCGGGACCTAGCACGCTCATTATTCAATAGTTCTAACCTGAATCTGCCACCGCTCTGCCTAGGGAGAGATCTGAGGTGTCCCCCCATGGTTTGAATACAATTGGGTGTACGAATGCCGTGGGGGAAGTTAAACAAGCATGCCTTATGTCTGGCCCAAAGGGGCAGTGGTTATGACACTCATGTGGGAATGCGGTGCTTGGTGACATACTTTTAATGTGCTTGACATGAGCTCTGCATGCAAGCAACGTGTTGTTTTCCTCGGCACAAAACTCGTAACTCTCCGCAGGCTCTGTCCACTGCCTTCTACCACGTAAGAGCTGATGAACACCTGTACTATTTAGTTTATCTTAGGCTCTGGCGATTCAGAGATCGCCTGGCTGCAGAACGCATTGTAACTAAGAAATTGGTGTCAGCCACATCTAACAAATAGAATCTAATGAAAGTGTGGCGAGAACTCCAGCTTGCTGCCTCATATCTCTTCCACTGAGACGCTATAAAACTCGCTTCCACAAAAAATATACAATAAAGCGTTTTCAAGGACTTCAAAAAATGGTTACAAATAGGCTACCCCAAAGTGCCATGAAAAGAAAATGACATTGCAAGTTGGTTTTGAAATCAGGCTGGTCATTATCCAGTTGTTGTGGATGCATATGCACTTAAAGGTATACCCCCACCACCACTTTGCATGTGTCTGGAGAACAAGACAATAGCAGTCTGTCTGCTAAATGTTCTAATCGTGATAATGTGAATATGAATACTGTTCATGGTTAACTTAATTAAATGTGAATAGGAGATCGGTCACGAAAATGCTAACGTTAGCTTTCGTTAGCTACCAAGGCAGATCATAATATCTTCCATACAACGACAAGGATCTTTGAAACAGGTGGAACGAAGTGTGGAGTGAAAACCACTGACTGTGATTGTGCGTTTTACAATAACCTTATTAACAACTCCAAATATAGGACTTCTTACTTGCGCCATTTCTCTGTCTCTGATCCATGACTGCTGCATACACCGTTTCACTAAACTCTCCCAGGCAGGCCAGCAGTTGCCAGAAAGCTAGCGCTGATTGGCTAGTCAGTACAGGATACAATGTGTTGATTGGCGCTTTAGAAAATCTGCCAAAAGCACTGATTGGCTCTTTTTTGGCACGTAAAAACAGTGCCAAAAAGATTTTGTAATTCGTAACTGAAATCCGTATCTGCAGATAGATTTTGAAAGTGTAGATAGTTTTTGAAAGTGTACATACATTTCGTTTTTGAAATCCGTATCTGTAAATAGATTTTGAAAGTGAAGATAGTTTTTGAAAGTGTAGATACATTTCGTATTTGAAATCCGTATCTGTATAGGTTTTGAAAGTGTAGATGGTTTCACAGATACAAAAATTTATATTACAGATACAAAATCTATATTACAGATTACAAAATATTTATGGCATTGATCTGATTCCATATTCCAGGGCATACATATTAGGTGTTGAAATGAGAAGGTGTAACTTTTGTACTCAAAGAAGTGATCAAAACCCTTCTTTGATATTGGACTGAGTGCATTATTTTACATATCCATGCACGTTTCAGACAACTTGTTATACAAACAAAAACAAAAATACATGAAAAATACAAACATGACCACTATATACTGTATATATATATATGGTCATGTTTGTATTTTTCTAATATATATATATATATATATCTATATTTGTAGGTGGAATACCGCATATTAAATGAGTCATATCATACACCTCTGCACTATCTTGTGTGAATCTCTGATAAGTTTTTATGAAGACTGTATTAGTTGTATGGAAAACAGCTGCTTTCTGTTTTAGACATCCATTCCCCCCCATTTATACCCCTTAGAATGAGAGGTTGCTTTGGCCACCGTGCAACCACCTCTGTTCTGATTGGCTTATATCTTCAAACAAGATATCTGGCACCCAGTGCCTCAATGATGAGACTCATCCAGTTCATTTGCATTCCAATGAATAGAAATCACCTGTGGAGATGCTTTAGCAATTGATTTTAAGATACTTCACTGTTAAAGCCATTTTTTCCCGGATGTTTCCAATCATTTCATGTGTGCCTTCTTGTCTTGTCTTTGTCAATCTATTGTGTAATGCCTAATAGTCCTTCATAAATAAATCTGTTTCCCAAACCTGTAGGGTGTAAAGGAAGGGCAGCCACACACAGTCTCCCCAGCCAAGGTACCAGCCAAAGTGGTCATGGCATATGTCAATGGTCTTCAAGTACCACGCTTCATTCCAGAAGAAGTCTAGCACGTACTTGGCCTAAAAGGAAGGAAGGGCAGAAAGGAAATTCTGAGGGTTTATTTAGATACGTTTAAGTTTACGTCTCTTCCAATTTATGTGTAGACAGATGTGCATATTTGTGCATATTCAGTTAAATTAAAATACATTTAATTTATTCATAATACATTAACTAACATTGTTTCTAGGCACTTCACAAAGCTTGAGGCATGAACCAGTAGCAACCATAGTAATGACAAATACCTATTTAACTGGAGGAAGCCTTTAGCAAAAAACAGCTGAAATTGTAAATTTCTTTCGTCTTGTGTGTTGTTTGACAAGAATGTATGCACATTATCATTTTTGTGAGCTGGATCAGCAAGTTATATGCAGATTCCAGTGTTTCCCCTAGGTTTACAGCTTAGGGGGGGAGGGGGACGGCGGCAGGGGCGCGATGCGCCGCAGTGGCGGACACAAACACTTAAATGAATTATGATGTTCATGTGTTTCTTTTAATGACAGCAGTCAATATAACATCTTACAGTAACAGTATGCAACAATTATACTTCAGGATTAGGGGTTAGGATAAGCAGTTTTACTTCAAAAATAAGTATAATTTTACATGTTTTATGGTAAAGGTAACCTTAAATGACTTATTTTGTGATCTGGCGCTATATTTATTAAAAAAAAAAAAATCACAATTATCTTGAGCTTCCGGGGGGGCGGGCGGGGCCGTTGGGGGGGGGCGGGGCGCCACCCTAATATCATTGTAGGGGAAACACTGGATTCATATAATGTCTCCATAGGCTGGATCAACAAGTTATATGCAGATTCATATTATGTCTCCATAGGCAGCTTGTCTGTCCTGCCTGTCTCCTTAATAATTGATCTTGGGCTGGAAAAGATTGGTGGCCACAGATGTAGATGCTGGAGGAGATCTTACCCGGAGCACAGTGACAAGGATCATTGAGTTGGTGACATAACCATAGAACTTACCTGGAGGACATTGACAAGGATCATTGAGTTGGTGACATAGCCATAGAACTTACCTGAAGCACATTGACAAGGATCATGGAGTTGGTGACATAACCATACAGCTCCATTTGCTTGGAGGCATAAGATAGGTTGATGAGAGTCCAAGCAATGATCCCAGGTCGGCCATTAAAGAAGAGCTTGAAGTCAAACCACTGCCCAATTCGAGGGTTAAACTCAATTCCCATCATGTAGTCATAGAATACAGGTGCATCTCAATATATTAGAATATCATCAAAAAGTTGATTTATTTCAGTAATTCTATTCAAAAAGTGAAACTCATTTTTTTAAATAGGTTCATTACACACAGACTGATATATTTTAAGTGATTATTTCTTTTACATTTGATGATTATTATAACCGACAGCTAATGAAAACCCCAAATTCAGTATCTCAGAAAATTAGAATATTACTGAAGACCAATAGAAAAAAGGATTTTTAACACAGAAATGTTGGACTAGTGAAAAGTATGAACATGTACAGCACTCAATACTTGGTCTGGGCTCCCTTTGCATGAATTACTGAAGCAGTGCGGCGTCGCATGAAGGCAATCAGTCTGTGGCACTACTGAGGTGTTATGGAAGACCATGTTGCTCTTATAGTGGCCTTCAGCTCTTCTGCGTTGTTGGGTCTATTGTCTTACATCTTCCTTTTCACAATACCTTATAGAATCTATGGGTTTTAGGTCAGGCGAGTTTGCTGGCCAATCAATCACAGGGATACCATGGTCCTTAAACCAGGTACTGGGACCTTTGGAAGTGGGTGCAGGCGCCAAGTCCTGATGGAAAATGAAATCCGCACCTCCATAGGATGGTCAGCAGAGGGAAGCATGAAGTGCTCTAAAACAGACGGCTGTGCTGACCTTGGACCTGAGAAAACACAATGGACTAACACCAGCAAATGACATGGCACCCCAAACCATCATTCACTGTGGAAACTTTACACTGGACCTCAAGCAACTTGGATCCTGTGCCTCTCCTCTCTTCCTCCAGACTCTGGGACCTTGATTTCCAAATGAAATGCAAAATGTACTTTCATCTGAAAAGAGAACTTTGGACCACTGACCAACTGTGCAGTCCTTTTTGTCCATAGCCCAGGTGAGACGCCTCTGACGTCTCCGGCAGTGGCGGCTGGTGATTCATTTTTTTGGTGGGGCTATTTGAGCGGGGGGTCTGGGGGTTCTCCCCCAGAAATTTTTGAATTTCGTAGATGTGATTTCCTGCATTCTGGTGCATTTTCGGGTGACCAGCCGGAGATCCCAAATCATTCACAATGATACATTTGTTGTTCGCTATTTCATGTAGGCCAATAAATTAAAAACGAGACGTGAGCTGTTGATGCAGAGAAGTGCTGCTCAGTTTTAAAACAGCCCCTTGCCTATACCAATAAAATAACTCAAACCAGTCAATACCAATGGTCTAAAGACAATATTAATATATCTGCCATGTAGAAATCAACTGTTTCACAGGTAATGATAATGAACAAGTTACATGTTTATTATGGTCCATGTCCAGATAGAAAGTGCCAACACATAACGATAAATTATACTAGGGAACAACAGTTTTTTGTTACTACAACTACTACAACAATTTCGTTTTTTTAAAGACATGTATACTGCAGCTGTATGAGTATGAGAAGAAAGATTATTTTAACTGGTATGAAACAGTAACAGCTCACAACTTAGAAACAACAAATTGCACTCTTGACCGCACATGTTTTTAACTGTCTAAGGTCTATATCCCTCGTCCGGGATATTTTTATTTTTTTGTCAAAAACTGTTTTAAGCTCCGCAAGTTTTCGTCTTAGAGACATAAAAAGAACAACCACGGAAACATTGAACCCTTTTCTTTTATAATATATACAGTTCAAAATTTTAAAATAAATAAGCACTTTGTCAGGGGAATAGAACTGATGTGTTGCACTTTCTAGTATCTGAGTGGGGTTTCTGCTGCTAAGGACCCACCCATTAGCAAATGACAGCTATTCATATGATAAGGGGATGGTGATTCAGTGATCTCCATTGGTTCATGGTGTGGCAAGATTCACTCCGGGGGTTTTGGGTCACAAAGACATTCTAGGGCCATTAGGATATTGCCTTTGTCTTTGCGAGAGGTGTCACAGGTTTGTTCACACCAACTCATCAATATGCATTTGTAGGGGCACAGATTTAGGAATGGCACAGGACACTCTGAAATTATAAATATGTGGTAGTGAAACAAGACATCCTTTCTGAATGCTAAACTAACATGTGTTTAGCCAACACCTATGTTTACAAGGCTCAGAAATAAAAAGTCTTCTGAATAAATCTTTACAATGTGTTTTTGTACAAAGTCTGAGCACCTCTGAAACAAGGTTTTTCCAAGGGTATGTTTACATTTGATTTAAATTAAACTTTTTTTTTACTACATTCCTTTTACTTACATGATATTATTGCTGAGGTCTTCTAGAATAGAATCATATATTCCATTTGTGCATCAATGTTTTGAGTTAAGCAAAATGTACAAAAACATCAAGGCATGTCAGACAACTTAGAAAAGTCTAAAAGGCCTTGGACCTTAGAGTGTTAAACGCGTTCTGACCAATGCTTCAGTTCTGTATTTCCTGTCTGTGTCCACGAACTGTCTATCACACGCACTTGTTTTAAACAGCAGGCAAAGAAAACAAAAGATGGCATTGACATACCCACAGCTAGCCATGCCTTTCGATCGAACCAATCTCGGGAAAAGCTTCTGGTGTATGTTTTCCCCTTTTCTCGCGTCTGTTGGGTTATTTTCACTTCTGGCTTGTCTGGTCCGAGTTGTTTAACAATTAGCTTTTCCGCAAAAGTTCTTCTTCCAAAGGGATGCAGATGTAAGGATTTGACTGAATTTGGGGCTAGCTGAGCTCCAACAACTACATCCGACGTCGCCTAACACTTCTCTGCTAGAATGGAAAATACCTGTTAACAAGCAGTGGTGCATCTTGGTAGGGGCTCTAGCCTTCAGCGCCCGTAACCCATAAAATTCCTCGACGATGATTGGCGGATGTGTATTCTTTTTTGCCTAGCAACAGGGGAGCCATTGGCTTAAATACAGCACACACGGGCTGATCGACCAGGAGCCCCGGCAAGACATCCTATTGGCTACTACACCAAAAATGATAAACGTTCACGTTTTAAACTTGGAACTTGAAAGTGAATGTAATGTAAATATAATTTTGGAGAGTTCTAAACCCATTCTAAAGCAAAATCATCAATATCATTGTATTAACACAGGTTATTTTTTCAAAATGAGAAATTATTTAAAAAAGAAAAGAAAAGAAAAACAGGCAGTCAGGTCAGCGGGGGGGCGGAGCCCCAGCGCACCCTATGGGCGAGCCGCCACTGGTCTCCGGTTCAAGAGTGGCTTGACACAGGAATGTGACAGTTGAAGCCCATGTCCTGGATACGTCTGTGTGTGTAGGCTCTTGAAGCACTGACTCCAGCTGCAGTCCACTCCTTGTGAATCTCCCTTGAATGGGCTTTGTTTCACAATCCTCTCAAGGCTGCGGTTATCCCTGTTGCTTGTGCACCTTTTTCTACCACATTTTTTCCTTCCATTCCACTTCCCATTTTTGTGCTTGGATACAGCACTCTGTGAACAGCCAGCTTCTTTAGCAATGACCTTTTGTGACTTACCCTCCTTGTGCAGGGTGTCAATGATCGTCTTCTGGACAACTGTCAAGTCAGCAGTCTTCCCCATGATTGTGTAGCCTACTCAACTAGACTGAGAGACCATTTAAAGACTCAGGAAGTCTTTGCCGGTGTTTTGAGTTAATTAGATGATTAGAGTGTGAAACCATGAGTCTTCAATATTGAACTTTTTCACAATATTCTAATTTTCTGAGATACTGAATTTTGGGTTTTCATTAGCTGTCAGTTATAATAATCAAAATTAAAAGAAACAAACACTTGAAATAGATCAGTCTGTGTGTACACAATCTATATAATATATGAGTTTCACTTTTTGAATAGAATTACTGAAATAAATCAACTTTTTGATGATATTCTAATTTATTGAGATGCACCTGTATGTTTCCAGAAAATTTGCTGCAGAAAAGAAAGGCATTTTGTCAAATCCATATAATCCAAAAATATACACAGCAAATGTACAGGGTCCATGCATTCCTGTTTAATGTAGTACAGATGTGGACCATTTAGACTCAATTCTAGTTGATCAAGTTGTGTTTTTCTGACAGACCAGTATTCACATGTTCAAATTGATGGCCAATATGTGATGACCCACTCACAGAAATGCATCGGATACTTTGAATGCTGGCTACTGACTCTGCCACTGACAGTCTTTTATGTATTATCTGATGATCTTTATATATGTATTCTTGAGTGTGTATATACTGCATGCATGCTGACTGACATCCCTATGATTTGATCTTCTTGCTTCTGATTCTACTTTGTCAAATTTGGTCTTTCAGTGGACTGAAAAAACAAAGCAATGATATGGGGCACTAGCATTAGAATTTCTACGGTATATGAGGTTCCTTGTTAAATAGCTCTCCAGATTACCATGGAAATAATGTTCTACTGCAGTGGAAAATGTCTCCTGTTCAAAACCTATGCAGCCGGTCCACTCTATGTCATTCCCTGAATAACAATGATGTTCATTCTTATATCTCTTCGGTCCAGTCCCGGAATTTTATTAATACCGTTTATCCAGGTTATTACTTGGAAATGTGTTATTTAGTTATTTATACCATTAGTTTGACCGTGTGAGTACGACCAATAGCATAGCAGGTAATTTAGCAAACTAAAAACTTCAGTAAGTTGCCATTACTCTTGTATGTGTTATTTTAGGTTACTATATAGCTCTTGTTACTACATATCTGTTGTGCTCATTTCATATGGCTCATGTTACTGCGCTTGAGGAGTCAAGGAAAAACTGTTGTCTATGTTACAGAAAATTATTATAGTTGTAGTCAAACAAACTAACTTTTGAATTGAGACGAATTGAGGCTGTTGACATCATCTTAAATTTGTTAAAGTATGTAAGGGTACCATACCCCTCCCAAAAATATTCATCCACATCTAGTCAACTATCTAACTTCTTGTTCAGAACATCTCTGAGGCTTAACTGATTGAGGCATACGTATGAATGGATAAGTCAGTGGACATTTCATCTGCAGACCACCATCCAAATAAATTGTATGAGAACTGGTTTTGGAACGGCAAAGCCCTGCAGAATTCCAGAATTCCTTCCTCACCAGTCCTCTGGATTCGTTGGGAACAGGTGTGCTTTGATGAACACAAAGGTGGACACACAGTAACCCAGAATGTTGGTGCACCACAGCAATGGAATCCAGTTGTCAATGATTATAGTTGGGGAGAACCAGTGGAAGTAATGGGCATTGGCTACCCATAGCACATGGGTGATGATCCAGGACTGAAGCCCATTTATCTGGTATTTATTAACGAGACCTGAGAGGACAATAACAATACAACTGAGCATTTCAATAATAAATACATTTTCTGCTAAATACCATTATATAAACATGCTTTTATTACTACTCTGTATTTTAAGCATGCTCATTTCAAAATAGCCCATGTTAATGGAATCTAATCAGATATTTGTTCAAAAATGACATTGTCTGTACCTGCAGGGGTTCGTGCCCCATCCTGAACCCCTCCGACATAGCCAGGCAAAAACTTGTGAGTAACATCTGGGAAACACATGTATAGCACAACCTGTTGGGGAAATAATCTGAGTGATGATAATGATCACCTGTAAAAAAAGGCTTGGTTTAGATAGCCCTCTGAAAACACTGTAATGTGATGACTGCATTACTAAAGCACAACAAACAGCAGGCAAACGCTCATGAAATAGTTGGTTGTGTGTGTGTGACTTTAGTAGTGAGAGAAGTGCTGCTAGATTTTAAGGATATAGAACATGGCAAATATTGAACGTGAAGCTAAACAAGACACCACTGGCATAGATTGCCCCACTATCACACCTATATAACACATTTACTGAGCTCACTTGTGCCTTGTTGAAAGTGGTTAAAGGTGCTACATGCATTTTAGCTATCAACAGAATGTAATGACATAAAGGTTTTGACGTAATACCAAAAATGCCTATGTACTGTGTTGCTGAGAAGTCTACTAAAGTTAGAATGCTAACCAGTTGGCCCAGCCTCTCTTATAATAGCACTTTGTACCCCAAGAGTTGATAGTGAGTCACTGTAGTGAACACAGCAAGTTTGTTTATCCTGTGAGGAGCAGCAAGCCCACTGTATAGTATCAACGGTCAGCCCATCCGCTAACTCAAAAGCTTGAGTGCTTAAATGAAGACCTACAGGCATCTATTTGCCTCTGTTAAGTTCATGTCAAACAGACCCGTCGCTATGGGCGGGCCTTGGGGGGCCGGGCCCGCCCTGGGACTCGGTTGGGCCCGCCCTTGACGAACGAGCCTGTCAGTCACCTAATACAAGTTAAAAATGAAAATGAAAAGAATAGCAGACTATAACGATTGACCGTTCGCGAAACTCGTTCCTAGAAAGGCCCTCGTTCAATCCTAACTTAGAGAGAGAGTAGGGTCGAACAACTTTGAGGTCTGCGCTGCGCAGTATAGTTAAACATTGTGCCTAGTGGACTTCTAGATCTGACACAAGGTAGGCTACCCTGAGAGATACCATGGAGGCGTCATTTCCCCCCCGCATTTTCAAAGTCCAAAACACAGGAAGAAAGGTGCCGGCTGTGGATTAAACAGTGTGGGAGACCCCATTCAGTTAAGATAGTTATCATACCTAGCGATAGCGTATTTCGCTAGACAGCTAGTTAGCTGCAAACACACATGTGTAAATTAAGCATCTTGCAGTAAGCTAGCTAGCGAAATTCGCTATCGCTAGGTATGATACGCTATCAAGGTATGCACCAGGCATAACCTGGCGATTTGATACAAAAGCCATAGCATTACATCAGGATCAACATTGTGTCAACAGTGACTGTGAAATACTAGCAGCAACATGCACACACATCCCTTGAAATATAACGTTACTAGCAGGTATCCCCACTGCTACGTTACGTTACTGTTCTCTAGATTGTTACCATCCATCCTAAAATTTGTGTCACTGTATTATAAGTTGGCTTGGTTGGCTACCTGCTCAGCTGGCTTATTTATTAGCTTGTGATATTCTAAATAATACAGTATGTCACCTTTTTGTACCGGAGTTGGATTATAGGTGAAAAGTTTACCTGTACTACTACTAATAATACCATAGGCCAGGGGTGGCGAACCTGAAGTGCGGCTCGGCTCCAGCTCGAGTGCTCTCACTGACTTTTCTCTTGGTGTACAGAATTTTCATTTTGTGAAAAAATAAACATCTAAAATGCATATTTTGCACGCAATATACTTGGAAATACAGACAAAAAGCTGTCCGATTTGAATGGGGGTATTTATTCATGTTTATTTTGTTATCACGCGATCTTGAGAGATGTCTTCAAGGAACGTTAATGTTCCAAACATGAAACATTCTAATGTGTGCACCCAGTCTCAGAGAGTCACTAGCAGTAGCTACTGAAAGAATGCCATGGATCCAGCAAAGCGTAAAGCTAAATGCAGTCTGTTGCAGAGAATGAGTCCTCACATAAATATGTGGATGCAAAGGGTAGTAACTAAGCTAAGCTTTCTCTCCCAGGTCAGGGTCCTGCTTCACACTCATCCAAAACAAAATCTCAGCAGATGTCTTCAATACGTTTATTTTTGTGCCATATTTTAAATCTAAATGTGTTAATTTCTCCTCCTAAAACCCACTAGAGGACACTATTTGAAGGGTTATTTTCCCAAAAATCTTATGGGGGAGCATGCCCCCAGACCCCCCTAGTTTTGCTGGGTCAAAAAATAAAAATAAAAAAAAAGGGCCCCCCCCCCGATGCAACGTAATGCCCCCCCGCAAATCAGTTCCTGGCGACGGGCCTGATGTCAAATAAATATAAATCAATGTTGATGTAGACTGCAAATGGAGAGGAGGTAGGGGTGGGCCAGCATAGTGATACACCGCCCCAATCTGACAGTAATAGTGATCGGTTGTCCGTGGTAAACACGTCATCCTGTGCAACAACATGTTGAGAGGTTTGAGGCTGGTTAAGGTTAGCATTCTAAGGTTTAAGACACACTTCACATCCAAACCTAGGCTCAACTGATGTAACCCATGCAGATCTAGAATTTATGAACTGCTATTTATTTATAGTTTTCAACGTCACATCCTTTGCCCACCTGAAGGGCAAAACAAGGCTTTCTTCCGCTCCCTGCCACTTATTTTGACCTGGTTTGTTCAGCCAAAATGCTGGATAGTTGTTCAATTGGATGCACAGTGGACTAGGACGCAAGGGCACACTTCAATACATTCATGCAATCGTTCTGAAACGGTTTGTTTTCCTGGACCGAAATAACCAACTCGAATGACCTTGATGAGTTATGCTAGCGGAACTGAAACAGTTATGTTAGCAGTTATCTAAACTATAGCTCAATCATAAGTTATGTAGTTCAAGGGAAGGTTTATTTTCAGTCAAAAGACTTAACAGCAGATTTTTGCAAAGGAGAGATCTGCAGGAATGATAAACATTATGAACGTTAATGTGTTTGACATAAACACTATTGTGTCATTAAAGGTGCCTAATCTGATGACCCGTTGTCCCCTGACTGGGTTCCATCCGTCTTCTTCCACACACCACCCACCAAAAATAGGAAAGAGAGAAAGACATTGTAGGAATATTTTTGTATGAAATGAATTAAACCGTTGGAATTTGAAATAAGAGGGCGTAACGCCAGTTGACCCAAGGGAAAATAATGTGTGGGGTATTAGATTCAGTATCAACTTCTGATTTGTGTGGGGTCAGGTGAGAGGTCAAACCTAATTGGCTGTGCGGGTCAACCAAACAGGGCATAGGTAGGAGTCGTTAAGTCACCTTTAAATAGTTGGCACGAGTGTATTTGGCAGATCCATCCCGTAAATCGGTTTGAACAACACGTTCTGGATTTGAGTTTCTGATTGAGAAAGTTGCAAAAGACTTGGAAAAAGACGCAACCACATGGAGTGGTATGAGCAGCACAGCAGAACAAGAGGGTGGACTAGAAAAAGAAGCAAGATGCAGTGAATGTCTTAGAGTTGTCATCTGTGCCATACGCTAAGGATGAACAACAGTGTGGCAACAAACCATTTGGGGAAAAGATGGCAAGATTACAAAGAAAATGTAATGACCTCAGGGAGCTCATGGAAAACCATAGGCAGAAGGACAGAGGGGCATTATTAAATCAGGAACATTTGATGAAAAGGCAATGATGATGAAAAGAAAAATGAAACTTCATTGCTTGGTTGTATCTTTGAGATCTGAATTCCAGCTGCCAGCACAACAGATTTAGAAGTACCATTGAAATTTTGCATGAAAAGCTTGTGTTTTGTACCTAGCAGCTTGCAATGCGCTTTATGAAGGACATGTGTTCCCTGAAGCCCATTACCAGATCACCTATGCCATCATGGGACCTGCCTACAGTTATCCATAGACCATGGAGGCCGTCTCACTTATAAGTGTCAGGGCATTTCCCACTGTATTGTGGAGGCCATCACCCTTATAAGAGTCAGGGCATTTCCCACTGTATTGTGGAGGCCATCTCCCTGGCTTATAACAGTCAGGGTCTGCCTTTGCTTGAGGGTGTGCCTGCTCATTCCAGTAGGGGGATCCTGGGCATTGTTACAGGGTGCAACAGTGGAGGAGGTTTGCTCTGCTCTGCTCTGCTCTGCTCTGCGCTATAGGCATCCTCCCACACCTGTGTACGCTTCTACCGCTTGGATGTGTTGGCCCCATCAGTGGCTTCCTCTGTCCTCTCTACTGGATCAGCTGGGTGTTAATATTCTGTTCAGCCTCAGCTGTGTGGGCCGTGATTACAGATCCCATACTTTCTCAATTGTACCAAGTGAATCAACTGAAAAGGAACGTAAGGTTCCCTGAAGGAGAGCAACGATCACTAGTTTGCCCCACATAGCAGTTTGTGCTCTGTGATGAGTGCTGGGTTGAGCTGAGGAGTAGACAGTGGTGACTTATCTTATGTGGGCAGATGTGTGCTCTACATACGATAAGTTACATCCCCACCCATCATCTGCCTTTTGGGAGGAAATAGAGGTGCTTTCAGCCAGGTACGTGAGGGTGTGATATCCCATACTACCTCTGTTGTACCTCATTCCATTTTCTCTGGGAACAGTGGTTATGTACATAACCTTCTGTTTTAGGGCACTAATGACTTTGTGCAGGCATGATATTAGCCCAGCTTGTCACTTAAAAAAGCATTTCATTGAAATGAGCCCAAAAACCCACAATTAAACATCTAAATATCTAAACACTAATCCCTTATATTTTGTTCAACCTCCATAACCCTCCTCTAGTTAACTTTGCAATAACAGAGTTGGGGAGTATCGGAATACAAGTTATAGAGATTCATATTTATCGCCGTGGGTTCTGGACAGTTTTACAAGGGACAAGCTGTAGTGCTTCTTCTGTTGTTTCAACAAATGTATTTGTTTGGAACATCATTGCAATTTCTTAGAACAGTTTGAAAATACCGTAACACTAGAATGTAAAATGCCCAAACATGCATAACATGTTATAGGCTGCATATTCAATTTAATAATCTGTAAAATGTTTCAGCCAGGGGCCGAGATCCCATTTCATTATAGGGGGGGACAATCCATTTCAGAGAGTAATTCCGGGGGGACATGAATTCTCTTATCACATTTACAAACAGAATTTCGAAGTGATTTTTGAATGATCTAAACGGCATTAAATGCACTAACACGAAATATCTACTCACAGACAAATAATATCCAAAGTTCAAGAGAACTTGATGCTCAAAATAAGTTCTATAACAACTCAAGGACGCCTCGACAGGGAATCGAACTTGCAACTTTCTGATTACAATATGACTTCTCTACCTCTTGTACCACTATCGCCCCATGTCCTGAATACCAGCATTGTTCATGAACCGCAGAAAAAATTATTAAGCATATACAACATTAAGGACATATGAAAATGAAGGATGGGTTCCATATTCAGGCATTACCAACTGAGCCAAGAGAGGTTACACTTTCTATAGAAAGCCTATTCCACCCCTGTCTACTGCATAAATAAGTGTGAGGAAAAGCATTATTAATGGATAGTGATCAGGTCAGGTGTGCTTTCAGTCAAACCAATGGACTCATCTTACCATACTATGAATTTATGACGTAAAGGATAATGTATAGTCTGGCGGTCTGTGAGAAGGTGAATTCTCCCCCTCCTCACTGTGGCAAAAAGGGATGGTGCCCTTTAAGACTTTTCGACTCCACCCCCATAATGGTTGTGGCTGGGCTCACCTGAAGCCAATGGTGGACCTAATTAAGCCAAAGCGGCTGTGCCCTATTTAACAGGTGCCTCATTTTCATGAGGGGAGGACTGGCTGAGAGAGACATATGGACAGAGGCACCAAAGAGAACTTGTTGAGGCAAGAAGGTAAAACACTTCCCTGATGTGAGGAGAAGTGTTTTGAGTCTAGATGTGTGGAAACCGTTTGCCTTGTTTTGTGTGCCTAGTTCTGTGTGCCTTGTCTTTGTGCCTTGTCTTTGTGCCTTGTCTGTGTGCCTTGTTTGTGTGCCTTGTTTTTGTGCCTTGTCTTTGTGCCTTGTGTTGTACCTTGTGTGTGGTATGTATGTATGTATGCATGTATGTACAGTGCCACTTGAAAGTATGTGAACCCTTGAGCACTTAAGAGTTTTCTGTTGTTTTACCATGATTTTTCATTTTTTTCATCACCAATTTTCCATAGATGAAATGTCAGGTTTATGTTTATCATTTGCATGTACTTGTTTAGAGGGAATTGTTTTGAGTAGCCAAAAAACTACAAACATAATTACAGCATGGAATTAGGCCCAATCTCAATACTTCCCCTTACCCCTTATCTTCCCCCTTACCCTTGAAATTGCGCGTTCATGTGAGAGCTAGTGGTGTCTCAATACCCAATTTGATCAAGATTAAGGGGTAAGATTGAGGGGTGTATGGCCCTCGTTTTTAAGATGATCGGAGAGCTACCTTGCTCCTCCAAGGGCTATCCCAGAGCACACAGCGAAACCAGCTCGCGAATTTTCCAAAAAACATGGCTGTTTGAAGCGAGGAATATTTTACATGAATAAAGCTATCTACACAACTTTTTATATGTTTATAATGACTCGGTTTGATCTGAAATGTGCTACACGAACGATGCATAGTATTGTAGGTCTTAACTGAAGCTTTCAAACGGTAGTTTTAGGTTACAATTAGCGCGTATACCACCACTCCATTGGCTTATATGGTAGCTTGCCAGCTAGATGCTACATACACTACATATAAGTATTTTTGGCTTATAGTTCATTTAAAAATGACGACAGTCTTGTTTCCTGCTCTACACAGTTGTATACATATATATTTGCAACCATGGTCTTCATTGAAACTTTTTTTAAATCGCTAGTTTCAAAGCTCATACAGTCACACATGACGTACCCGAAACCGAGTGGCGTCTCATTTCATAGGGGAAAGTTTTCAGCCCTTGGCCCTTACACTTGCAAGTGCTAGGGTTAAGACAAAGACAAAGCAAAAGGGGCAAGGGGAAGAATCGAGATTCGGCCTTAGTGTATTTTCAAAAGTAAGTTTTTTCTTAGACTACTGTATATGTATTATAATTTGTTCTTAATTTTTCTGTTCCTCTATGTTCCTGACGCAATGCAACCAATTCATTTTTTTTTCTTCAATTAACCACTCAACAAAGAGTCACTGGGTATTATTATGTCCCTGCTTAAGACTCATGTCAATAGGCTACCATAGCAGTTTAGTTTTAGTAAACACTCATGTAAGAATGGAAAACTGTGTCCTACTGCTACTGGGATTTTATTGACAGCATATTATAACGTTTGCCGAATTATGACCTTACTGATCTTTTCTGTGGATAATATTTAGTGGATTCTTTTTGTACTGACTTTATGTTTTGACCTTGTGATCAGCATCACTGATATTCAGGGTTTGCTTCAGTATCTTACGCCCCTCGTCCTTATCCGACAATGAATGGCAGGAAATAAAATCGGAGTACGGACATCTAATGCCCGTTGAGGATGTAGATTAGAGCATGGATCGGGCCGAATTTTTCTGTCCGAGCACGGCCCGGTCCGGCAGAATAGTAACCGAGCCCGGACCGAGTCCGAAAGCCAGTAAAATATGTTTTTTTCGAATCGAACCAAGCCCGACGGAATCAATTTCTCAACTGTTCATATAGCCTACTAATGCCAGATTTACGTACGTTTTTTTATGAATAGCCTGGCCTTACTCCTGCAGTGGAGTTACCTGAAGGCCTATCCAGTGGTGTGCCTACATTAACTGTAGCTGAAGTGAGGCACTGCTTCAAAAAGATCAACCCTCGCAAGGCACCGGGCCATGATGGCATATCAGGTAGGGCCCTCAGGGGTTGCGCTGACCAGCTAGCAGGTGTCTTCAGCGACATCTTTAACCTCTCCCTCAGCATGTCTGTACTTCCCACCTGCTTCAAAAGGACCACCATCATCCCTGTGCCCAAGAACACCAAGGCCATCTGCATGAATGACTATCGCCCTGTAGCACTGACCTCTGTCATAATGAAGTGCTTCGAGCGGCTAGTTAAATCCTTAATCTGCTCCTCACTGTCCCCCTCCCTGGACCCTATGCAGTTTGCATACCAGTCCAATAGGTCTACTGACGATGCCATCGCCCTGACTATGCACACCGCCCTCGCCCACCTGGACAAAGGGAATACATACGTAAGAATGCTTTTCATTGACTATAGTTCCGCATTCAACACCATCATCCCATCCAGACTCATCGCCAAGCTCATAGACCTGGGACTAAGCACCTCCCTATGCAGGTGGATCTTTGACTTTCTGACGGGGAGGCCACAGGTGGTGAGAATCGGTGACCGCACCTCATCCACAGTAATCACCAACACAGGCACCCCCCAGGGCTGTGTGCTCAGCCCCCTCCTGTTCTCCTTGTTCACGCATGACTGTGCGGCTACGCACAGTTCAACTCTCATCGTGAAGTTTGCTGACGACTAGGGATGGGCATTCGATTAAATTGTCTTAATCGATCGTCGGGAGAATTAACGATCGATTTTCGATTAATCATTAAAAAAAATTGTATCAAAAATGCACTATTTATAGGCTATATTAAAATGCAGTGAAAAAAGATCAAACACAGCGTGTTCCTCAATGAGATCTTTATTTCAAGATTGACAACTCTTGTGGCAGTTAAACCGGATCCGTTTAATGGATACACTTGAAAAATATGCGCTGCTTTACTCTTAAGCAGCGGCGCCGACAGAAGCCGGTGCTCATAAACACAACTCGGTTAGCCTACCTAACAATGAATTAGGCCAATTAATAAAGCCCCATTAAAACAACCAGTAACAGTATCATCGACAAGCCATTCAATTCACCGGTAAAGAGAATATTAATAGTTAAGCCCTAAACCTACAAGTCCAGGTGCTTAGAATAACAGCTGATAGTAAACGTCAACTTTTAAGATGATTCTTGACCAGTGCCAATTTTAAGCTATGTCATTCCCCGGTTTTCTAACCAGAAACAATAACCCTGGAAGGTATTGAAAACTAGTAACTAACTGTTAAAGCACACGTTTTTAAAACAACCAGTTAGCTACCTTGGCTACCTTTTGGAATCCTTCAAGCCAAGTTCGCCAGCAATCCTAGGTTAGGTAGGGATGCTAACTTAGCCACGGTAAGCTAAGTGATGGAGGCGGTGGGTTCCAAATGTTTAATACTTACGTAGTTGTGTACTGTCACTAACCATGGTCGGATGTGCGTTGTTCAAGTGGTACACCATTTGAGTTGTGGCCGAGTTGTACTTATACACAGCTTCGCAGTGTTGTCAATGAACTAAGTCATTTTTTTTTTTTTTATCAAAATGGTCCCATGCTACACGCCGTGACCTCTTCATGTTTACTTTTGAAAGACACGGAAACTTGCAGGTAACTGAGCAGGCCCGTGGCGTTTTTTCAAACATTGCCCTTGTTTGGTAAAATTTTAATTGCTGCCACATAGCGAAATCCATTGCATTCCAAGACTCACACTACGCAACAGAACGTGCATTTTATCGATGAAAAAATAATGTCATCGACGAAATTCTTAATGATCAATTAATCGATCGTCGATTAATTATGCCCATCCCTACTGACGACACAACCATTGTGGGCCTCATCACTGACAACGATGAGGCAGCCTACAGAGAGGAGGTTGATACCCTGACAACATGGTGTCAGGTTAATAACCTCTCTCTTAACAACATAAAACAAAAGAGATGATTGTGGATTATAGGAGACGGCAGGAGGAAGAGCATGCGCCCCTATACATCAATAGATCTGTAGTGGAAAAGGTCAGTTGCTTCAGGTTCCTTGGGGTAAACATCAGCGATGATCTCACCTGGTCTGTTCACGCGAACAAGGTGGTGAAAGCGGCCCGGAAACGCCTTTTCTTTCTCAGGAGACTGAAGAAGTTTGGTATGGAATCAGTCATCCTCACTAACTTTTATAGGTGTACTATAGAGAGCATCCTGACTGGTTGCATCACAGTGTGGTACGGGAGCTGCACAGCCAAGGACCGTAAGGCCCTACGCAGTGTGGTCAGGTCTGCAGAGTTTATCATAGGCAGGGAGCTCCCAGCTCTTCCATACACGATGCATCAGGAAAGCTGGCAGGATCCTTAAAGACTGCTACCATCCATCCTATAAACTTTTTTCCCCTTTGCCATCTGGTAGGCGTTACCGAAGTATTCGATCTCGCACCCGTAGATTGGAGAGCAGTTTCTTTCCCAGGGCCATCAGGGGCCGTATTCACAAAGAATCTTAGGGCTAAAAGTAGCTCATAAGTGGCGAATTTAGGAGAAACTCCTAAAAATAATGGGCGTGTCAGTCTTAAATTTAGGACTCCTATTTTTTTTTACTAAGAGCAATTCACAAAATATTTTATCCCTAAAAGTAGCACCTAAGTCTAGGACAGCTTAAAACTCCTCATGAGGACTCCTAAGTCACTAAGACCTATTCACAAAAAGTCTTAAAATGGCTGAAGCCAGACGTAACGTGTTGGAGACAATGAACGACTCTGAATTGTTGAGAAGATATCGTTTAAACCGTGAAGGCATCAACATTTTACTAGAATTAGTGCGGGATGCAATCACGTCTCCAACTATCCGAAACAACCCAATCAGTCCGGAAGTTAAATGTTTGATAACATTAAGATTTTTGGCTACGGGGAAAATGCAACTTTGCAACGCAGACGACTTCAGAATATCGCAATCAAGCCGATTCATTCATCAAACAATCACCGCACTCTGTAGACCACACATTGTACAACAGTTTATCCGGTTCCCTTTGGACAATCGCCTACTTCAAAGGATCAAGGTCAATTTCATGGCGTTTGCAGGAATGCCCGGTGTCGTGGGTGCCATCGATGGAACACACATTAAAATAATTGCTCCATCCAGAGATGAGGACGTCTTTGTAAACCGCAAAAAGGTACATTCAATTAATACACAGATAGTGTTTGATCCAAATTTCACAATCATGGATATTGTTGCGAAGTGGCCTGGATCTACTCACGATTCGCGCATTTTAATGGAGAGCGCGGTCTGCGCCAGCTTTTTGAGCGGCACCATGTACCTGCTGGATGCCACTTGTAGGCTGACAGTGGCCATCCATGCAAGACATGGCTTTTGACACCCTTCCTCAATCCACAACCGGGAGCACAGTTGAACTACAACATGCAAGTATACGCATGAGGCCTATTTTGGTGACACAATACCTGTAGCCGCGACGGCTCTTTTAAAGTCCACTCCGCAATCTCCATCCTACATTGTGACTGGAGCGCATACCACCGCTTCTCTAAGTCATCGACAGAGCGACACACGGCAGGGAATGAAGCATTTATGTTAACACATAAGTCCTCCCATGCCTCACGCATAGTTTGCAGGGTGCTTTAATTATTACTTCTTTGATTTCATGCAATTTCCGTGTTTTTTTCGGCAATTTCTCTTTCTCTTAACGTGCAAAGCGTCATTCTCGTTGGATGCACAAACTTGTCATCATGCGTGTGCATTCTGCTAAGTGCACTATCCATAACTATTTAATATGACTTCATTTGAAGCCTAGGTTATTCTCTTATTTTCTGTTGATTTAGTGGGATCGTTAGGGGGATGTTAGGACTGAGTTTTGAATGAGAGCGCCTGTCAGCAACCAATCACCGTACGCACCGCTTCTAAACTCGTGCATGAGAATGGACGTCATCCATAGCAACGGAGTTTTTATCTTAAGCTTAGGAGTTGGTATTATCCTTAGTATGAGTAGGTCTCAGAGCCGTTGTGAATCACTTTTAAGAAATTACTCCTACGTAAAAGGTTTTAGCGCGAGTTAGGAGCACTCCTAGTGGTAAGATAAAAGGCTTTGTGAATACGGCCCCAGGCTTTTAAATGGACAGTGATAGAGTTTGATACACATTTGAATTGTCTTTAGGTTAGTATAGGTATATTAGGTTAGTTTAGGTTACTATATGTGTATTATATGTTTAGCAGATGGTATTGTATATTTATATTTATTTTGTATATTTATTAAATGTGGAATTTATGTTCAGAGTACTTATATGTTATGTTATGTTATTTTATGTTATGCTATGGTAGGTTGTTGTACGGTGTCTTGTCCCAAGAATTTCAATGCCCAGTCTGACTCTGTTTTTCTGTGTATATGACAAATAAATACTTGAACTTGAACTTGAACTTATTAAACTGGGGCATCAACAGTTAAATGCTCTCTCACACAAAAAAGCGCTGTTAAACGCACAATGGTTCACAATAAGGCCAATAAGCATATTTAAATTAAATGATTCACATTGCAAGAACGTTTAGTAAAATGGTGCGGCTCCTTTAAGAGGAGCACGTACAGGGAGGGAGAATGGTGACGCATAGTTTGGATGCAGCGACAAAGATTTATGTGCTGTAACAGTGTTAACCAGTATGTGATTAACGTGAGTTTTAATAAAGCATAGCGTGTGTAATGTGTAGCTATTTCATTCAGTTTTGTAACTTTTCCTGCTGTCTGTAAAGGGAAGGGAGGTAAAGGAAAGGGAATTAACCCCGAAGTTAAAAACTAACTAATCTACTTCGGCCATGGAGCATTTTACTCCCCTGCAATCCCCAACTACGGTCAGACAGACAGCAGGAAAGGTTAACAAACGGAATGAAATAGATACTCTTTACACACGCTATGCTTTAATAAAACTCACGTTTTATGATACACCAACGGAGGCACAACAGACAAGTCTTACCATTGAAGATCTTTTTGCACGCTGACGTTCGTTATGAAACTATCTACATCCAACCATTGAGAGTTGCATCAATCATATTTGATTAAAACTTCACACTTCTTACATTGGACATATCCAACAGCCTAATGAGAATCTGCATCGTCTATTAAGCAGAAATATCTCCATACAGTAGATTTCCCTTTGTTTAGTATAATTTTAAACTCTCCAGATGACTGGAGACTTGTGCGAGTGTTAATGTGCCTATGAACCAAACCATATTTTAAAAAAGGGGGTTATTGCTCGGAAAAAAGAATAATTTTAAAAAATTTGGCTTGATTTTTTCGCTTTGTTTTAACTCTGATGCATTAGTATGAACATAAGATATGCCTATACATAATAATTTAGTCATAGAAAGGGAAGCTTACATAATAGGCTACTGGGGTTTTTGTGGGCCCCCCCTGGGCTGTGGGCCCCTAGAATTGTCCCCACCTTTCACCCCTTTACAACGGCCCTGTATGTACTTAGCTAAAGGTTAGTCTCTGTGCCTAGGATTGGGGCCTGGCTTGGGCCGAACAGGTGCCTGTGATTTGGGCCTAAGTAGGACAGGCAGGTGCCCAGGGTCCAGAGTACTGAAGTGCCTGTGAGTACGGCCGTTATGTTTGTTTTTGATTGTTTTATTTCATGGGCACATGTGTTGGGGTGCTATAGAGCCCTTGTTAATAAATATATATATATTTGTACCGAAACACCACCATCTCCTGCACTTCTTTCCCCACTACACCACCAAGTCCAGTCACCACAATCCCAAATAACATGGGGTGTCCGGTCGGTCCCTCACACGGTCATTATCGAAAAACAAATCCTGAGGGGTCTCACTGCACGAAAAGCAAGATTATCGGGCCCGTATACGCTGTGATACAGCCGCGAATGATCACCATTCCTGGCTGATCGCGGACATTCCCCCGAAATATCTGTCTGCCGCATACTGACGGAATTTCCCGGGAAGGAACCTGCGAGGGGAGGGGGCCGATGTGTTTAACATTCTCACCTCCCGCTGACAGAGGGGCGAAATGCTCTTATTAGCATATTGACTGTCAGCAGTCTAGCCACACACACCCTGCTGCAGCCATTGGTTGAAAACGACAAGGAATTGTTGTTTTCAATCCAGGTCAATTCAATTAACATAACAAAACCTAGGCCTGGTCAAGGGAAGGGGTGGGGGGGCTTTCACACCAATGTGGGCTTCTACGGCAATACACAGGGTCGAATACTGTCGTAAATCCCACATTTCATGCAGTGTCTTGTTTCGTCCTGAAGGGATTTATTTTTTCGATAATGACCGCCAGACTATAGATTATGCCACTTATTTTACGGTTACTTGCCAAAAGGATAGAAGATACCTCCAAAATACCTATTTTTAAAGACTTTGTTGCCGTTTCATGATTTCCACATTTTTTTCTTAAATAGTACACAAATAGAACTTTTCAGAAGTTTCAGGTGTTGCATAGCAAGCCATTACTTGCTGAAATCAAGATACAATGACTTTCCATTAAATAAAATGACGTACTTCTTGCGGAATGATGAAGGAATGATGAAGATGTGAATTAGAAGCACAAAACCTGTTGCCAATAACAGCGGGAACTTTTTGCGCAGCTGTGAATATTAAGAAATTACAGATCTGTGAAAGTTGGGGTGGCCCATTCATATCCACGGAACTTTTTGGAACATTCTGAAGAGCCATATAATTAAGCAATATAGCACAAGTGGGAGTGGGGTAGGTAAGGGATAATCCCACGGGTGGTGTTTCGGCAGTAGCCATAGAGGCCGGAGGCCGAGTGGCGTATGCAACAACATACGTGGGATTATCCCTTACCTACCCAACTCCCAATCGTGCTATATTGCTTTTATAAAACAATTCTACAGTCAACAAATTAACATTTCAACACAAAGTTATTGATTAAAAATGGTTTATTGCCCCAATTGTTTTATAATAATGAGTAATACAACATGTGAGGGAGGAGAAGAAGAAGAGAGAAGATTAATTAAAGAGTAGCTGATGATAAATGCTGCTTTGTGTGCTCACTAAAACACAACAAAATATCAAAGAAACTGACACGTAAAGACACTTTTATTTATGAATGTCCAAAACAGAAAACAAACTTGTCAGGTTATTTTTTACATATTTCAAAACAATCACAATAAGACAACAATATAAACAAAACTCGTTATAAACGAAATCAGAATTAAATATTTTTTTAATCCTTCAAAGATATTAATAACATTTAAATGTATATACACAGAAAACAAACTTGCCTGTGGAGAAAACAGTACTGCCAAAGAACCATCCAAACAGAAACACACACATACGCAGACACACACTAAGTGGGTTTGGGTGATTAATAGTAGACACATGATGACCCTCCAAGAAACCATTCCACTGACTAACTAAACCAAACCTTTTGCCCTTACACTCTGCTGCCGCGCAAGCTATTTCTGTTTTCCTCTCCATCTTATCTTTTCTGTAGCATAGACAACAGCTTTTCTGTTACTCAAGAACACTAACACGACCCATATGAACTGACTCCATAAGGTATCATGACCCATATGAACTGACTCCAGTACACTAACATAACCCATATGAACTGATCTCCAGTACGGTATCATGACCCATATGAACTGACTCCAGTACACTAACATGACCCATATGAACTGACTCCAGTACAGTACAGGCATGAAAACGGGTAAGGGGTGAAAAAGGTGAGGAGGATATTACCCCTCTGGGGGGGTCCGGGGGCGTGCCCCCCCTGTAAGTAAAATTTAAATATGCCATATTTTAAAGCGTCAATCTGATGCAGTTTGAGATGCTTTTTTTCCAACCTGGGGAGAGCTGGAGAAATTTAGCTTCAGCCATGAGTCAAAAAATATTTTGGCCTCCTTACTTAGTATTATGCAAGCCATTTCATGCCAGCCTGTCACTGGGTCTATCATTTACAGTATATGAGGCACAATGTGGTAAGGGCACCACAAATGGCTTAATGCATAGCCCCCACGAGAGATGCCGTAACTTAACTTGTCTACTCTTCCATCATGATTGACAGCCAATACAATGTTATGTAATTCAGATTTCAATAAATTTTATTGGCGAGGCCCTTCGCGTTAATATTGCCATGCACTCGCATCATCCAGTTATTCAACATAATAAATCAGCGGCGAAAAAAACAATACAATCATATATTCTTTAGAAGTACTAAATGATGCAAAATGTAAGGATCTCTTTTCATTTATGGAATTCTTGTCAAGAAAATATGATTCTATTGTTTTTTTCGCCGCTGATTTATTATGTTGAATAACTGGATGTATATATTTAAATATATGTTAAGCTCCTATTAAAGTATCCATCTATCTACTTCCAGTGGCACTTGCTCTTGACTGCTTTGCCTCATAGCTTGGCGACTTGGCCTTTTTGAGCAGAGCATCACTGAAGCCTTCCATGTGACAAGAGTCCCCTTTGCAGCCATGCTCACCTTTCTTGTCACCAAAGTGCTTATCATGTCAGTGCTCAGGGTTGCACTGTATTGGGTCTTGTTTATGGTAACGAGACTGAAAATGGTCATCTGACGTCATGATTGGTTTTATACCTGCAAGGCTTGCAAGTTGACTGGCTGAAATAGTAGGAATTATTTGCTACGTTAACAGTCTGTAGTCAAACACCTTTGCAATGGTCACTTTGCCCCAACAGAGCGATTCAAAGTTAGAACAGGGAGTCTCCGTGGCGTTTGAGTTAATGTAGCTAAATTATCTTACTCCATCAGTTATTCACACCGTAGCCGTCTCGTAACCAGGCTAATCACATCATTGCTAACTTTTTCATACTTGTATCTGAAGGTTATGCCCCTTGAAATGAATCTTCCCGTTAAGTTACCGAACACATGTTTTAACGTTTTATATGCTAACATTACGGTCACACAACAAAAATGCGTCCAGCAGGGATTCCAAAATTGTCCGGGATTTTGCCTCGTTGGATATTATTGTTTCTCTGGGTCTTTCACAAATGAGTTATTACGTCTTTACACGTTTTGGAAAGGGTATCACTTACGTTCCACCTTCTTGCGCGAACTCTGTCATTGGTCAAACTTTCCCAGTGTTGACAGATATAATTCATTATCCTCCAAATACGATCATTTTGAGCCTTTGATATGATACGCAATTTACAATCTGGCAACACTGAGCACCTTGCCGCCGCCAGCACTAGTTCAGTACAAATGTACATGTCATCTGAATATGAAAAATATGTCCAACCCCCCCCCACAAAAACAAAACTCATCGAATCTACACGATTCACGTAGGTCACCTATTTTGTTTTCAAAACGGCGAATTTCGCTGAAAGGTGAGTGATTCTCATGCCTGACAGTATCATGACCCATATGAACTGAGTCCAGTACACTAACATGACCCATATGAACTGACTCCAGTACACTAACTTGACTCATATAAAATGACTCCAGTACCCTAACATGACCCATATAAACTGACTCCAGAACAGTCACATGACCCATATGAACTTACTCCAGTACACTAACATGACTCATATGAACTGACTCCAGTACACTAACATGACCCATATGAACTGACTCCAGTACAGTCACACGACCCATATGAACTGACTCCATAAGGTATCATGACCCATATGAACTGACTCCAGTACAGTCACATGACCCATATGAACTGACTCCAATACAGTATCATGACCCATATGAACTGACTCCAGTACACTAACATGACTCATATGAACTGACTCCATAAGGTATCATGACCCATATGAAATGACTCCATAACAGTTACACGACCCAAATGAAATGATGACAATGAAGGATAAGGTGTTTGAGCTACTCAAGACTGCATAAACTGCATCTACAGAAATCCCTGAGAACTTTGCCAATCCTTAAAAAACAGACAACAACAGACAATGGCAATGTCAACAAAGTGGAAAGTTCCACCCATATGTTTTTTGAAGAACACTATATGCGTTTATCATTTGATTTGACCAATCAACATCACCCATGTTTTTAATGTAATCATTAATTATGGTAGGAACAACCACTCTGTCCCAGACCTCACCTTACTAATATTTGAACATCTGTATAATTATTAACATTGTGGAAAAAGACTACTAAAACATCTGCCTCTGTCCTACACCACCTCATGTCCCCACGTCCTTCCACTAGACCACCAAAACTGTTATTGTTATAACAACACTGTAAAATGTTACCAGAGTTTTACAATATTTTACTGATATATTTCACAATAAATCATCGTAATGTTACTTTACAGGCTTTACCTGTAATAATCACAATGTCATGTTGTAATGTAGACTTTACTGTGAAATCAATGTAGACACAGTAAGTTACTGTGAAAAAAACGATACCGGGATTTCACAGCATTGTATAGGGTTATTTTACAGTAAAATACTCTATTCAAATCATCCTTTGAGATAACCCAATACATTACTGTATAATAACGTTCGTTGTCTGGGTTAGTAAATGAACGATCTTTTGGATCAAGATCAGGTCACTTAATGAACCACTTTTTTAAGAAATTCCAAAAGCTGCTTTCTCCGTGAAGCTTTGCCTCACAGAGAAGAAACTTATCTTTGTAAAATTCTAATTGTGAGTTTCCATTTAACCTTAATGATCTCCACATGTCAATTTTAGTCATAGTGTGTTAGTTATTTTACGGAGAATACTCGAATTAGCGTGAAAGTTAAAGGAAGCTAACGTTAGCCTCCAGCTGCAGCAACCAGCATTTCATTTTAAACCATTTTTCCCCGCGAAGATTTTCCTCACAGACAAGTAATGTATAGTTGTTTTGGATGTGTAGTTGTTTTGGAAAGCTCAAATGATGTGTTCTCATTTAATGCTGTCCACATGTCCAGGTATAGAGTGTGTAATTCGGCTGAGAATACACAAATAAGCGTGACAGTTATAGTAAGCTAACGTTAGCCTCCAGCTAAGTCATTTTAAAGCCATTTTCCCTGCCAAGATTTTCCTCACAGACAAATAATGTATAGTTGTTTTGGAAAGCTCAAATGATGTGTTCTCAATAAATATTCTCCATGTGTCCAGGTATAGAGTGTGTTATTCGACTGAGAATACACAAATTAGCGTGAAAGTTAAAGTAAACGTTAGCCTCCAGATGCAGCAACTAGGCTATGTCATTTCAAAGGAGCTAATTTTAGCCTCCTGATTTGCGTTGCTTATATCAATCTTGCTTGGCTTTCAATACTAACTTATTTGGTGCATGTGCATGTGCCTTGGATAAACAATGCCATATTAAATCTGTACAACTGAAAGTTGTCTTTGCTTATTGTTTACAGGTGCTTCTTGGGCATCAACCCAGAGCAAGGCTCGAAGAAGAGGCGTGGAGGGACAAATGCAAATGTCAGCACACTCCAGAGAAAGCTTGTCGACTTCGAGTGGTCATTGTACATTTGTAATTGTTTTTGCATTTTTTTTTGTAATTGCATTTAATTTTGTTTATATTGTATATGTTCCGAAGTTTTGTTTATATTTTATATGGTCTGAAGACAGACAGAGTTATTTAGGAGAGTCTACGTTCTGGAGTGTTGTGTGTAATTTGAGTGTTTTAAACTCTTTTCATTGTGTATTAGGATATTGATTAATGAATTTGACGTGTTTTTAACTTTTGCTATTTGTATTTGGGTTTTGAGTTCTAGGGTTAGGGTATTGAGTAATGAATTTGACATGTTTCAAACCTTCAGTAATTGTTATGTAATTGGGTATTGATTTTTTGCGTGTTTTTAAACCTTTTTTATTGCAATGTATTTAGGTATTGAATAATAAATATGACGTGTTTTAAACCTTCATGAATTTGTATGTATTTGGGTATTGAGTAATGAATTTAAAAAGTTAAAATTAGTATTGTCTTTGTTCTTGCTTTGACTTTTAATTTAGCAAATCCAAAGCACATTTGTGTGATAAAATCACAGTTAACAAGTCAAATGTGCAGTACTTAAATTGTAAATGTACAGTATAATGTACTAGTTGCAACTTAAGTTTTACAGTAAAAATACTGTAAATTATATACAGCAAGACGATGTAATTCCACAGCTACATACTGCCAAATCACAGTAATCCAATGGCATTAAACTGTGAAATTACAATATACTGCTGTAGTTGCATTGCATTTTACTGTGAAATTTTTACAGTGCATTACTGTAAAACATGTGCAGTAAATTACTGTGAAATATTTACAATAAATAACTGTAAAATTACCGTGAAATGAATGCAATTATTAGCCAGTAGTTTACTGTAAAATCACGGTGAAATATTTTACAGTGTATAATACAATTAGTGGGCGCAAGTCAGTCACACCTCGACTTTCTTGCAAAAAACGCACATTCATAATAGTATAATTACAGGCCTATAATTCCTGCACGTTTTTTGTTTTTCTGAATTGTGTGAAATGGCTTATACAAATAGGTAATACTGAACGATTATGTGTCACCAAGGTCGAGGTGAATTGGTTTAGTCTTAACTTCTGTACTGACGGTGTTGGGGGATGGAGAATGTGTTGATTGTCGAGTGAAAAATAAGCACAGAGATGGATAGGAAAATGCAAAAATCCGTCAGGTGCCAAATTTCGAAAAAAAAAAGAAAAGAAGAAGAGGAGAAACGAGCAAAACATAAAGGTATGCCACTATGCTCTCTCTGTTTGATGACGGTATCCATGAAGTGATGAAAGGCTAATGTTAAGTGGTGGTAGGCTATAACTCTTATATTTGTTAGCCTGCCATTCTGCTCCCTATGATTATACAACAATAAATCGGTTTTAACTCAACAAACACGAGATCTAATTTCGCGATAAGACTGTGCTTTGCAACAAAACTGTTACAGGTTCAGTTTTAGGTTCATCATTGACGTTGGACCGTGTAATTAGCCAACGGAATGTTCATATCTTCTGTAGGCAGTTTCAAAGACGGAACATTTGCCATTTGCCTTCGTGACAAAGTATAGTTTTCCAGGAATAAGTTGAAGTGTGGCATGCATAGAATTTTAGGCAGTAACCAAGCAGCTAATTGTTCCTCCCTGAAATAAGTTAATATAGCGTTTAATGACAGATATTTAGCATGTAGGCAGTAAGGGCATGTTTATTCCCATTGATTATTTAAACTTCTCTGTAAAGGATTTGTGCAATTGTGCAAATTTTATCTTTCATTTGTTTAGTTATAAATATAGCCTATATATATATAAAATAAAAATCGGGGGGGGGGGGGGCGCTCGGAGGGGGCCTCGCCCGGGGCGTATTAACCTGTAGAACCGCCACTGCGTACGTACACAAACAAACACACAAATATGCTTACCCGGCTGAGGATGATGGGAGATCAATCTCCTCTTCCTCCTTCTCGTCCAGCCTATCCAATAAGTCCACTCTTTCCTGGTCCTCAGAGTAATGCTGGAATCTCATCAGCAGTGCGCTGCCTTCTCCCCCTGAATGACCACAGCAGCTATGCAGACTGGCTCTTCTCTGCAAGTCTGCATCCATCTCAAATAATTATAATAAAAAAAACTGTGAATACGTATATTATTATACATCATATTCACATCATGTTAATTGTCATCACTAAACAGACTAAGACCGCGTTCACACTAGACTTCTTTTTTAGAAAAAAAGCGCCGCCTTTAGCGCCTTTTGAGCTGCTTTTGAGCTCTTCATATCATGTGACGTCACTGTCTTTTAAGCACCGCCATATTTGTGCCTGATGTCAGACAAATTACGGTCACAACCTATGGTCACAACTCACAGAAAGTTCAAAACACTAGGGGGTATGTTGTGCTGTTGATTGCGACAACCTAAATATACAATTGCTAAAGATTTAGGGAATGACTGACCTGTTAGGTGAAATGCAGCATGTTGATACAGTCGTAGTAATGGCTCTGTATTATCACAGCTATAGCTACTATCTTGAGCAAGCTACAGTGCTAGCAGTAATAGCTAGTGAGCTGTTTACGGTCACAACCCACAGACAGTTCAAAATGCCCGGGATATGTTGTCCTGTTGGATGCGACAACAGTCATCAAAGAAAGCCTAGATATACAATTGATACAATCGTGAATAGTTGCTGTGTCTTAGCACTCTACTGAGCAAGCTAGAGTGCTAATATCTAGCGAGCTATTTAGCCCTTCACACAGGGATTTGGCTATAACCCGTTAGCCAATATTGACACTCTTGCCTGCTCAGAAGAGTTTCTGTACGCTTGAAATCTCCAGTTTATGGGGATGGTTTATGTACAAGATAAATGTCAATGTCGGGAAAAGAAAGTTGGGGCCGATGCTTTGCAAAAACACAGAGGAATTGTTAATCGCTAACGGCTAGTAGCATGCTAACATTAGATAGGTAGCTCAGACACCTCGCAAATCCTCTTAAACGTATTTTTCAGTCACAATAATGTGGTTTTTATATTGTACAGTGTCTATTTCTCGGTAACTTTCCACAAATCTAAGCAAAAAAAAGTAAAAATAAAAACTTCTAGGTTCAAATACGATGATCCACGGAGTTTGACCGGCCATTTTCTTTTAACTAAGGTAGTAGGTTACTAGGGAAGGTACGCGACTACCTACTCTCCTCGTCCTGATTGGTCAGCTCAACTCAAAAAGGCGTCGGAGGTTGCACTTTTTTAGAAGTTTTTAAAAGGCGGCCGCTTTTTGAAAAGGGTTGCATGTAAAAAAGGCGCCGCCTCTCGAAAAAAGCCGTTGTGAAATCCAGCATAACCTTACAGTTTGTCCTCATAACATTCTATGATAACATTCCATATTACTGTGCAGCGAATGGCAAGGCAAGGTAATTTTATTCATATAGCGCATTTCATACACATGTGGAGCAACATCATCTGGGACACTGAAGCGTCAAAATCAGGATACCCCTGTCGCTGCACCAGCAAAGATGAGCCCGTTTGAAAACTATTTCAACAATTGCACTATTAATGGCGATATACAAATGAATGTGATTGTGAATATATAAGCACCCCTTTTTTGTCGGTAGCGCAAGTGTTCCATCTGGCTGTAGCGTTGCTTCAAGGGTTGCGTGGCAACGATTTATTTAGGAACTATATTTTGTAGTGGCGGAAGAATGACGGTTTATCATTAAACTATTGTTTCTTAAATTGAATTGAGTTTATTTAATGAAACCATATCAAATATTTGTAGTAACAGTTTTAGAAAAGCAATAAGCCCCGGAAGTCCGTGGTCCGCTTCGCGTCGTGCCTAACAACTCCCCTTACCTGTTCTAAAATCAGCGCAAACCACGGCCTCTTGGGGCTTATTGCTTATCAACACTTATAGAATGCTGAAGTCACTAAGATTCCACCATTTGTTTCAATGGTACATTTTTACTTGTTTATCATAAATATTATTAAGTATTAAGTCTAGAATTTTTTTAAGTCATAGCTGTTGTGCTATTTACAAGCTACACAATAAAGTCTGAAAGACTTTCTATGCTAAGCGGTTCTTGAGAATAAGAATAAGAAGCCAAAGAATATCAATCTAATGCTTTGCAAGCACTATAATAATTTATAGAAGAGTAATGACAATTTACTGAAGATTATAGCTTGCTAAGTTACCCGCTATCTGCTGAAGTGAAATTGATATGTAGTCATACTACTGGTATCAATAACAAACTAGATATTCAAGTTAAAAGCTGGTTGAAACGGTACTAATAAATAATAAAATACGTTTTACCTCAGTTGATGCATTGGTTTTCCTCTTCATACTACGGCAGGTGATGTTTCCCTGTCTTCCTCCTTCCAAGTAGTGAGCAGAGTGACTTGTCTTGTCAAATCTGTTTTTTTGTCTTCAAATTGTCAAAAATGTACTTGTGCCACAAACCTCTTAAACAATGTGATATTTACAGTGAAGTTTTCACTGATGAAATTGGTGGTTGGACAACAGAGATATAAGATTGAACATCATCAGTACTTTGGTACCTAAATTAGAATGGGCCAGCTGCATCTATCTATAAATCCAGAAATCTCTGTGTGTCTATCTGTCTGTCTGTCTGTCAGTCAGTCAGTCTGTCTAGGGCGTATCTCCCTGACGTTAGTTACGTTAGTTATGAGATTTCGCATGTAGCTTACGCATGTCCTGTGCATCCTTAATTTTGAAGTTTTCTGAATTCATAGTTCGCGGCATATTTGTATTTTATCGTTTGCCGTAGGCACTATGGGTAGTGAGGCACTATGGGTAGTGTAGTAATTCAGATAAAGAGGGGAGGACCCGCGCGACGTGAATGATGTCATAGTCATAGAACAGTGGTCGTCATAGATGTTACCCGTCATAGATGTTATTTTAAGTAGTATATTGTAGTTTGATGTATTTGTATAAGAGTTACCTTTCTATTCAACGTTGCTGGTTAGCCTAGACCAGTGACCATGCGTTCATGCATCTACTGACACAATGAGAGAGGTTTTCCGATGTACCTGTTGTAATTCGTGTGTACTTTGTTTTCTCATTATTGCAATATTATTAACCTCAGTCTGCATTTACCCTGGCTGGGAGAGACTGTCATTCCGAAGATACTGTGTGTGATCGCCTTTGCTCTGTGTTCATTAAACCTGCCAGAGTGTATGAATAAACGGCTGGGTGCCAATCAAAATCACAACGCAAGAGTGGAGTTCTACACCGCTACAAATGGTAGCTTATATTGATAAGCCTCGGAGGCTTTCAGATTGTCTGTGGAAACGGGCATTGTCAACAAGACTTTCAGGACGCAATGAATATTTGGATAGAAATTTGCCGAACTTTCCAGGGCCTGACAAAGCTCACTGCGCTTTGGCTGCAACTCATTGAGCTGTTTCCACAGCTCCAGCTCTGTGTCTGCATCGTCAACGTTGGGCATTAGTTGTCCGTACTCCGATTTAATTTCTAGCCAAACATTGTCTGATAAGGACGACATTTTATCTGGTAGCAAATATTGGCCTTTCAATCGCGGCAGTGGTAAACAGACACGGTCTCTCACTTCTGATGTGAGATGGTCTATAAATGGAATAAAAAGATTCAGCCTCCAGTACTCTGCTGGGGTTGAAGCAGGTGTGTTTGACCGCTTCGTCTGCATTGCCACAATGCGAGGCAGAGAAGGATCGATATCCAGCTTGGCTGCCAAGGCACTGCCCTTCTCCCATAACCTATCAAACCCGGTCTCTCTCCTTCCTTCCAGCAGCCTTACCAAGGCGGTTGCATTGGTTGCAGCAGTTGGCAAGTCACAGTCAGGGCTTTGCAAACTGTTGCTGAGAGGCGTGAGGTACTGAAGCAACCCCTGAATAACCGTGATGCTGATTATTAAGTCAAATGACTCCATTGATTTGGACAGGGAGTTCGCAGTACCGCAACTCTTTGCATCCCCCTCTGTCTGCAGTTTCCCCATCGTAATAAATATGCGTTCGTAATTTTTCATTACGGTGGAAATGCATGCATCGTGCTGGGACCAGCGTGTGTCAGAGAATTTTTGTAGGCGTTGGTTTGTGCTTTCGTCATTCAAGAATATCTGTAGCCGTTTAGGGGAAGCTGATATGAAACTGACGATATCTTGGACTGTGGTCAGTGAATTCCTTACCAACGGGATTCGGGTGGAGTGCACTATGGCCAGGTTCAGCGCGTGATTTCGGCAATGCACATAGGTAGCAGCAGGATGGAGTTGTCGGATGCGAGCCTGCACCCCTTTCACTTTGCCACTGACATTGCCTGCGCCGTCGTAGCCCTGTCCCACCAGGTTCTCTGGGTCTAAATTTAATTTCTCAAGTTGGTCAAGCAAGAGTTTGGTCAGTGTCTCTCCCGTAGTGTCAGCAGTGGAGATGAAGCACAAGAAGTCCTCTCTCACTGAGAACTGCCCTGCCTCACAATGAACATAACGGACTGACAAGGACACCTGCTCAGAATTACTGATATCTGCCGATTCGTCTAAAAGGACCAGCCAGCTAAAGGACAGAAAACCATTTTGCGTTTTGGCATTTCAGGATAATTTCATTTTGGATCTGTTTCCCACACAAATCAATGATTTCGTTCTGGACCTGGTGGCCACAATAATTTGCGTTAGCAGGGGCTAGCTGTAAATATTGTTGTAAGGTGGCATCCCCCTTTGCATGGTACTTTAAAAACGCATTGAAATTACTCCGCACATCGGTGTGACCTCGCAGAGCCACGTTTTGCTGGCCACACGTATGTATCAAATCGATAATAGCTTTAATGCCATGCCTATTTCGTTCGCTTGAGTCTTGGAGAGAGCGATCAAGAACTGCACTAATGGAAAGCTTTTTCCCTGTACAGACTTGCACAAATTCAGAGGCACGTAATTGAGCAGTCTGGTGTGCTTGTGTTGACAAATGTTTAGCCACAATTTTTTTAACATTGCTCCAATCCCGAAGTGGCTTTGCCCTAAGAATGATATCCCCGGAAGAGAAAAGCATACATGCCACACATAGCAGGCTATCCTGACACACGCTATAGCGCAAGGTTGGGTAGTTAACATCATTGAAAAACTCCTCTGGCACTCTTCTCTGTTTTCCGAAAATCATAGTGGAAGGAGCTACCCATCCTCTGTGAGGTTTAAAACGATTTTGTAATAGATGGAGCTTAACAGAGTCTGAAGCAGTTTTAAGGGCATTTGCCTCAAATTTGCCTATGTCCGATAAGTTCGAAGCTAGCGATAATGTTGGTGGGCGATCTATCTGGAAATCACTCACACCAGAGCTAGCTGCCAGCTCTACTGGCTGAGGGGTGGGTGAACAGGGGGTGTCTTCTGTAGGTGTAGAGAGAAGCCAGGGAGAAGGTGAACTGATTGTGGAGATTAAATCAGGGGAATCAATAGGTTGAGGGATTTCAGTGACCCCTGCTGCATCAACTGCCTCATGCGAGGGGTCTCTACGGCAGCTAGCACTGATCGGGGGAGTGGAGTTTGCCTGGTCGCCAGCCACCTCGGATGGTTTTTTAGGTGGCTGCTGGAAAGCAGAGGACGGCGGAGCGTCATTGCTTTTGGGCTTTTTTTGCAGGGTCTGAAATAAACTCAGCTGTTTAAGGCTTCGCTTCATTTTTGAAGTTGTTAGCTATTCTGAATTTCTGAGTAGAACTGTGGGTAGTTTGCTGCTTTCTCTCTTGAGTCTAGCTGTTGAAGAAAAAATTTGGAGGGAACTGAATAACGCAGCAGGCGCAGATCACCCCTAACCAATCAGTTTTCTCGGTCTCGCACACCCCGCAAAAGACTGTTTTCGCACTGTTTGTCCCTCACCCAAGCGTGCGAGCTCTTTCTCTCTTTTCTCATTTTTCTTCTCGTGCAGCAGAAGGAACGCACAGTGCGTACAGCCGTACGGCTGCAGGCGCCACTGCCAACAGCTACACCTACGTCTGCTAACACTACAGAATGCATAATTCCTACGGGCACTGCACTAGTAGGGTTAAATGCAAGTGAGTTGGCATGACATTAGTGTATCTGTTGTGCATCTCTTTCCATATGACAAGATATATGGTATAGGTGGCACATTGAGAGCTGTGAAAACAGAACAATATGAAAAAGGAAACATCATGTGAACATGTACCTGTAAAATCACCCAAATGGAGTAGATTTGAGCTGCTGTCCACGAGAAAGAGGGTGTTCGAGCCCAGAGAGAGAGCAGATTGCTGAACACATCAGAGTCACAGCTGAACACATCAATCAGGCATTGGCTGATGGAGCACTGATATTGATCACACGTCACCATGAAGAAGAACACAATGAACGGAGCGAAGCACAGAAGCAGGATCACAGCAACGAGGGAAAACAAGTCCACTTTCCTGTAGAACGAAATGGAAGGGCAGACAGAAATGTATTAGAGCAGTCATGCTAGCAGAGAAATAATGCACTACATACTGTAACTTCTGAAGTTCTTTGAAGTTGGAGTTATAGCCTATAGTCTAAGCAATACCTCTAATGCAAATGGTTCTCTAGTGCTTGAGCACTACACTCTCACACACACACACACACACACACACACACACACTCTCTCTCTCATACACACACACACACACACACACACACACACACATTCACACACTACACTCTCTCTCACACAAACACCTCTCATCTGTGTGTCAGCCTCTTTCTCTCACTCCTTCTTCCTTCAGTACACAGTTGCACACACACACACACACACACACACTACACTCTCTCTCACACACACACACTGACACACAACACACACACACACACACACACACACACACACACACACACATACACACACGCGCACGTATCTCCTCCCTCACCCTAGCATACACTCCACTTTTGCACTCATTCAATCCTACTATAAAACCTCACTATGTGTGCATTGATTATGCCATTGCTGCTCATTATTGAATTATATCTGATCAGTATTGGTTTAATCATTTTCAACCGGTGTCATTTTTCAACCTGGGCCCCTATTTACTGTAAGATCTTTTTGGGTTCAAACTTTTACTAAAGACAATTTACTAAATGGGTCCACATATATTCGGTCCAGAAATCGGTCGGAAATCGGAAATCGATTTTTACAGTTTTTGTAATTTAAGTTTCAGCATGTCTGTTTCTTTACAGTTATTAAGGTAAACAGACAAATATCTCTCTCCGTAGGGATTATTTCCATGTATCAGACACTTATAATTATATAATGAGCCTGTGTGAAAAGGTGCACTCCCTCCCCCTTCTCACTGTGGTCCACGAGGGGAGAAAGGCTGGACTCCCCCACCATATTGGTTGGGGCCAAGTTCCCCTGCACCTGTGGATGCTGGCCAATTGATTGTTTTCAGTCACTTGACTACAATAGGTAGCTGGCGGTCAAAAAGAACAGCGAAACTGGCCACAAATAGTGGACAACTTCGAGCAGTGCCGCCTACTCAACTACGATTGCCATCAACCACATACCATACCACTATAGCCAGACAGAGATATTTAGAAAAAAATTAATTGGAGGAACTTGTGATCCATTTACTGCACCCGCTGACATTTGTATTTCTTTAACCTCGACAAAGTCTCTGCCTGAGCTCAAGTGTGGAGATATTTACATCTATCTCATAGAAAATCTGTCCCAATGTAGCGGAGTAAATAATTCCACTTGCCATTTAGAGATAACTTTTCATTTGGCTAGCAAGACAGGTTTTGTTTTATGTAACCTGAGCGCCATCTTTTGGTGCAATTCTGTAGACTTGGGAGGCACTTTCTTACCGACTAGCCCCAGTCTTGAGTAGCCTGTAACAAGGTAAGTCGCATATGCTGAGCTCCACTTTAGTTAGATTAATGTGTTTAAATATTTGTGGTAGTAACTGTAATTGTATTTGTGATAATTTAGTATGGATGCATTTAAACCTAAACGGGAGGTCTCTCATTTTATATTAGAGACCATTTTGTTTTGTTTCTTTAGTTTTAGCTGCAAAATGTTAGCTAACCACGTTGCGTTAGCTTGCTGGTGTGGTTGTAGTGGCTAAAGCTTCTATCCTTCATTTTTGGTTTTATAGTGTGGAGCTGAATGTGAAACTGTGAGACACTGTGAGACACACTGAATCTGTTCTTCAGGTACAGTTTACAACTTTCGCCTTATTGTGTATTTTATGTATATGCCCAGTCTTGAGTAGCCTGTAACAAGTGTGGAGCTGAATGTGAAACTGTGAGACACTGTGAGACACACTGATTCTGTTCTTCAGAATAAACGTCTGGATAGCCAAAAAGACAGACAACGCTTGGAGGAGTACTTTATGACCGATACAAATGGTGCCGTGAACCGTTCTTCTCTACACAAGGTTGCTGCTTCACGAGGGAGTTCTGCCATTCTGCCCTGTGGACACCAACACGACGACGGTGTGCAGTGAGTTGCTTTGAGCTGCGCATGTCAGACTGGGAGATAAAAATAGAATTTTGTATATGGTTTATTTTTCGTGAAATTACCGTGCATATTGAGGAGTTGCATTTTAAGTTTGTTAATATGAAAAGGGCAGTTTTTGTGTTTTCCACTTCCATGAGTCTTAAGTGAGAATTTGAAGTTTGAGAATTTTGAAATATTTTTTTTTCTCATACATATATGTACCATTGTTACTGTGCTGTTGTCGCTATTCTCCCATTTTTTTCTTTACACTTTTGAAGTTTTGTGTAATATTAGCAATTGTATTACATTGACAATGGAGAATTGAAACTTTTCTGGTATTGGTAGGGGTAGGGGATTATGGCTTAGCCCACCGCTACGGGCTGTAGGCGGTCATAGGAGGGGGGAAAATATGACATCTACCCCGTATCATGCGGGAGTGGATCATACTGGCTGTGATGGCGCCTATGCCACTGCAGACATTCGAACAGGTGACCAGCCTGCTTTTCCTGTGGGCCAGGATGTTGAACATGTTTCAGTGCGTATTCTTGGTGATTTAGTTAAGCAGATTGGAACCAGCATTGGAGAGAACATTGTCTCTTGTCTTAAATCTATTCCAACTGGTGAGGTGAGTGTGGCTCATTCTAGCATTGCTGATCTCTCTAAAGTTAACCTGACTTTCAGTCACCATAGCTATGATCCACATCCATTCAGAGGTGATAAAACAGATAAGCTTTCCATTTCAGAGTGGGAAGAGGCTGTTAAAGTGTATCTGAAAAAGAGGGATGTGCAGTTGTATGATCAGGCAGACGAGGTTTTAAGCAAGCTACAAAGTAGAGCACGAGATGTAGTGAAAGTAGGGCTACGTAGTAAGCCTAGTCTGGACTTAAAGTCAGGTCCGCAGCCCATTTTCGACATACTTAAACAACACTTTAGCGACTCAGTGACTTCTTTTATGCCTTTGGCTGACTTTTACGACACAAAACCCTTTCCTTCTGAGAGTGCTGTAGATTACTGGATTCGGCTCAACAAAGCCGTTGACACTGCTGCTGAGAGACTGAAGAGACAAGGCAAGACTCTCGATAACCCTTCTGGTGAAGTGGCGGTCATGTTTGTCACTCACTGTCCCGACCCTCAGTTGTCTTTGGCCTTTAGCAGTAGGCCACTTGAAGAGTGGACTGCCACAGATGTTCAGGTGAGACTAGATGAGCACCACCTAAAGAAGCGTCTGCAGCAGCGGCAATGTGCTATGCGCCGAACCAACAGCTTGCCTTCCACTCAGGCCGAAGAGGTCCTGTACAGCCATGTTCAGACTGCAGTAAGTCCACCTGCCCCTGCTCGTCAGCCTGCTGTGGCTGGTATGCCGCCGACAAGTGAGGGACGCTCTCACACGTTATCACTCTTCTAGAGCGCTTGCTTCAGCGTGAGTCTTCTCCACTTTTCAGGCAGCCTAGGTCTGGCAGTCAATCCAGGGCTCGGGGCCCATGTGCCGTTTGTGGTCGTGATGATCATGACAGTGCGTCCCACTGCCGTAATGAACGCCTTTGCTTCCGCTGCCATGGTGCTGGACACAGAGCTGTCACTTGTTCAGCCCCCCTGCTTCTGTCTCACCTGCTGCCCCCGCTAGTGTCCCTACTCAGCAGGAAAACTAGCTGGCCCGCACGAGGAGGGGACTAGTGAAGGGCCAGTTGCCATATCCCCACATGATGATGTTGACATCGAGTCTGTGTATTCTCAGTTTTGTGCTTCAGCAAGCAATGATTCAGCTTTGATATTTCAAAACACACAGAGACTGACCGCAACAGATAGCCTTTTCTACACCAATGTATTTATTCATGACACAGTGGAGCTACGTGCTATGTTGGATAGCGGCTCAATGGCTTGTTCTTTAAATTCACGCTTACTTCCAGTGCTGGAGAAGGCCAGTATTATTTCTCTTGATTCTATCTCTCCGACTTCGGCCGTTCTGATTGGCTGTGGAGGGCTGAAGACTTACCCTGTGGGTGTCTGCGAGCTTCAGATGAAAGTCTTTGATTGTCACATTTCAGTCCCCACACTCATCGTGGATGGCCAAAATGATGATTTGATCTTGGGAAGTAACGTGATAAAGCACCTCATTCGCGTGATGAAGTCGCCCGAAGATTTCTGGGGAAAAGAATCTGTTTCACGTCAGTCATCTGAGGAGGAAGAAACGCTGCAGCAGTTGTTCGCCACTGTGGAAAAATGGAGAGGTGGTGAGATGCCTAGTAAAGTGGGCACTGTTAAATTGAAACACGCTGTGACTTTAGAACCCATGAAGGAACATTTAGTGTGGGGCCGTCTCCCCAGCCATGCATGTCTCTCCATTGGCAGCACGGTAGTTGTAGAGCCAAGTGAGTCAAGAACAGTGCCACGGACAGTCATGGTGGGACGTATTGTGACAACACTGTGGGGTGACGGATGGGTTCCAGTGAGAGTTATTAACCCCTCCCATAAGCCTGTGACGCTGAGGCGCAACTGTAAGATTGCTGACGTTTCTCCCTGTGCAGCACTTGAGGACTTTGACGATGACTGCCTGTATTTGACTGACCAGACTGACATTGTGAAATGTAATGTAACCAGGACTGTTCAACTGACTGACACCGGTAGTGAGAAGAGTTTGACTGTTGATTCTGAACGTTCTATGCCCATACCTACTAGAACAGTTCTTCATGACTTAGGTCTGCAGGACATTGACATTGACTCGACTCACCTGTCTCCATTCTGGAAAGCAAAGCTTGTTGATCTGCTAGCCAAGTATGAAGCCATCTTCTCCCGCCACAGCTTGGACTGCGGTAAGGCTAAAGGATTTGTTCATCGTATCCGTTTGAGTGATAGCAGACCCTTTAGGCTGCCATATCGTCGTCTTTCTCCCTCCCACTATGACAAGCTCCGGACAGCTTTGAATGAAATGGAGGAGCGCGACCTCATCCGAAAATCTATGAGTGAGTATGCATCGCCACTTGTCTTAGTTTGGAAGAAGAATGGAGACCTGCGGCTTTGCACGGATTTTCGCTGGCTGAATGCCCGCACCATCAAGGACGCGCATCCCTTGCCTCACCAGGCTGACTCTTTGGCTGCTCTTGGAGGAAATGCATTATTTTCTACCATGGATTTGACGTCTGGCTTCTACAATGTAGAAGTTCATGACGAGGACAAGAAGTTCACAGCATTCACCTCACCATTTGGCCTGTATGAATACAACAGATTGCCTCAGGGACTGTGTAACAGCCCCGCCACATTCATGAGGATGATGATGGCCATCTTTGGAGATCAAAACTTCTTAAGCCTCCTTTGCTATTTGGATGACATCCTTGTGTTTGCTCCTAATGAACAGCTAGCGTTACAAAGACTGGAGATGGTATTCGAGAGATTGAAGGTGCACAATCTGAAGTTAGCTCCTAAAAAGTGCCACCTCATGCGATCTTCTGTAAAGTTCTTGGGCCACTTCGTAGAAAAAGATGGCATCTCCACTGATCTGGAGAAGGTCAGAGTCATTGTTGACCTGTGCGTAGGGGATTTAATGGACGGGAGCAACAACATCCCATCTCCCTCCAAGATCAGATCTTTCCTTGGTATGGTTGGGTTTTACCAGCAGTTTTTTGAGGGCTACTCCAGCATCAGCAAGCCCCTCTTTGCCCTGACATCTGGAACGAAGAGGCCACGGTACACTAAGGGGAAAAGGAAGCCACCTGTGACCAGGAAACTCACTTCTGCCGACTGGACGCCAGACTGCAGTGAAGCGTTCAGGAGGCTGAAACAAGCTCTGTTGGATAATGCCGCCCTGGCTCATCCAGGCTTCAGCAGGCCTTTCCTGCTCTCCGTCGATGCCTCCTCTAATGGCCTTGGTGCTGTGCTTTCTCAACTGTCTGAGGGTGATGATAGAGCACGTCCAATTGAGTTCGCCAGCAAATCTCTCAACTATGCCCAGTCGCGCTATCCAGCACACAGGTTGGAGTTACTGGCGCTCAAATGGGCCGTTTGTGATAAATTCAGCCACTGGTTGAGAGGCCACGCATTCACTGTGTGGACTGACAATAACCCGCTGACCTACATTCTTACTAACGTATACATTCAGACCAAGGGGCCAACTTTGAAAGCAGTCTGATCGCTGAGATGTTAATCGTTGCTGGTGTCCGAAAATCACATACCACTCCATACCACCCAATGGGCAATGGAGTTGTTGAGAGGTTTAATCGCACCCTTGGGAGCATGATAAGAGCCCTTCCTCCCAAGGCCAAGCACAGGTGGCCCCAGCTGCTAAGATCTCTTACCTTCTCCTATAATGCCACAGTGCATGAACCCACAAGGTATGCTCCGTTTCAGCTAATGTTTGGCCGAACCCCCCGACTGCCAGTTGACCTAATGTTTGGATCTGCCCTTTTAGATGATCAAGTGGTGGATTATGATGTCTATGTGCAGCGTCTCAGGCATGACTTGGCAGAAGCCATAAAAGTTGCTCAGAACTCTGCCACAAAGCAGCAGCAGAGGCAAGCTGATCTATACAATAAAAGGTTCAAGGGTGCAGCTGTAGAGATTGGGGACAGAGTTCTCTTAGCAAATAAGGGTGAACGCGGAAAAAGAAAATTGGCCGATCGATGGGAGAGTAATCTATTCACTGTTGTGGAGAAACATGATAACACACACACCTTCAAGATCAGAAACTGTTCCACAGGCCAAGAGAAAGTGGTCCACAGGAATTTGATAATGCCTGTCAACTTCCTGCCTATACATACTGAATCTGATGATGGCGGTTCTTGTGTCAGTGATTTGACCACTGGAGCTACAGGTGACTCTTTGCTGGAGGATGAGATGAGGTCTGCTGCGTTGCCTGACTGTGAACCAGAGGACAGAACTGTCTCGTGGGTCTCTCAACTCCCAGCTACATCTGAAGGTCAGCTGACTGCTTCACTTGCTGATGAACAAGGCCAGACTCATGATTTACCTCTTGACCTGGGAGAGATTGTTGACAGTTCAGCTCATGCAGCAGCCTGTGACTTGCCTGTTGACTCACCAGACCACACAGTTTCATCTGACTTGACCTCTGACGTTGACTGTCCTGCAGACCAGACTGACTTAGGACTTACCCCTGTGTCAGCACCTGACTTGCAGTCTTCCGTTGTAGGTCCCCTGACTGTAGGTAGAGTGCAATATCCTCAGCCCAACACTACTAGTGATTTAATACTAGGTGTAAGAACTAGGTATGGGAGGGTTGTTAGACCTGTAGTGAGACTTAGGGATGCACCAATCCACTTTTTTCACCTCCGATACCGATACCGATATCTGAGGTTTAGTATCGGCCGATACCGATCCGATACCGATATAAAAAAACAGGGCGTGATCCTACATATGTGAGTGTCTGCAATTAGAATGGGGACTAATTAGCACTGCACTGAATTACTTTAACATTTTATTGCTACACGATAACAATTACACAACTAATATTACTCGAAACATATAATTGTACAAGGCAACATGAATCTCATTCATAGCTCATCCAGTCGAAATCTTAACAGGATGAACCCATCTTTATTAGAGCGAATCAACATCAGGACATAACTAAATCTCCGCTTAGCATGCTAATCGCTACTAATAGCAACGTGCACTCATAATACACTACCTATATACATAAACATAAAAAAAAACATTTTTTTTTTTTTTTTTTTTTTTTTATTGTCATCGATACCCAATCTAGAAATGTCTTCAATATCGGTACCGATACAAATATCGGATCGGTGCATCCCTAGTGAGACTTATTCGGAACATGCACCAGAAAGTTTTTGCTGGGATTTAATGTTTTTGCATTTTGTCATTTTGTGAACTTGAAGTGGCATTTTTTTTTTTTTTTCATGGAAACTATCTTTGTGAAGTATAGGAACCTGTGTGATGCATTAGATAGTGTGTGTCCAGGTGGGTTATGACTGTACTGTGTACATTATGAGGTATCAAGTAGATTTACATGTATATTGGCATGTTTTCCTACGAGTGTTGGAAGGATTTGCAAACCTTTCACATTCTAATTCTTCAGGAATAGTCATTGACTGGAATACTTGGTATCTGTGATCTGAACAGTACTGGATTTTTTTTCATTTTTTTTTCTTATCTTCTATGTAATTGAATGTAGTTGTTGGTACCTGATAATTTTTTCCTTCATGGTGTTCTCACAGCTTATCTTTAAGGGTCTTGACTTACCTTAATTCTGTTTGTTTGAATGGGCAAGTGGAGATCAGTAGGGGGGAATGTAGCGGAGTTAATAATTCCACTTGCCATTTAGAGATAACTTTTCATTTGGCTAGCAAGACAGGTTTTGTTTTATGTAACATGAGCGCCATCTATTGGTGCAATTCTGTAGACTTGGGGGGCACTTTCTTACCGACTATCCCCAGTCTTGAGTAGCCTGTAACAAGGTAAGTCGCATATGCTGAGCTCCACTTTAGTTAGATTAATGTGTTTAAATATTTGTGATAGTAACTGTAATTGTATTTGTGATAATTTAGTATGGATGCATTTAAACCTAAACGGGAGGTCTCTCATTTTATATTAGAGACCATTTTGTTTTGTTTCTTTAGTTTTAGCTGCAAAATGTTAGCTAACCACGTTGCGTTAGCTTGCTGGTGTGGTTTTGGGGCTAAAGCTTCTATCCTTCATTTTTGGTTTCATAGTGTGGAGCTGAATGTGAAACTGTGAGACACACTGATTCTGTTCTTCAGGTACAGTTTACAACTTTCACCTTATTGTGTATTTTATGTATATGCCCAGTCTTGAGTAATATGTAACAAGTGTGGAGCTGAATGTGAAACTGTGAGACACTGTGAGACACACTGATTCTGTTCTTCAGAATAAACGGCTGGATAGCCAAAAAGACACACAACGCTTGGAGGAGTACTTTATGACCGCTACACCTACACATCTCAAAAACTGAAAGCCTACAAAAGCACAGATAGTTAATTCATTTTCAGAAGTGGATGGATTCACAAGGCTGTCGTCTGGAAGGTGAAAACATGTCACATCTTCATAATCAGAGCAAAGATGAGTGCCATTTAATAGCTTGCTACCAGCTAGCGAGCTATCTGCTGTAAGCTAGCAGCCTTTAGCCTACCCAACGCTGTTTTTTATCATTTTTCACAATTTCCTGGTTTAAACAAGTACGAACACCTTGACTGGCAAATGACAACTTAAATTATCTTCCCATATATTTTCTACTGGTATTGTAGTATTACCAGTTGGATGACAAGATACACTAGCGTAGACTACTTGCTTAGGTATCATACTACTTGTCGCAATCTCAGAGCAGAAACCGGGTAATCCAATTTGAATTGTGTTGATGTTTTGTTTCTTGGCTTTATTACTTGATCTATTCCCGTTTTAGGTAGTTATTTTGATAAATGAGGCGACCAGAACAGGGTCACTGCTTTTATTGCCAGCTCCAAAAGTAAGGCTACTTTACTGTGTGTCCGAGAAACGTTAACCCAAAAGACGTCTACAATCAGTTGGCAGCAACGTGGGCGGGTTTTAAATGCAATAAAAACTAAATCCGGGCTTGATTTGAACACCCGACCGATCAACAACTGTCTAGCGTACTGATGCGTGTTGATGGACAGAACGTAAAATCAACCACGTCACCAAAGAGCGCTCAGTTCGAATTCGTGTTCAACAAACATGGCTGCCGCTGGAGAGCTAAGAAGGGTAGATTCTGCCATTGAGCATGTTTTAGAAGACCTCGACAGGCCCTTCATTCTGAAAGATGACCAGAGAAACGCAATCAAGGCGTTTGTAGGTGGAAAAGATGTTTTTGCCGTCCTTCCTACAGGATACGGGAAAGTTTAATATATCAGCTGGCCCCGATGGTCGCTAAGAAGTTGGGACACAAGGAAAATCCAGTCGTCATTGTGGTTTCTCCTAGCCTGGATACCAGCCTGAACTCCGCCCACAACATTTTTGGTCTGGGAGATTCAGTCTGGAGTCGAGCTAGTTGGGAGGGTTTAAACGGCCCCGAAAAGTGATCTGACCAATCAAATTGTAAGGGCGGGCTTTATACGTTGATGGACAGAACGTAAAATCAACCACGTCACCAAAGAGCGCTCAGTTCGAATTCGTGTTCAACAAACATGGCTGCCGCTGGAGAGCTAAGAAGGGTAGATTCTGCCATTGAGCATGTTTTAGAAGACCTCGACAGGCCCTTCATTCTGAAAGATGAACAGAGAAACGCAATCAAGGCGTTTGTAGGTGGAAAAGATGTTTTTGCCGTCCTTCCTACAGGATACGGGAAAAGTTTTAATATATCAGCTGGCCCCGATGGTCGCTAAGAAGTTGGGACACAAGGAAAATCCAGTCGTCATTGTGGTTTCTCCATTAGTCGCACTGATGGAGGACCAAGTAAAAGAGGCGACCGCAATGGGAATCACGGCGATGCAACTCGGCGTGCACAACGAGGTGGAAATAATCAGCGGTCGTTGCCAGCTCCTCTTCGGAAGCCCGGAATCCTGGCTGCTGAACAACAAGTGGAGAGACATGTTAGGCTCCGAAGTTTTTCAAGCTAACATTATAGGTATCGTCGTGGATGAAGTTCATCTAACTTACAAATGGTAAGAGATGGTCTTGACTGTCTGACTTAGTAAATAACTCACAATGTCGTGATATGAATCAAATGTAGTAAACATAGTACCATGGATGTCGATGTTCGTTAACTCAGACACAGAGTACAATCATAACGTTAGTGTCATTGTAGCGAGATAACTTCCAGTTCAAACCTTCTAATGTACTCTTTTATTTCCATCAGGGGTCAGGCTGAAAAAGGGCAGACGCCATTTCGCGAGAGCTTCGCCAAGTTGGGAGAACTAAGATCCCTAGTTAAAGCTGGTAAGTTCAAAACAATAAACTTCTTCCATGTTCAGTCTTCGATGTTTTCTACACTAAGTGTTAATTCACCACAATTATTGAAATCAGTTGCATAGTTACAGGAACGTAGGAACAGTGCACTTCTAACTGGTTGCCCATTCAGTTGCAAATTGACCATTCATTGGGGTGTTGCTTTGTATGTACCCTCACACCATACCCATACTGATAGTCCCTTATAAGTGATGTATTCTTAATATATGTCAGTACGGTCATTACAAAGTTATAAATTATACTACTCAACATTTCTCATTTTACTCTTACTCATTGTTTGCTTATTGTACTGCCATATATTCCAGGTACACCTGTGCTCGCAATGACTGCTTCTGCTGATCGGCAATCCAGAGCCAGGGTTATGAAACAGCTTCAGATGGACAATCCAACCATTTTGGCTCTGAGCCCAAACAGAACAAACATAAGACTGGGTGTGATCAAAGTACCTGCCCATACACTGGACTGCCTAGACTGGATTGTGAAGGATCTGAAAGAAAAAGGTACCTCCATATTGCCAGTAATCATCTACTGCAAAACTGTTAAGGCAGTTGGCAGAGTGTTCTGCCATTTGAAGGGGGAACTCGGTGTAGATTCCTGGGTTGACAGAGACCCTGAGAAAAAGAATGAAAACCTGCTGATAGGCATGTTCCACAGCCAGACACTCCCTGAGAATAAAAACAGAGTGCTGTCCTCTCTGAGTGGACAAGGTAGCTGCAGAGTTGTCGTGGCAACAACAGCTCTTGGGATGGGCTTAAATTTTCCCAATGTATCACACATTGTGATGTATGGGTTGCCAGATGACGTGGAAGCCATGGTTCAGCAGGTCGAGAGGGCAGGAAGAGGTGGGTCGCAGGCACATGCAATTGTTTATGCTGTCCGACAGCATACAAAGCTTGACCCAGCAGTTAAGACAGTACTGGAGACTGGAGTCACTAGTTGTCTGCGGAAAGCTTTGTACTGCCATTTCGAGGAACACACCACATCTCTTGATCCAGGTCATCTGTGCTGCACCCACTGCCATTCTGTTTGTTCTTGTGAACCTGAAGGTTGTGGGGAGCCAATCCCCATATATGAACACTGTCAAGGGGAGGTACCATCACCTGACAAACGCAGAATGGTCACACATGAGGACAGACTTTTGATCCGGGACCTGTTACAGACCTACAGGAGAAGTTTAGTTTGGGACCATACAAACATACTTTACACAGTCGACACAGCATGCACTGGGTTTGGTGATGAACTCATTGATGCTGTTTTAGAACAATGTACACAGATATTTGACTTGGAATTCATTATCCATAATCTACCGATATTCAAACTGGAACATTGTTACGTGTCCCTCCATTTGGCTACCTCTGGTGGCTGCTTTCTGTTCCCCTTTCTGTTCTTTTTACCTATTCTGTGTCCAGGTGGTAGTCCTGAGTGGGAGGCGGGGCCTCCACCTTAAAAACCCCTACAGCATGCCAGCAAGGGAGACTTCCTTCTCGAGGCTGTTTGGATGCGTCGTGCCTTACGCCCGTGTTCCAGTTCACCCCCTGCGTCCCTTTGTCTCGTTGTCGCTGCCACGCTACCCCGTTTTGTTCGGCATAATTGTTTGCCAGCCATTTGTACAATAAATTTCCCCTAGACTTTCGATCCCTGTGTCCTCTCTTTTATGTTATGGTTCCCAGCCGTAACATAATTGGGGGCTCGTCCGGGATCGAAAGTCTAGGGGAAATTTATTGTACAAATGGCTGGCAAACAATTATGCCGAACAAAGGTAGATATTCGCTGTTTTTTGTTTTTCTTTATGTTTGGCGGTAGCCCTATCCAGCACGTCCGGGTTTGATAATTGACCGACCATAGTCTTTTGTTGAATGAACGGGCCTGCACGCTGGGTATCGGAACCGTTGAAGACTAGACACCCAGGTATTTAGGGCTGTTTTCTTTTCCTTTCTCCTTATAAAAGTTAGCAAGGATCTCCTGGGTGTTACATTTTCTGATTGCCATTTTGATTGTACTACAAGTCGTTTTTTTTCGCGTAGTTCTAGTAACTCGATTTAACTTGCACATTGAAGTTGTGGGCGATATTTCATTCTTTTTGTTTGCCAGTCCAACTGGTGTTTTCGACCCATTCTTCGTTTATGCCAGTAGCTGGTGTTTCGTGCTCAGTAAGGTTTTTTGGGGTGAACTCGTGGTCATCTTTTTGTGACTATTTCAATTTTGGAGCTGATGTGTTTCGTAGCCTTTCCATCAGTGCTTCAATTTCATTTTTTTTGAAAAGTAGGTATAGTGTTTTGGTTATATAGCATTTGACATCTTAAAATGTCGCTAGTAGAAGACTTCATTACGGCACCATCCGTTCAAATTCTCTTCCAATGTAAGAAACATCAATTGCTCGATTTGGCAGAGAAGTATGAGGTACATCTTTCAAACGCCGAAAAGCGTGTGAGGGATACCACCCTAGTTGCTTTGATTAAAGCTCTGATCGCGCAGGAAACATTACCGGCATCTGCGGCTGACGAGAAGCCTCCGCCGAGTCCTGTCAGGGAGCTTGAACTCCAAATTCGTTTGCAAGAGCTAACCTTACGTGAGAAGGAGCTTGAGAATGAGCGTGAGAAGTTGCGTGTTTCAGCTCGGAGCGAGGAACTTAGGAATTCCTTAGAGTTAAAGCGGTTAGAACATGAAGGTAGGAGGCTTGGTCATAATGGTCAAGTGGTGCTGCGTGATGATTTTCAAGTAGTTAAAAATATTAGGATGGTGCCTGACTTCACCGGTGAGGAGGTGGAGAAATACTTTCCTCACTTTGAACGAGTCGCGATTACTTTAGACTGGCCGAGGCAATATTGGACGCTCCTACTGCAGTGTGTCTTAAAAGGTAGAGCTCAAGAGGTTTACTCTGTCCTTCCTCTCGACGATAGTGCAGACTACGACAAGGTCAAAACTGCAATCTTGAATGCCTACCAGCTAGTGCCAGAGGCATATAGGCAAAATTTCCGTAGTTATAGGAAGACAGACAAACACTCTTACGTAGAATTTGCGGCAGAGAAAGTTGCGTTATTTAATCGATGGTGTCAGGCAGAGGCTGTTACTACCATAGAAAAGGTAAAGGAGTTGATGCTGGTCGAAGATTTTCGCAACTGTTTGCCAGAGAATGTGTGCACGTACATTGCCGAGCAGAAAGCGGAGACAATTTCCCAAGCTGCCTGTCTCGCTGATCAATACGCACTGACCCATCGTGTCTTTAAAGATCGAAACCGTGCCCTAGAAGCCGAAGATGCTCGTGAAGCTGACCCTTTAGGGACCATAGTCCCATGTTTGTAGCATCCTATGTAGTTTGATGTTCTCTGAGCCTGCCTGGACAGTGAAAAATGACCATATGTACTTTAAGCTTACCGTGCCAAAAGTTGTGTTAGACAACATTAGCTTAGAGGGCATAATTTGATGTCTCTTTTCTCCTTTTTTTAAAAAAAAATGTTTCGATATGAAGGAGAATGGTACAATCAATCAGTGTTGTGCAAATTGACATCATTTTGGTTTGAAAAGTGTGGGTGTATATCAAGCCTTGTTGCATGTGCAACTAAACTTTGTTAGTGTTGATCATTTTATTTAGTTTGGCCTGTGCTGTGCTCCTCCCCATGAGCCAGTGCGCGTTGAACTTGAGATCTGTGTTTATTTTGAAATGCTAAAGAGTTCTTGATTATGTAGTTGATGGTACAGTAATGGCGACAGGTCACCATCTTAAGGGGGGGAGTGTTACGTGTCCCTCCATTTGGCTACCTCTGGTGGCTGCTTTCTGTTCCCCTTTCTGTTCTTTTTACCTATTCTGTGTCCAGGTGGTAGTCCTGAGTGGGAGGCGGGGCCTCCACCTTAAAAACCCCTACAGCATGCCAGCAAGGGAGACTTCCTTCTCGAGGCTGTTTGGATGCGTCGTGCCTTACGCCCGTGTTCCAGTTCACCCCTTGCGTCCCTTTGTCTCGTTGTCGCTGCCACGCTACCCCGTTTTGTTCGGCATAATTGTTTGCCAGCCATTTGTACAATAAATTTCCCCTAGACTTTCGATCCCTGTGTCCTCTCTTTTATGTTATGGTTCCCAGCCGTAACAAACATGCAAAAGAAATACTAAGAATTATGCATGAGGTTTTTGATGACCTCGAACAGAGTCAAAAAGAATTGTTTGATGACAGTGTTGTTCAGGATGACCGTGTTCAGGTTGACATGTACTACACTGGTTACTTTGATGAAGAGGATGAGAATGAGGAGATACAATCATCACCAAGTAGCTTGGAATCAGGCTTGTCAATGTTGAAGATCTCAGACTAGCTTCAAATTCAGCCTGAAACTTCTAGCTTCAGGGTCCTGTTGTGCAAAAGCCTGTTTTACCTGTTATATTTATACCTTTGAATAAAATTGACATTGTTTAAACTTTTCTACTGTGTTTTTGCATTTTAAAAAAGAAACAATAAGACAGATGTCAATAAAGATTTTTAATACCTCCACATAATAGGTATTTAATACCTCCATCATTGCTAATGTTTGAACATACACTTTGAACATATTAAGAAAACACACAAAAATAAGGGTTTCAAGAATGTGGACAATAAGACACTTATTAAAAAAGATTTAAAAAACAATTATTTACAATGCCACAGTATTTACAAATGTGATGCCATCACCATTTACATTTTTACATACGTCACTAATCAAATGGGAACATTCCTCCACTCCATCAGTTTGGACTTCATCCAAGTCCATAATTCCAGGTAATTTAGCTTTCCCAATAGGTTTTTTTGGAAATTTGGGAAAGCTGTAAATTGTCTGCCTGGGTGATGTTGAAAAAGGTGAGTCTCTCTGAAAACTTCGACCAGTGTTAAAATGTCCTCCTGTTCTCGGGCTACATGATGCATGCCAGTCGGCCTTGTCCGCTCCAGTTCTGAGTCCGTTTTGTCCATTAGCTCCTTGAGGGTGCCAATGGACTGACTGATCCTGGCTGCTGACCGTTCAGACAGGTTTGATCCCAAGCCTCTCATGAAGGATTTAAGAAAATTGTTAAGGTGCTCCAGATGGAGGTCGAGAGGAATATTTTTCCCCTTTCCCCCTCGACCATTCCAAAATCGGTTCCATATGACACTGTGTGCCATACGTGGGGACAGAGTGAGATTTACCTGCAGTGTAAGAAGAAAGGTGCTGTAGGCATAATGGCTGTGTCCATATGCTTTATAAAAAAGCAGGGCAACTTTATACAGTCTCATTATCCTATCACCATCACCTTCTCTTACACCGTCCTGCATGTTAAGCAGGAAGAATCCAAAGCCAAGTCTAGCTTCTGTGTGTTTTTTTTTTATGGTCTTCGTTTGCTGGACTTGTATGTTGTGGAGTAGGGTCCAATGGAGCAACAAGATTGTGTATCTTGTACTCATAGGTTACCCTTGCCTTGCTGTAGACATACATATTGCCACACCCGTCCGCACGACACTGAAACTGCTGCTTCTGCTGTGGCTGTGTCGAAGCCTGCCTCTGGCTCGCAGCTTCTGTAATGCCCGTCATCATTACGAAGGTGTCCACAACCTGTCCCACCTTCTCATGCAGCCAGTCTCTCCTCAGTTGTGGCAATCCCTCGCTGACATCCACTGGGACAAACCCATCTGGAATTTCTGTAAGCACACAGAATAAAATGTTTAACTTCTCACCACCATCACCACAGTAGTGTAAATGCAGATTTTAAGTAAAATAATATTGGTACTAACTTTTATCAAAGTGAATTACAATTTCAACAATTAGTAACATATACCTGTTTTTTTGTGATAAATGCTAGTTCTCAACTATGAATGTGTGCTTTACCTGTGACATCCTGCAACCCAAAGTGTTCCATTGCAGCAGCCAGGAAGAGTGCAGTTGTGTCCTTACGCACAAATTCCTTGTACGCATTATAAGCTGCATGGGGACCTTGTTTCGCATTGCTGCACCTATGTAACAGAAATATGTAGTTTAGCAAATGGCTGTCATAGATTTCTTAGTGTTATTCTGTCCATCTCTCAGACATTTACATTTATTCATTTAGTGGACGCCTTCATCCAAAGTCATTTATTAGGTCAATTATATAACAAGGGTAATGATATAGGGCATTGAACCCACAACAGTTTTGCTGAACAGGTCCTTAACCTCTACACTGCCACTAATTCGCTCACACACACACACACACACACACACACACACACACACACACACACACACACACACACACACACACACACACACACACACACACACACACACACACACACACACACACACACACACACACGCACACACACTTCCTGCATGCACACATGTTAATGTGTTAAGAGTCTTTCACACAGGGACAGTAAGAGTATTGTTCGTCCAGTGTGCTCTTAAGCACTGCTGAAACTAACAACAACTATCTTGACAAAGGCTCAACTGCCCACATATAGAAAACCATAACATGCATTACCATGCATAAGTTGAAATACTACCTCGGAGAACAGCAGGGCTGCGTTCATGATAGCAGGACTGTGTTCCCCATCCCATAACAACCCAATTCATGAACTATCCAGTTAATTCATGTTAACTGGATTTTTGTGAAACAACTGTGGAAAAGCATGGTCAACAAAATGTTATTATAATCATTGCAATTAACTCTTTGGTGACTGCCCAAAAATTGACAATTTTTAGTGACTTTTTGTAAATCTTGGATATCTCTGCAAATATTGCACATAACACCATATATTATGATTCATTTTAAAGGGTGATGAATCTAGAATCAATGTAGAATAGATTTAAAAAAAAAATGCTCTCAATTTAAATTATTAACTAATAATTTATGCTAATTTATGCAGCGATATTTCTGAAATAAAACACAAAATGTAGGTGTAATCTGCTGTGGTTGCCATCATGTTTAAATTACTGCAATTGTGCAAACGCTACATTTTAGTATATATTGCAAGGAATCTTCCTGCCAAGTTTGGGGTCAATTTGACAAAATCTTCATCTCCTTTCATGCATCTATAGGTCGCTGAAAAAACCGGAAAAACATAATTATTTAGAAAAAAACATATTTTTTTCCCCCCAAAAAAAATATTTTCTGTATCTTGTTTAAACACCAATGTATTTGCCTAAATAGATATAAAACATGTCACTATAGAACATTTGAACATTATGAACAACAGTTATTTGATCAGGTTACTTCAATAAACAAACATGGCATGGAAGATCAAGAGTGACCTATTTGTGGTAGCCCATACTGTGCCAAACTTGAAAACTACAAAGCTATTACGAGAAATAACAACACAAATGCAAGTATAGAAATATATTATCATTTATTTTGGTTGATCAAGATACAAAACAAAAGAACTATGAGACAGAAGTGATAGCATTGTATAAAATAATTTGTATCGCGATCTAAATGCGGGACATATGACGTGGACCCAAAACACTGGAAACACATCGGTTATTTTCAAGAAAACGTCTAATAACTTCCAATAACCCCTTCCAAATAATAATATAATGTTCAAACGTTTAGTGTTACCAAAAATTATGTATATTGATGGCGCAAAAAAGCGGAAATTGTAATGTAAGGATAAACAGCGTGTCGTTCAGGAGTCAACATAGACGCATCTCACCTCAATTCTTGATCAGATCACAATCATTCATTAACAGATTGTCAAGTTCTTACTCTTCTCCACTGCTCATCCTACCAGTTGAACTATCTGCATCGTTATCCTCTTCATTGTCCGTTTGTAAACAAAGCTGAACCGCTTGATCGAGCGTATACACTTTGCTTGAAAACGCCATGTTTGAAATGAAGCGCCATCAATTATTTTTTCCAGTAAAACGTCTCTAAACCAATGGTATTGGAGATTGGGTACTCAAATAAAATACATCCTTGTGATTGGACAACTGTAAACAACATTTTCAGTACCATGGGAACGAAGATTGAGTGAAATAGAACAAGAATGTAACCAGATACGTGACCAGTCATGAGTGACCGAAATTTGAATGGACCGTCACCAAAGAGTTAACAACAGTTTTGTTTAGAATGCAAACATAGCTTAAAAACTGTAATGATTGTACAGTATGCAATCATGGTGTTGCAGATAGCAGACGTGTACCTCAACTTCGTCATGTTGGCAAGAAGTGTGCCATGGTCTTTTGAGGATGCACCATCATAGAAAATCCGATGATAGATCTTTATCAATATTGAAGACTTGTGATTAGCAAAGGATTAATATAACTTTACACACAAGCATTTGAAGTTATCTATCTAAAAAAAAAAAATCTAAAGTAGTGGTGTGATTTTGTTACTAATCAACATTCTTCTATAGTTTCTAACTCACTTCAAAGAGGTTTCTGATGGCATGCCAGTCCTCAAACTTAAAGATGAGACCTTCCAGTCGGTCTTCCTTTGTAGCACCATCTGAGAAGGCCCACTGTATGTTTCTGCAGTTCCCCTCAGTCAGCCGGTCACCTCCTACTAAAACACTTGACAACCCGTCCGGTCGCTTGGGCACATACCTAAATGGATAACACACAAATGGTGGAATTATACGTTTTATTAAAGCCCTTCTTCTGCCGAAGACTGGCAGTGGAGCCTGATTATATACTTACTCTTTCTGAAGGTAGTGAAGTGTGTCCACCAAATCAGACGTTTTGTTTTAATTTTTGAAGAGGAGTCCCAGAGGGTACTTTGAGAATAAAGAAAAAAGATGACATTGCAGTAATGTTTGAGTTGAAAGTATGTGTATTGAGTGTGTTTTTTTTGCAGATTTAGCTCATAACTTACATCTGTGGAGCGCATAGCCATGTCATCTGTATACTGATGTGGTATGTGGTGAACCACTAATGACTTGAATGGTTTAAAAACAGCCAGGTACTGCGTAAGGATACGGCTCCCAAGAACAATGAACTCACGCCGCATGTAATCCTGGGTTTCTAGTCCGGGGAGTGAGTTGCCAAGGTAGTATTGACGGATGTCATGGTCTGGTTTGGCATCGTCAAGGTGATATGTTTGGATCCTATCTTTGACTGCAATATGGTGAATCCAGTGTATGGATTTGTTGCTGTGTTGGCTGGACTGATGATGTACACGCATGAAAAAGTCCAAATTGTCAAATATAATAGAATATGTTGGTGGAGGAGTGGGGTGTGTGATTGGAAAAGTGGACGAGCTCAAGCCCAGCTCTGCTGCTTCAGAGTTACTTAAACTGCTGAAAGGCAGTACGCTTTGAGCCATTTCATCTGCTGGAAAAGAAAAAAAGTAAAGACAATGGGCCTCATTCTCGACAGCAGTTGGGAAGACTTTCCGAAGGATTTCAGAAGGAACTCCACTTCGGAAACATTTATGAAAACATTTGCATTCTCGTTATTTTTTTCTTCTGTGCTTTCTTCTGAACTTCAGACAACTTTCAGAACTCGAAATAGCAGTCGTAACTCTACCGGAATCTTCTCAAATGGGATTCCACGGGCCATCTTGTGGTTATTTGAGGAATCGCGTTGAGGAATGACATTTGAAAAAACTCCGTATTACAGTAAAAGGGTTAACGGGCGAATTTGTGAGAACCCGTTGGTGATTGCGTTCACGTCAACTCTACAGACATCCTCGGATTAAAATAATTATGATAATAATAAATACGAGAATATTTGTATCATTAACAATTACGTTTCACATTTATATTCATAATTATATGAGGTAGTGTTTATTGTTACACTAGGTCTATATGGCTCGTAGCTTGACTGTTCTCTCCCTTGTAAGTCACTTTGGACAAAGGCCGCGTCTGCTAAGAGACTGATTGTGAATGACATGAACACTGCAAATGTAAGTGAATAAATAAATAAATAAATAAACACTAAGCTCAATCTCTAAGAACTAAGGCATGCATTTATTGCAATTTATACTACTACTGGTGGCCAGTCTTCACCCCTATGGTGGCCATTTCGAAGGACAGGACGGACTACAATTTATACTCGTACTTGGGACCGGTCTTCACACCTATGGTGCCTATTTTTCGATTAAAAAAAAAAGAAAGTGACTACTTAAATGTGTTTTACGGACTTCGGACGTTCAACGTTATACAATATCTCCACCTTATTAATGAACACCTGTTACGAGGTGGATTCGGGAGATTGCGACAGCACACGTTTCTAAAATTGCGTCTCCTAATAAGGAGCTGGCAGGGCGTGTATGTATGCAAATCCACTTTCACGAGAACGCGCATCAATCTAAGAAGCTAATCGGAAGGAACCCAGCTGAGAAGATTTCGGCTGCTTATGAACACATTTTCAAGCGTGCGGGAATGCAGCGGAAGCGTTTCTCTTACGTTGTTTTTGCGAAGTCGTGTAAGAAACATTTCTGAAGAATTACAGAAAAAGGTTGAGAACGAGGCCCAATGAATTGATTATTATTTATCAAAAGATAGACACATAACATTCAAGATGACACAGCATGTGTTGTGTAAGTTGTGTTTCTATATTTCATTAATTTGTCACCTTACCTGACATGAGAAGCTCATCCATGTGTTCACCAACTGGGATTTGTGGCCCCCTCGGATCACTTGTTCTTTGGTCTTCGCTGGTGTCCACTCTCTGACTAACAAAGTTCCCTTCCACCTCAGAGTTCAGAAAATCTTCATTCTGTACCTTTAACATTTTTAGAGAGCCCCCACATAGGAGCGCCAACTCCTTCTGCTTCTCTATAGAATTGCGGTGAGTAGTTGTTATTGCCATTTTGTTCAGCCTTTCAAACACAGCTTTTTTTGCCCCGCCATAATGCAAAATACTACCTAGGTAGTATGCAAAGGCTGACAGGCGTGGTTGTCTCCCTCTCAAGGCAATGGAAGCTGCTGCACAAGTTGCAGCTTGAGAGTGGTTGCTGACAGTTGTTAGAACTGAGAAGAGGAATGGTGAAAAACCTTTAAGGTCTGCCTCTAAGCTTGCAAATGAAAAGGCTTTCAGATCATCTGAAGATGACTTCCACAGGATGAAACCGTTGGTCGGATTAGAAATGCGTTTGCATTCGTTGGTTATTAGCTCCAGGATGTGCACCTTGATTTCCTCAGCTAGATGTTTATGTTTCAACATTAACTTTGCAGCTGTCGTCCATTTCTTCTTATTAATGCTGTTCACTATTGAGGCTTCTTCTGGACAACATACCTTGGTAACAGTCTGTGAAGGGTAATGGGTGACAACCTGAAATATAAGATAATGTATCAGTGTGGATAACTACAGTATAGCCTTTTAAGTATAATGTGCATTGGCAATACATAGGAATATACAGACTGTTAAATATGGTGACCCCAGTTGCAATTGCAGAGCAAGGTCAGTGGAATACTGCCCAACACCAACAGAGGTGCAGAGCAGAGAAGTGGGGGTTGGGACACACTTTTGACCACTATACAAGTAAGCAGAGCTGGTCACAGCAGGGTACTCTGTGCCTTGTGAGAGAAACACTGCCCAGCCCCCACACAAGTGCAGTACACCGAGGTGGGGGTTGGGTAACATGCTAGTCCATTACAAAATGAAGTTCTGACATCTTGATAAAGTGAAAGAGACCACACACACACTATCAGGTGCAAGTTCATCCTGGTAACATTTGCTAATACTACACCTGGCCTGACTCAAATTCACACTAGACTACCATATCGACAAATATGACTAAGAAGTTTTAATCATAGGTAAATTACACTGAAATGAGGAGTGTGGGATTGCACACTTGTTTATCACATTGGACTATAAACACGACTCACTTTACACACATGAAAAAATTGGCAATCGAGGTTATAGCCAGTCATATCATAAGAAGTAGAAATGTATCAACAACAAGCTTACCTCTGTGAGGCTTTTTCGCGTTTTTGTACCGGCTGGTGTTAACAGATTGGGGCAGAACTTCTTCAGAGCCCTGGGCGTCTTGGAGGGAGTTGGCTCCCGGTCTCTTTTCTCTGGTGCCTCAGATGAACACACTTCTTCAGCCTGGGCTCCTTCGTCGTCTGTCCACTTCTTAAACACGGACATGTCGCGTTCCAAACGTGTTATTAAGTTTGAACATGGCCGACACATGCGATACGATTTGTTTGATGTGTTTTGGAGTTGAAAGCCTAAACGGAGAACTTGTTCGTAAGTGCATGTACTTTTACTTTTTTTCTCAAAAATGCTGACTGTGTTGCCAATTTGTCCGTGTATCCTTAAATTCTTTTTACAAAACATAAATAAATTGTTTATGTCCATCTTCTTTTCCTACTTCTTCGAACGTGCGCTCAGTTGAGTTAGTTTGAGAATAGCTGTGCGTCGCACAACATACATCACATACTACGTTACTCTGATTGGTTTTAGGTCTATCCAATTGAGCGAAGAGGCATTTTCCTTCCTGGTTCCGCCCTATAATCACAGCCCAATGGTTCGATCTCAGACTCATATTCTGACTAGAATTATGAGTATGACATCGTCAGGCTAGCATTACGTCATATGTAAAAGGTCAAAGGTCATTCCCATATGACTAGAAGGTAGAGCATTACTTGATATGTATGAGTTCATTCCCATATGTCTAGAAGGTAGAGCATTACTTGATATGTAAAAGGTCATTCCCATATGACTAGAAGGTGCTACAATTTGTCCACACTCCATGCAGCCTGTTTTTCCACCAATTTTCAAACTCTGCAGGTTTCTGTCCCAGAAACATAATAATAACACCCCCAGAAACAATGAAAGGACTCCTTTTTAAATATGTACACTACCGTTCAAAAGTTTGGGGACACTTAGAAATGTCCTTGTTTTTGAAAGAAAAGCGTTGTTTTTTACCAAAAAGATAAGATTTAATTAATCAGAAATACACTCTATACATTGTTAATGTGGTAAATGACTATTCAAGGTGGAAACGTCTGTTTTTTAATGAAATATCTACATAGGTGTATAGAGGCCCATCTCCAGCAACTATCCCTGCAGTTTTCTAACGGTACCTTGTGTTTTCTAATAGCCTTAGAAGACTAATGGATGATTAGAAAACTCTTGAAAACCCTTGTGCAATTATCTTAGCACAGCTGAAAACCGTTTTGCTGATTTGATTTTCTGGAGCATCACATTTGTGGGTTCGATCATACTCTTAAAATGGCTAGAAAAAAAGAATTTTCATGTGAAACTCGCCAGTCTATTCTTGTTCTAAGAGGGGAAGGCTATTCCATGCGAGAAATTGCAAAGAAACTCAAGATTTCTTTCAACGGTGTGTACTACTCCCTTCAGAGAAGAGCACAAACTGGCTCTAACAAGAGTAAAAAAGAAGTGGGAGGCCCAGGTGCACAACTCAGCAAGAGGACAAGTACATTAGAGTCTCTAGCTTGAGAAATAGACGCCTCACAGGTCCTCAACTGGCAGCTTCTTTAAATGGAACCCGCAAAACGCCAGTGTCAACATCTACAGTAAAGAGGCGATTCTGGGATGCTGGCCTTCTAGGCAGAGTGGCAAAGAAAAAGACATATCTGAGACTGGCCAATAAAAAGAAAAGATTGGTATGGGCAAAAGAACAGGCATTGGACAGAGGAAGACTGGAAAAGAGTGCTATGGACAGACGAATCGAAGTGTGAGGTGTTTGGACCACACAGAAGAACATTTGTGAGACGCAGAACAGGTGAAAAGATGATGGAGGAGTGCCTGACACAATCTGTCAAGCATGGTGGAGGTAATGTAATGGTCTGGGGCTGCTTTGGTGCTGGTAAAGTGGGAGATTTGTACCAAGTAAAGGGGACTTTAAACAAAGAGGGCTATCACTCCATTTTGCAACGCCATGCCATACCCTGTGGACAGCGCTTGATTGGAGCCAATTTCCTCCTACAACCGGACAATGACCCAAAGCACACCTCCAAATTATGCAAAAACTATTTGGGGAAGAAGCAGGCAGCTGGTTTGCTGACTGTAATGGAGTGGCCAGCGCAGTCACCAGACCTCAACCCTATTGAGCTGTTGTGGGAGCAGCTTGACCGTATGGTACGGAAGAAGTGCCCATCAAGCCAATCCAACTTGTGGGAGGTGCTTCAGGAAGCCTGGGGTGAAATTTCCACAGATTACCTCAACAAATGAACAGCTAGAATGCCAAAGGTCTGCAATGCTGTAATTGCTGCAAAAGGAGCATTCTTTGATGAAAGCAAAGTTTGAAGAACAACATTTTTTTTTCAAATAAAAATCATTATTTCTAACCTTGTCAATGTCTTGACCATATTTTCTATTCATTTTGCAACTCATTTGATAAATAAAAGTGTGAGTTTTCATGGAAAACACGAAATTGTCTGGCTGTCCCCAAACTTTTGAACAGTAGTGTATATGACCTAAATATACTTTTAGAGCTTTGTGAGGAGAATATAAATGACAACAGGCACATTTCAGTTTCTGAATCAAAAACCTACTTTGCATGAGCCACTCATTACCAAAGACAGCTACTCTTAGGAAACCAGGATGGTAAATCGGAGGTCATTGAGTCATTATGGGACGAGAACACTCATAATTACGCCCAATGTGACACCTATGAACACAAGACCACGTTTGGGCTGTTTACACAGACTACAGAGTTACAAGAAGATGGTACATTGACTCTTACAGGAGATCTCTGCTGCTGATGTCCTGATTGTAGCCTAACTTTTTATCTGATGAAAGTTTGAGGACAGCAAGAAAGAAGTGATTGATGTGAAGTGATTTGATAACTCACAAATGTTGTGGTGGCTAGTTTTGCTATGCTGGGATGTGCTGTGCTATGCTTTGCTGTTAAGCTGATTAACCCATAGATAGGTTAGGTAGCTTATCAAAGCTCTGCAACTGATGTGATTGGTATAGAAAGAACACACACAAAATGAGGGTAAATCTCTAACCATATAATCAATCCATCTAATTTATCTATGATTTAAATCCCGGGACTTAAATCACACTCGGCCATAACATTCCAGGTCCAAAAGCTGAGCCTTACTTGGGCTGACTGAAGTTTAAACTCCATAGAGGTTTTAAGTATCACACAGAGGGCATCAGATTCTGATACAAAATGACATGGTATTTAAAAGATGTCGCCAGTCACAAGCCAATTGCCACTTATTCCACCTCCAACACAGAACAAACCTCTCCTGCATGCTTGGCCATGACCTTGGCATTATTATGGCAGACGTAATGCTGATCTATGTGGACATACATTCCTCTCTTGTAGCCTAATTACTTCAATAAATGCGGCTAAACTGTCAACCACAACACACTAAAGTCCCATGGAAGCACCATGACAATCTTGTGTCCATTGTCTTTTCTATGTATTGTAATTCAAAGATCTGAAATGTTCTGATAGAATGCAGGCATGCACACACTTTACACTGTATTTATGAAATGACACTCAAGACCACCTCAAGACGATACTGTGGTCAAAATTACTTACAGACAACTGGAGTGGTACTGCAGATTTATTAACGATATCGGGAGCATTGTTACAAGCAATCCATGTTCATGAAATGTCCCACAACAATGCCCACACATCTCTGGTCAAACCCATCTCTTATACCTAAAACCCCTCCCTCGTACTCTTACACTGTGGCCACCTTGTCCTCCACTATAGATAAGACTATTGACATAGGATCCCCTTACCCCAAGCATTGAGTAACTCTCTTAGCTCATCAAACCTTACCCAACAGGTCAGACAGAATACATGGCCACACTAAGTTACCAATTCAATTTATGTTATCCTATGGAATCCTATACTAACCTACTTAATTAAATGTGAAACATATATTTTTTATCCCACAATACACAGGTACCTCTGATATAATAAATTTGTTATAATACATAAAGTAGGCTGTTAAGTATGATTACTTGCATGTGGTTTGGCAACAATGGGAAGCCCCCGACCAATAGCACAAGGACATCTTTTCCTGTGTTCCTGTGTTTTTCTGAAATCACTACTTTTTTGAGGCACTGTCTGGCAGTAATAGATTTACACAAGTAGCGTTTTGACAAGTTGGCCAAAAAGCTGTATTTTGGTCTTGTCTGAGCATAATACCTTCTTCTCCCACATCTTCATCAGCTTTTATGCTTTATGCGGATATTCTGAAACAATGGCTTTGTAGGGGCCAGTTGTATGGAGAATAAGATTCTGGACTCCAACACCTGTGCTCCGTTTCCAACCCCTGACCTTTGGAGATTTGCCAGAGTGATGGTGATGGGAGTCTTCCCCACAGCCTTCATTATGGGGGACAGCATTGTCTACAAAGTGTCTAGGTGGAGTGTAGGTTTCATCTTATAGGCTATACACTGGTGCTCAATAGGACATTCTAACACTTGGACATTCTCTTGAGTTTTTTCCTCACTTAAACATTTGAATCACCTTGTCTCTTTAGTCTTCATTACAGTGCATGAAATGCCCTGTATTGTTATTCCTAGGCTTCTTATACTTCTTCTTATCATTCTCTTTACCGACTTCTGCGATTAATTCAGCTCGAACCGCTTAACTTAGAAACTTCATTCAAACTTTGTCGCGTAGGTCTTGTAAAGGACACTTATGCTATGTATTTTTCACTTTTCTAAACTTTATACTTTTTAAGATATTAAAGAAAAACGAATATAAATATCTCCCATTGACTTACATTGGGCCATTATGACATCATAAAAAGGTCTTTAAACTGGCTTGCACCTGTGCTTCACTGACACCTGCGCCAAATCCAAGGAACCTCTTCTCTTTGTCCCTCTCAATTTAACTGTAACTAGAAACATTAAGACACCTTCAATTCTCTACTTTTTTCTCTCTTCATCTCTACATCTTTCTCTCTATCCCTCTCAGTCTACTTTCTCTCACACTCAATCTCTCTTCTTCACTCCATTTTGATCTCCTTCTTCCACTCTTCTTGCCTTTCTTTTTTCCTTCTTCCACTCTTCTGTTCTTCTTCCACTTTTCTTTCCTTTCTTCACTCTTCTTTCCTTTCTTCTTTCCTTCTTCCACTCTTCTTGCCTTCTTTCACTCTTCTTTCTTTTCTTCTTTCCTTCTTCCACTCTTCATTCCTTCTTTCGCTTTTCTTTCCTTTCTTCTTTCATTATTTCACTCTTCTTTCTTTCCTTCTTCCTCTCTTCTTTCCTTTCTTCACTCTTCTTTCTTTTCTTCTTTCCTTCTTCCAATCTTCTCTCCTTTCTTCTTTCCTTCTTCCACTCTTCTTTCCTTTCTTATTTCCTTCTTTCACTCTTCTTTCTTTTCTTCTTCCTTTCTTAACTTTTGCATTTCATGCACTGGTATTTACTTCAGGAAATGTATTTTCTAGTTTCCTCTGTTATTTCACAACCTGGCTGATGACCCTTACACAGAGTGACTCTTATCTCCAGAAGGAGATCTCTTCTTTAACTACACAGAGGTAGTTCCTAATTATGAATGTTATATCAATTGTGAACTATTTGCCATCTGTCTAAATCAGGCATTCAAAAGCAGAGGGATTTTAATACTTGATAAGTGTGGGCTCTTTTAGTTATACATTTTTATTGATGAGTTATTGATTTAGCTGTTTATAATTATAATACAATTTTGAAATTGAAATAAAGCATCTGCACGGCTCTGAATTTATATATCCATGCTTCAGTCCTTTACCTGATGAGGTGAAATATTGAAGTAAGATTGCTGTGTTCATAGGTTACTCCCTTCTGGATCACTTTCACCGCGTAGGCCTAGCGTTCAATATGGAACTTATTTATGGCTGCTGGACAGCAAACTATATAGAATGGCTAACATAATAGACGAATCTGCTGCACATACCCATGCCAGAGGAAAAGATACCTGCTACAAGCAGGACAGAAACAGACTAGATGACCGGATAACACCAAAACCATCTGAACACCTGTATGAGGCCCTATATATGTAGCCTCCAAAAATCCTTGTCAAGTAACGTGTCGCCTACTTTTCTTCGGAAAACAAAGGGCACCGACATTAATTGTGTACACCTATAAGCCTGAAAAACAGGCTATCAACACCGACGATACAATTAGCAACAGCTTTCTGACACCACTGCATTGCAAGATTTCACTCGATCTTGAGAACCCAAACAAAAGTCAAGACATCAATGCAAGTCATATACTAACAAAATAACGTTTGAAATCATACTCACTCTTGGAGTGTACACTGCACGCTTGATAGTTCCCTCTCTAGTCAGATGTGTTTGTACCTAAATATTCCCTGTGTACACTGTTGATGGAGCTCCGCCCACTAGTATGTAACACGGCATTATCCAGTCACATTCAAGTGATCGCTGTTACATATTTTCGCTTAGACTGTGGATTGGTCAGTGCTGAGCTAGAGCCATCAACGCCCAATAAGGCGAGCCACACAGGGAACTGCACATCGAGGTCTTCCAAAGGGCACGAAAGTTGCGCATTTTTCAGAACAGGCAGGGACTCCTCCATGCAGAAAAGATACATTTGTTTTGGGAAGCCCTTTTGAAAAAATGTCAGGATTCCAAATGAGCCGAATTTAAAAATTTTATGATAATAAAATGGCCTTTTTGTTAGATGCTTTCCAAAGCGTCTTGCAATACATTGGGTACACTATACGCATAGGCTGAAAAGATCTGTTTGAGTGGTCCCTATTTACAGAAAAATGCGGTTTTACCATTACAGTGACCTGTGGCATTCCACAGGGTTTGGTGCACAGCGTGTTTTTTATGAGGTTAATGCATAATTGAACCTTAATCCTTATAGGCAAGTCTCGCCACTCGGCAGCCACCTTGGCAACGCCTCCAGGGAAAACAAGACCATACTCTTATCTAAATGAATAAATAGAGACTGTCAAACAGACAATAAAAGCACATCACGTAATCGCTTTTAAAGCAACATAAACGGTGTGAACGTTGTTACCCCAACCGTTTCACTTTATTCTTCGTGTTGACTTGCTCATTCACTCATGCACCAAATTTCGCAGCCTCTTTAGTCGTCTTGGTCTCCTGTCTGTATATTGTCTGAGCTATGATGTCACCAGCCAATTGGGCACTGTTGTGTACCCTGCCACCCTAACTACGCTTTTATGAATAAAACTCCCAAGCCAGCCAACAAAACATAACTAATCACAACTAAACACATACAAAATACCCCAAATCAATAAAACTAGGCTACAGATAGCGTATGTGGATCAGTTTATCAAACTGATGGATGAGGACACATTGCTCCTCACCACCATTACTCATCTACACTTATTGACAGCCAAGGTCTACCCACTCACTCTCTCTCTTTCTTCCTAGTCTAGACTATCTTTACTATGGGTTGCTGCTGTAGTTTCTCCACCCGATCTACCTGTAGAAACCCTCAGCCAGCATACACCCATCACCACTGCACTGCCTTGCACTTAGCCTACTCTACCCCATACGCTATTACAGCATTTATATGCTAAATATTTTATTAAATGACTTAACATACACATTAAACTATCATGAGAAAATAATGGGAAATAAATGGAGCAAGGGCTTAGTCTGATATCAATATAGTGAATGAAGGGGCAGAAGTCCCCCCACCCTTGCCCTTCTCCTGCTTTTGATTACCACTGCAAGTGTGCCAGAAGAGTGTCACTAGTAGTCTCTAGTGGATGATTTTGGTAAGTCAAGGAAGTCAACAGGAGTGAAGGATTCCAGGAATACAACTGATTGTGGAGGTGTCACAGAGGAATAATGTGCACACAGCAAAAAGCAGCTCACAGTTCATACACCCGGTGCTTAGGTGACATTTTGAATAGGAGCCACATCACATAAACACCTGGCATTGCCTACAAATTGCCCATTATTGGAGAAAATAAAGACCCCTTTAAAGTTCATCATACAGGGATTACAAGACTTGCAAGATTTACAAGACTGATATCGCAGGCAGTAGCTGTGTCTGTTTTATTTTTGCTTCAGCAACCAGGGGCGATTTTAGGATCTGGTCTTTAGGGGGGCCCAGCCCCCAGTGCTCACAGAGGCACATTATTTCTCGCTATATGAGGTGAACTAGTTCATTTATACATTTTCGAGCTGCAGTATTAGATTTGCTTTGAGTAGTGTTTCCCCCTGCAACAGTCAATTTTAAACTCTTCATTTCAAAAGACTGGCTTGAGATGGGTAACAGAGAGACTGAGACAAATATTGAAGATAACTCAACATTTACTATGGGAGTAAAGAGATAAAACAAAAACAAATGCTAGAAAATAAATAAAATGGTCACTAAAATGATTAATCATTGAGCCAAAAAACACGAACACCACACACTTGGTTGAAAATAAATAAATAAATAATAATAGAAAAATAAATAAATAAAATAAACAAATAAGGTCTCTTTCTGTGTGGATTAAAAATAGAAGGGCCCTAAACAGAAGAAGGACAGGGGGTCTCTAGTGGGCAGGAGGACAAACTGAAAGTTTTTAATACCTGACAAAGGCGGAATAAAGATCTGTCCACTCACATCCCATTCACTTCACACAAAAACATACAGTAAGAACTAAGTGAGTATCTAAGCAACCTACTTCGGAAGAACCATCGATCAGATTTTCCCAAAGTTCCATTAACATCTCAAAATGTCCGGTTTAACGTCGGGGAATTGCACTCGGCCGCACTCTTGACCCCGTATTCTAGGTTTCAACCTGGCTAAATGCACTCAGTGGCTCCCACATTTGCCAGCTATTTACTTCTACTGGACTACCAACATAGGATTAAAATTGTCAGTGAACCACAGCGCCATGATGCCCAAATTAGCCGGGTCGACACACTGTTGTGTCTGTTCAGTTCAATTCAATTGAATCCAATTGCTAATGCCTTGCAACACACTCGGTGCGAACATTTTCAGGTGATAAGTTTCTCAGTGAAGTGAAGACGCTTGCATAATCTGGTGTCGGTGTATATTTTCTTACAACACACACGTCTACTGAAGAAGAAACACTTAGGGCTCAGATACACATACGCGTTTTTGTAAAAACGCGACGCTAGGAAATGCATTGATTCCTATGGTACGGGGCGCTTTGCGTGAAAGCGCGCCGTACCATAGGAATCAATGTATTTCCTAGCGTCGCGTTTTTAACAAAACGCGTATGTGTATCTGAGCCCTTTGGCTACCTTCTTATCTCTTGTAGGTGCTCGCCGCTCCAGAAATGTGATGTTTATGGGCGCAACTAGCTAACTACCAGATCAAACTGTCGAGCAGTAGAATGTGCAAACCAATAAGAAGAGATGTAGTTGATAAGTGGACGAGTCATAAGCCTCGTTTGAAGCAGCGTTGCCAGACATACAAGGTTGCCAGATTGGCCAGTGCAACCAAAGTATTGCGCGATGGCAGAGCAAGATTTTCGCATAATATAATATTTTTAAAATGTGCTGAGCCAGGTGGGGCCAAGCTATCTCACGGTGGGGCCATGGCCCCACTAAAAATAGCCTAAACTCGCCCCTGCCATATTCCCTTTCATTTACCTCGAGTAAACCTACATTTAAGCAAGTAACAATCGTTAACAACTACAGATAACCATATTCTGTAACTACCAGTACTCACAACTCACTCCTTGCCTAATTTACTTTGAGCTATAATCCTGGCTGTCGCGGAGGAGACGTTACTTAGCAAAGCGAGAAAGCCAACGATTTTTTTTTTAAACTACTAATGGCAAAACATTTGAGGCACTATCACATGTCTATTCTGATGCATTTCATTGGCCCAGAGGCCGACACTTTGGGCAAAAAAAACCCTTATACAGAGAAAACGACACAAACGCTTTCCCGGCCTTAAAGGTAGAATGACGCAACAGCGCTCCCGGCTTTAATGGTAGAACAGCGGTAATGCTTTCCCGGCTTAAATGGGTTAAGCAAATGAAAATAGTGCAAGTCAAACTTTTTTGTTTGGCTGTTAAGAGCTTTCATGTGGTTTTGAAATTTGAATACTGCAGTCAATGCCATTCAGCTTTGAGAGCACTTAAAAATACTTCATACACACACACACACACACACTTGAAGTATTGATAATTTCTATAAGGTAACGGGAAGGGCCTTCGTTTTATTCGTTTCTTAATGCACAGTTTTTGTAAATGTACACAATATTAGATACAGAGGGCACACGCCCACACAAACAAACATGCATGCATATTAAAGGTTAACTGACAGGTAAATTCATTAAAATCAATACATTTTGGTGCACTATTTTTGCTTTCGTTGCACCATCTACAGGTCAAAGTCTGCAACTGCATTTAGGGCATTTTCTTTTTTTTTAAAGATTTCTTTTTGGGCTTTTATGCCTTTAATCGGATAGGACAGTAGAGAGAGACAGGAAGTGAGCTAGAGAAAGATCGGGAGAAGGATTGGAAAATGACCGCGAGTTTGACTCGAACCGGGTCCCCATGGGAATTCCAACCCATTCATGGTATAGGGCTGCTGCCGCTTGCGCCACAGCTCCCCCCCATTTAGGGCATTTTCCACTTAAAAGTATAGAATGTGAAATGCAATGACAGACACTAAGAGCACCCCTAAAACATAAGTATTCTAGCCCTAACCCTAAAACACTGCATTATACATAAGACACCTTTTTAACAGTCAATGCAACAACACTGGTACTTCTGAAAGCATGCGTGACACGACATTCATTGACATCAACATGTGCTCCTTTATTAGGGAATGCCTATGAAGTTTCTTTTACAAATAGCTCACCTCATTAACATTTATGATAAATGTTTTACAAGAAATAACAAATAAGTAAACACTCATTCATTATGGGGAATATGTATTATGTGCCGTGGTTCTGCTTAAAGTTTCTTCCAGCCTAACAGGGAGTTTTTTCTTGCCCCACTAACTGGGGTTCAGGCTCTGGGCTCTGTAAAGCACCTAGAGGCAATTGTATTGTTATGGCACTATATAAAAATTGAATTGAATTGAATTGAATTCCCCGCTTCTCGATACAAAAAAAATAATAATAAAAGAAAATCCATTTCCTTTATGAATTTCCATAAACTCATTATTGTCACATAGTCATTTGGGGAAGTTTGGAGCTGAAGGATAAATCCTGATTCTGCTGCGTCAACTGGGAGGCCACTGAGATACTTTATATACTCTGTCTGTCACACCTGAAAGTAACACATCTTAATTTCCTGCAGGGTAGGGGTTCCTTCTGATAGGCTCAAGTCGTGTCCATATTTGATTATTCTGCCCATCTCATACAAACACACACTCAGAGAGACACTTCTCTTATATTTCTCTTCAGAGTGAGCTGTTCAAACTGGTACTCACAGAAACTATATTGACATAGTCATCATCAGTTTCCAGCATCTCGTTGACTGATGTGCGGATCATTCTCAGTGTCATTCCAGACACACTCACATTCCTGGTACAGCGGAAGTAACAAAAAGTAAGAAATCTATATGGTGCAAATACTATGATCATAATATATAATAAAGCCATATTGTGATATATTCATAAACAATATTATGAATACACCCCAAATTTGCAAAAAGGTTGCAATTGCCTTGCAAATCAAGCACTACAAAACACACTAAAACTTAGCAAACAGATCTCCCATACACCTTGCCAGGCAGCCTCTCTCCCTCTATATCATATTGCCAATGCAAATACTGATAATTATAAAGGGGTTGTATTTCCTACTGTTAATTGCTCACCTAAATGTATCTCCTTATTTGTTTATCAAATTGATGTCTACTAGCAAAATTCACTCTATAGTCTCTCCACCAATCTACTTGTAGAAACCTTGGGCCTACACGTACCAAACCCCCACCGTACTGTCATAGACTTATTCTACACCATACTCTGTGTAAGCATAAATAAGTGCCACCATCGGCATTCTCTTCCAGAACTTACCCTTGGAATAGCAACCCTGTATTAAAAGCAGCAAGCTTGCGTTGGAGAATCTCCATAATTGTTGAACTCTTAACGTGCTTGCCTAATGGCTCGCAACTAAGAGATGGCCACATGAATGGAGTTTAAATGAACTCTTAACGTGCTTGCCTAGTGGCTCGCTACTAAGAGATGGCCACATGAATGGAGTTTAAATTAACTCTTAACGTGCTTGCCTAGTGGCTCGCTACTAAGAGATGGCCACATGAATGGAGTTTAAATGCCTAGTGGCTCGCTACTAAGAGATGGCCACATGAATGGAGTTTAAATGTAGGGAACGGGCTCTTTTCATCTGCGGAAACTTTGATCTTTCTTTTCGACCTTAGAATAAAGGTGACATCTAAATCAAAACATTTTTTTGTTTAGGCTTTTTTTTACTAATGTTCAAATCGTAACCGTTGTGCTTTGATGGACGTTGCTGAATCCATATTTTGGGGCCCCTCACTTCGTGTTAGAAAACATGAGAAGAATTTTGGGAACATTGCATCAATGTCTTTTCAGCATCAGTTGTCTTATTATGAATGATCGATCTACACGTTAAGACAAAACTGAATGGTTGTCCACAGGTGGTCTACTCCCATTATTCTTGCAGAACTAACATTATTATTATTTAAACTTAATTAGAACATGTTGGAAAGGTTAACACTCACACACATATTCTCTCTGTTGTAGTAGTTCACTGTATTGTCTCATCGCGGTCAATAATTAGTACTTTAGATTATTTTACAGCCAGGTACAGAAAAACGCAAGTTTTGATTACACATTTAAATTAATGATATTTTCTAGTATTATTTGGTATGATATGAAGTTCATTGAGAGTTTTGCGGCGTAAGAATGACCATGTGTTTTGTGCTGTTTCAGATATACGCATTAAGGCACACCTTTACTCCTGCCCTCGTGCTTGCAAAGTTTACAGTTAACACTTTTACTTCAAATGTATTCAGTGCTTGATCCTGTGAACATTGGGCTAAAAGCTGGTCTAAGAACTGAGGGAACCAAGAACACGGTATACAGCATAATCCCTAAATAGTTAAAAGGATAAACGTTGATTGAAAATTGACAATGAATAATCTGCACAATTTTCCTGTAAATGTGAACATGAATTAGTCGCCTTATGTAACAGTAATCTCCAAAGCATGGCACAATGCCTACAGGCTGCCATGTCGAAATGGCTTTGGATTGAATGATTGTGCAAAGTATATGTTTTAATGCGTGGGAAACAACGAAGTGTTGGAGATTCTCAGTCTGGGGAAAAAAAGTTGAATCATATTAAACCACGTTGTGAGGTTCCCTGCTTGGCTTTGATGTGTTCATTGTTCATTGTTTTTCCAGCGTGGTCGGAGTCCATATCAAACACCTTTCTTAACCCCTTCAGAACATACCCTTAAGTTCATAGAGCGCTACTATGTGAAGGGAACCACTCATATGAGTCTTTCCTGGTCATCTGACAGCTCTCCAGAAATTAAGGTCATTCTGGGGCATATTCTTACCTCTGATGTGTTGTCATTATTTAATTTAATAAACCAAAATAGTCCCTTGGTGCCAATCAGACTACTTTCCCTTCCTAGGGTTCAGACTAGGTTGGGTTCAAGTAAGGTGGTCTGCTCTCTGTTTAAACCATCAATCTGTCAAGTTTATGATTTTGTCTATTCTTTGACCACAGTATCTATATACAATGTTTTTAGCAGAGGGCTAGATTATCAGCTTTGGCTTGGACCTATAATAAACAGTTTGTTCTTTTGAATTTGGAAAACAATCCTATTTGATAGAGTGTCATTTCATCTCAAACATCAACATCATCTTGTCTGTCTTTTCGTCTGACTACTATTCTACATTACTGGTCAAAGTGTTTTTGAACACCCCCATTTTTCCCAGTTTTATTGCCTTATTTGGGCAATATTCCCTGTAGGAAGTTTTATATTGCCATCATAATGGCAAGAAAAAAGGCAATTAGCAAAGGAAGCCAGACAGAGCATTCTAACCCTTAAAAGTGTATGTATTTCCTGTAGTGTAATTGCAAAGAAAGACAAATTGTCAGTGAGAAAAGTTCCCTACACTTTTGTCACCTCAGGTCAAAGTCAAAACAGACGTTTCTGAGGGTCTACAGCTCTTGTGGCAAGTGGTTCACAGGACAACAGCTTCAAACACAGCTTAACAGAGATTGAAGGAAGGACATCTCATTTTAAACTGTGGAGAGAAGATCACGGAATGGTGTGCCGTTTCCAGACTTCAAAAGATTATATCTATGGGATAGGCAAATGGAGTGTGTGAAACAGAAAAATTTCATTATTTATTTTTATATCCAATTGTTTTTTGTACGCATTGCATAATGTACCCATATGAAGAATATGGCCAAATAAATACAGTAGATACAGATATGCAGCAGGCAATTATTTATTAACTTGCAAAGATATGCTTTCTCAATGCTCACTAGGTGTTGTGTGCTGCTTTGAAATGGATAAATAAAAGGTGTTTTTAAGAAACTATTAATACCTGTCAGTCACACATTGCGCACAGGATTTTGCAATTTTTGTTTCTTTTTACTCCCCACTTAAACTTCACATTCACAGAAAACAAACTAATGAGAGTTAAAAGAAAAAAATCACAGCAATGACAAAAATTGGTCATTTCGCTTATTTTTTTTTACTGTAATTAAGTTTAAATAAAATGTCATCTCTTGCATTGAACCGTTCAACTCAATTCCAAAATGTATTTGGAACAATAATCATGAGTAATCTTCTAATATTATTGTGTAACGAAAACTAAACAGATATGATTATTCAAAATGTGTTGACCATTCCTGGCCTTAATTCGCAGATATTCTATAAACAGCCGCGGAAAAAATTAAGAGACCACTTCAAAATTATCAGTTCCTCTGGTTTTACTATTTATTGGTATGTGTTAAAGTAAAATGTACAGTTTAGTTTTATTGTATAACCTACTGGCAACATTCCTACCAAATTTCAAATAAAAATATTGTCATTTAGATCATTTATTTGCAGAAAAATGACAATTGGTCAAAATAGCAAAAAATATGCAGTGTCTTCAGATCTCGAATAATGCAAAGAAAACAAGCTCATATTAATTTTTAAACTACACAATACTAATGCTTTAACTTAGGAAGAGTTCAGAAATCAATATTTGGTGGAATAACCTTGATTTAAAATCACAACTTTCATGTGTCTTGGCATGCTCTCCACCAGTCTTTCACATTGCCGTTGGGTGACTTTATGCTACTCCTGGCGCAAGAATTCAAGCAGCTCGGCTTCTTTTCATGGCTTGTGACCATCCATCTTCCTCTTGATCACATTTCAGAGTTTTTTTTATGGGATTCAGGTCTCGAAATTGGGCTGGCCATGACAGGGTCCTGATCTGGTGATACTCCATCCACACCTTTCCTGGCCTGGCTGTGTGGCATGGAGCATTGCCCTGCTGGAAAAAACACTTCTCAGAGTTGGGGAACATTGTCAGAGGAAAAGGAAGCAAGTTTTTCTTCCGGGACAACGTTGTACTTTGCCTGGCTGAGGTTTGTAAAAGACCATAAGGGTTGAACCAAAGCGGACTGGAGGGTCTCCTAGTTCGTCTTCTCTGATGAGTCCAATTTTCAGCTTTGCCCAACACATGGTCGTCTGATGGTTAGACGGAGACCTGGAGAGGCCTACAAGCCACAGAGTCTTGCACCTACTGTGAAATTGGACTCATCAGAGAAGACGAACTAGGAGACCCTCCAGTCGGCTTTGGTTCAATCCTTATGGTCTTTTACAAACCTCAGCCAGGCAAAGTACAACGTTGTCCCGGAAGAAAAACTTGCTTCCTTTTGCTCTGACAATGTTCCCCAACTCTGAGAAGTGTTTTTTCCAGCAGGGCAATGCTATTTGTTGAGGGTGCAATTTAATACATTTTCGTTGGAAGAGAAATTCGAAATTAAACGTTTTGGGCCAGTCAGACTGCAGCATGGTGAGAAAGTGATTTGAACTTTGAAGACAAAATGGTATGACAGAAAGACATGGCTAACTGCTAGTTGTGCCTTTTGCTTCATATTGTATACCACACGTGTGCCACAAGCTTAATAAATTATGCAAGTTATTTGAGCTATGTGTCTGTCTAATCGTTTTTAATTTGTTACAATCATTTTATTTTGATCTTTGTGTCTCGCTGAGCGCTAAAGCATGTGAAATGTATTTGAAATAGGATTTCTGCTCCCTGCTGGCACTCAAAATGTAGCCAATAGTTTATCGTACTGGTCTACATAAAGGCCTAATGCTTATAATAATCAGATACTTATTATTTAGACGATTACATGACGTCAAACAAATTTGCCCAACCAGAAATTTCAGGCTAAAATCGCCACTGACTATGTTCATCACATTGCCCCGCAAAACCTGGAGAAAGAAACTTTACAGTCGTTGCCCTGCAGGAGCGGGAGAGAGAAAGACATTGGACTCACGTATGCACACACACACACACACACCCATTCGTGTATGTCACTGCCATTGTTAGCGGAGTTAGAGCTGACATGAGTTCAGACACGAACGCCATTACATGGCTGCAACTTTCCCGCGGTAGAACACAACATATTTAATTCACCATCTTCACCTGTTCACCTGTTGCATCAACATTACAATCCATGCCCTAGTGCGGTACCCACTTCGTCATCACATATACTCTGTTACAGTATACAACACCGGTTGGTTAATTCATACTACATACAAACATACATACTCACACTTCCTACTGCTGCCTGTTTGCGAAAGTGTGCGCTGCTGAGGAGCGGTACTATTTATCCACGTCCCTCGAGGGAGGGAGATGGGAATTGGCATGAGGGGGGTGTTTGATGTAACGTTTGTTATGAATGTTTATTAATATCATGGGTCATATGTGTAAGAGCTGTAAATATGGTAAATGTATTGCTGTGGGATCATTGGTGAACTTGGTGGTGAATTGGTGTATTTGTTAATGTAATGTATTATGTAAATTACAGGACTAACCCCACTGACATGGTTAGATCCAATTAGAGTTTATTGGTCCATTCTAGCCAAATGGGCAGCATTATTTAATATGCCTCATTCCTTTGGAAGGGGTGGTAGAGAGGAGTACTTGTTGATGTGAGGTGAATGCAATGACATGTGATGGAAATTGATATAACCCCTGATTCATATATTTACAAGTGCATTGCAAGCATGCATGCTCTCCCATGTGTGTGTCTGCCATTTGCCATTTGACCCCATGGTGAGGCCCTCAGACGTGGCCTATGCTAAATGAAGCCCCCGGAACCTCTCCAGACACCCCCTCTCCCAAGGTGATGTAATACACATCACCTATTTACCATGTGCCTTTGTGTGTGGACCTTCCGGAACCTTCCGTGGGGGAACCTCCCCTCCCCTCCCACTCACATCCCCCTTCGCCCACCTTGACCTACCTTGACCTATCACTCCAAAGGTATCCTCCCATGATTGAACAGTATTTAACTTGTAACACTGTAATACTCTTCAGTCCATTCCTTGTCTATTTTGTGTGGAATTGGCTCCCTGCAGGCGTACGTAGAAATAAACCGCAAAGAACCCATTTGATTCACCTCGTGGTCCGTTTGTCTAAAATATTGGCTCAGTTATTGTTATATCAGATGGTCCTTCGAATCGGGAGTTATTAACTCTCAGAAACAGCAGAAAATACAAGCTGACGCCAACACTGTGAACGGGCAGGTAAGCGAGCGAATTACGCTCATTCTATGTGCAGAACTGTTTTAGAGTTGGGACAGTAGAGAAAGCTTACGGTGTGCGAGACCGGCTTTTATTGTACTTGCTGTCTGTTACTAGATTGGATCACTTTGAGTTGATCAATTGGTATCTCTTAGGCACTAATATCCGGCACTACGGCGAATTGTGTAAGGGACGGAAGCCTAGTCCTGAAGGAAAAAGACTGGTTAAAAGTTATATAATATTTATATAAAGTCGGGGATACCAACGTTGTAGACTATTTCAAGCGTGCTGTGTATTGTGTTTAACTTCGTTGTCTGGTTATAGCAATCTCTTGGTTTGAATTAATATGGCTACTTTAAAAAAACTTACACCCGCTACGAGTGTTTCTCTATCGCGCTTTGTTCTCGAGACACAACAAAAGAGATGTGATAAGATGATAAAAGATGGCTGGAAGGCCTTGTGGGGCGTTAGACGGAGCTTGCAGTGGTGGTCTGATTTAAAATGTGAAAAGAAAAAGGCAAAATATGGAATGTATTTATGTGCTGTGTTGATTAATCAGCAAAATGGTGTTTTATTGGGAAGTAATGGTAAACCGATTAATGCAGAGCAGCATTTAGATGCGGTTGTGGAGTCCACTACGAAGTTATGGGGATTGCTGAACATAGTTCAGGATCGCCCACCATTGTTGCTTGATGTACAGGACTGGGCCGGTTGGTTGGACAGGGTGGTCAAACAGTCTACTTCTGTAGTTTACCCTGTTATAACCGCGGGCGCTGCTATCTCTGTTGCCGCTATTAAATCAGACGTTGCGCCACCTCCTGCCTATGCCCCTAATTTTGGTAATATAGCCACCCTTCCATGCTCTCCCATTGTACCCGCTCGTCAAGTTTTACGAGCCCCTATGGCTCCAGTTACCACGCTTGCGGGGCCCGATCCAGCTGTGGGAAATGTATCCATGCACGACATCACAGGGCACAGCTCACATGCAGAGATGAGTACTCTGGATGAATCAAGTCCCTCCTTACCCATAAGACGCAGAACCTCTACCCCTGCTGCGGCAGTAAATGCCGACACTGATAATGCTAGAAATTCCTATGAAACATCTGCAAACGGGTCTTATGGTGTGTGGCAAGCTCTCACCCCACAGGAAAAGCATTCCATTCTCAATTACATCCCTCGATTAAAACCAAACGACCCCAACATTGAAGCGTGGAACCGTATCTGGTCTGCCATGCGTAACCATGAACTTGGAATTAAGGATATGGTATCTTTGGTCGAGACAGCTTGCCCCCACGCATACACTATGGACATTCAATCGATCAACCTGTCTAACATGTACCCACAGTCCGTTGCAGAATATCATCGATGTTTTAAAGATTTCAAAGATGATGTACAAGAATTGCTTGGAAATGGTTTTGCTAGTTTTGTGGATTTATATGCAGTCAGGCATGCCGAGAAAGAACCATTCTTTGATTTCGTTAAACGCTTCGAGGATCGCCATAGGCACTACTGTGAGGTGAAAGCAGACTGGACTGTAACCCTAAATTCTGATGTAATGATTCATACAGCAGTTTCGGGCCTTAATTCTGAACTGAAGACTCTATACTTTAACACCCTGCCTCCCATCAACACTTGGCTTGACTTCAAACAGTGGGGCCAGCGAGTTGACATCAGATTAGCTGTGAAAAGGGATTATGAAAAGGTGTCCCCCACACGCATAGCCGCGATAGATGGTGCTACAGACTTCGCCCCCAATCCCTACACAAATTTCACAGCCCCTTCTGCTATGTCTAATCCCACAGGTAATACATCGCAGGCCAACCCTCCTTCGCGAGGACATTGCTTTACATGCAGAAAGGATGGGCACTGGTATAAAAAATGTCCTAGCAAGCAGTACAGGAAGAGTCGCAGAAGTAATACAAACCCTGAACCTGCATATGATAAAGACGCTAAACTTATGGAGCAAATGCGAGTTTTTTTTAGTGCTATGAACGGTGACGATCAATCAGCATAAAGTTTAGTGGCCTCTGCTTCAGAAACGTATCGGTGAGCGCTCCAGCCACATTCCCCATCCACACGTTGATCGTACACATTTCCCTTACCAATCCACGATTTTTAACGAGTCTAGTCCCCCCCCCCCCCCCCCCCCCATTACGTTTTCAGTTTAAGAGATATCCAATGGCTTTATGATTATTTGCCTTCTACTCATGAATCAGACAAATTGTCGCTGAAATCAGTTATTAGTATTGTTAATTCATGTGCACCTTCGTGTATTCTGCAATATTGTGATAATTCATTGATAGCATCCCCACACAAAGCTCATGATGTGGCAATTCCTAATTCGACTTTTAAATGCATTAACAACTACCAGAGCAGGGGCGTCCCTCTCTACCTTCAAGAAGCGCTTGAAGACACAACTCTTCAGAGAGCACCTCCCTTCCTAACTGGCACCTTGGCTTAACCTCCCCCTATGCAGTAACGGGCGCGCTTCTTTTTCTTTCTATGTCGTTATATATTGTTACACCAAGTTTTAATGCTCTTAGCTTGATTGTTCTCTCCCTTGTACGTCGCTTTGGACAAAAAGCGTCAGTGAAATGACATGTAAAATGTAAATGAGTCAAACTGAATCTCCGCAACCTTCCGATTGGGTTATCTGAAATTACTTTCTGTCACGTATTGGTAGCCACGGTCGAGCCCCCTTGCCAGAACGAATTTAAGTGATCTGTAAATTGCCTGTACCCACGACTGTTTCAGGTTTGCGTTCTTCCAGGCTTATTGAACTACAAGCGTAATACATTCCCGACTACAGCGTCATCGCAAAACCTCTCAATAATTATTTTAAAGGTGGCAATGGTTTAATGCAATCTAATAGGGGACAGCTCAACAGATGCCGACAATTATGTTTTCCACACAGCCCTTTCTTATAGACCTGTTTGGAAAAAGAGGGGATACTTGACGACTATAGACACCGATTAGTCTCGCCAGCAAAATCACGACTGTCGTGGCATTGCTTTCACAAGTACTACCGCACAGTGTATTGTATGGAACAAGAGGGGAACGATCAAGCAGACATAAAAGCGAAAGTAACAGTCAATATAGGCGTCGCTGAATTAGCTCCAACACTAACAGCCCTATGTTACTGTTTTAAAATTAATGTACAAATCAGAATATGTTAGAAAAATAAATCATTGTCTGTAACCCTCCAAAATGACCACTTTGAAGCATTTTCCTTCCAGCATAGAACAGATGATTAAACTCAATTTGATCTGGAATTTTTATATAATGCTTACATTGGTAATAAGACAAGATGCTTTAGACTCTCCATGATAAGTTAAGGGACCTTGCCCAGTAGGTTTGGCCACTCCCACATCAGTGTTAGTGGACACGTGCATATCAAAATCTATAGTACCATCTTTCCCAAATCAAGAGGTTGCTTGACTACCCGCCGTCTAAATGTTGCATGTTGTACTAACTTACTGCTTATGACGGTCATACCTGATATGTAAGTAGGTCTGGTATGGCCATGCTCGTCTTTATGTTCATGTCCCATGGGTTGTCTGTGTCTACTGTGAAATGTAATGTGCATATTCCATAAATCTGCCTTTGTCAATCAGTGCTCTGCTCTGCCAACCGCCTCTGCTATGCATACTGTCACCTGTTTCCTGTCTCCTCAGATACTGTTCGGACGTGGAGACACTCAGGCTGTTGCAACCATCCTCATCACCATCATCTGGGTCCAGAGGGCGCATCGCAGACCAGGAGAGATCCTACCATCACCTCCTGACCGCCACAGTCGCAGGCTGACAACCCCATCTCCATCATCTGGGTCCAGAGGGCGCATCGCAGACCAGGAGGATTCTACCATTTCACCCCCACCCCCCCAACTGTCTCAGTCACACCCAAGGCGCGGTTACAAGAGGTCCTACCATCAACCACGGACTTCCTTCAACCCCTTCTCCAACTGGACGTTGTCGGCACTACCACTCAATGAACTGAATTGCCCTTGAATGTTAAGGCTCATATATGTCAATATAGTAGTCTGTGCAGGGAAAGGAATTAATTTGGTGAGTTGGGTTGGTGGATGTGCAACTATCACTCACAGCTTACAATAAGAGTTGTTGCACAGCAAAACTGCAGAAGAATTTCCCCTCTAAATGAGGTTTCGCTTCTGCCTGTGAGAGAAGGGCTAACATCCTGTCGTTTGTGACCAACCCCTCAAAATAGACGGAATTATTTGCCATTTAATGCAGGGTGTCGGAAACATTCTCCACATCCATTTTTTTAAATATTCGGTCTGGTCGGCCGTGGGATACCATAGGTAGTACGTTACTTTTGGCACTCCTCCCTGCCTATGCTCGCAGCTACCATGAAAACTTGGCTGTTGGGATTGTGATTGACTATGCAGAGAGCTTAAATAATACTAACTGTTGGATCTGCCGGAATATGCCCTCAGGTTATACTGATGCCCGTCCCACATAACCTTGGAGACGTCCAAGGGAGTGTGGGCAGCGGTGTCAGGCCTGGTAGGTATCTTCCTGGCAATCACAGTTATCTTAGCCGTCTACAAGACAATGGAATGTCTCTGTATTAGTCACCACCGTCCCCTCCAAGCCAGTTACTGTACAGGCTATTGCCTCTGGGTCAACTCCCCAGCGTAGAAACATTGCATAGGTGTGAGCATGGCAGAGAGAAGTCCCATCCACCTGAGATGGCTGAGTAGGTTATTGTTTTTAAATGTGAATATTTACATATTCAAATAGGGGACTGATGGAAATTGATATAACCCCTGATTCATATATTTACAAGTGCATTGCAAGCATGCATGCTCTCCCATGTGTGTGTCTGCCATTTGCCATTTGACCCCATGGTGAGGCCCTCAGACGTGGCCTATGCTAAATGAAGCCCCCGGAACCTCTCCAGACACCCCCTCTCCCAAGGTGATGTAATACACATCACCTATTTACCATGTGCCTTTGTGTGTGGACCTTCCGGAACCTTCCGTGGGGGAACCTCCCCTCCCCTCCCACTCACATCCCCCTTCGCCCACCTTGACCTACCTTGACCTATCACTCCAAAGGTATCCTCCCATGATTGAACAGTATTTAACTTGTAACACTGTAATACTCTTCAGTCCATTCCTTGTCTATTTTGTGTGGAATTGGCTCCCTGCAGGCGTACGTAGAAATAAACCGCAAAGAACCCATTTGATTCACCTCGTGGTCCGTTTGTCTGAAATATTGGCTCAGTTATTGTTATATCACATGCTATTGAAATACGGGTGGAATATTGTTGCATTGCTGTGTAAAGTAAGCTAGTTTTGAGTACTGTTTAACTACATATTTATGTTTGTTTGTATGTTTGGTGTTGGAGCCAAATAAATACCAATATATATTTCTGAATAAAATCTATCCTCTCTACACCGTGGTTTGTTCCTCTTCACCACTATCTCCAGTCGCCGCATCACAATAACTTGGGGTGACCGAGCGGTCACTCACAGGCCACAAGAACAACAAACTCACTCTAATGGCTACTGTAAGTTTAACTCATACTTGCTAACACATGAACCATATAGTACAAATATTACACAACGTATTACTGAAGTTCAACAAATGGGAAGTTTCACTTAAAATATAATGTAAGACAATGCTCTATTACATACAGTAAATAACTGAAAAAACGACAGGGATTGTACTATCCTTTCCTACTCAAACTTTTGTTTAAGATATAATATAATGTGTATTTTACAATCTTATAAGGGATAGAGTAGAGTTTACTACACTTACTATCAAATCATCTGAGGTATGTTGGGGAGGGGAAACCTCAGCCTCCGGAGGAAGTACAACCGCTGCCTAGATACCTTTGTCAGATGTTGTGTGTGGAGGGTCCATGTTAGGTCCTCAGTGAGCTGCACCCCCAGATACTTAAAACGGGGTGTCATATTCACTTTGAATATTATTTGATATATTCCTGCTGGCCAATCAGTGCGCTTCATGATTTATATGTTGCATTCCTACTGTGCATCCTCAGTGTTTGTTTAGAGTGAGACGTGACCCAGCCAGGTCACACATTATGTTACTCCCGCATCAGTACTAATAAAATACAGTTTATAGCACGTCGGTTTGCTCCTGATTTTTGTACGTACAATACGAAACAAGACATGATGTCAGAGTGAACTTGGAAAAGACTCAAAAAAGAATGGACGTTACTGGAGTTCCTTCACCTCGTATGAATTGGGATTCAATCAACCTGCCTGTAGCATGGTGATACATGTGAATTGATGTTTAAGAAGAAAACAGAAGAGGAGAAGTGAAGCTATCTTCTTTTGTGGGTCTGAGAAAAAGGTAGAGACATCTATCATACATGGATATTAACAGAGGTAAAAGCAAAAGTTTTAAAATAGCAAGCCTTTTGAACAGTTTATGACAGAATTGACACTGCTTACAAGGACTTTGGATATGCTAACAGTGAATACATGATAAGGGATCGTGTGGTGTTCAGAGTTTCAGTTCATGAAAAGCTGCTTAATGTCGGATCTGATTTGGCGCTAGACAAAGCAATATACATGGCTAGGTCTTATGAAATAGCGCAAGTGCAACTTCAGACAATAGATTGCAGAAACAAATCTATTTACAAACAGGCTCTCAAAATACTTGATAAAAAACCTAATTCACACCATCACTGTTCTGTCCTCCAAAAATACAGACTTTTGAGTTGGGACAATCTGATCACATTTAAGAACTGCTGTTTAATGTTCAAAATCCGGTTTAACCTGGCCCCCCCACCACTATGTGTAACAGGTTGCAAATGTAGCATATAGAATTACTCAAAGATGGGTTTTTATTTTGACACACCTACCAGTGGCACCCTTGGGTGATCTGGGTTCCTGCCCCCCTCCTTCTCCCTCTAACTTTTCTCTTCTCTTATATCCTACTGTGCCTGTCACCTCTTCCCTGTCTCTTAATTCTGTGGAAGAGGTAGGCTGTCTATTTTCAACCCTTGTCTATTCTCACAACTATCCCCTTTATTTTCACATTAATTTCTACACTTATACATAATTATTGTGGTGGTGACTTGTCTTATTCTGTGCTATTATATATTAGTTTAGTGTCACATGGTATAGGATAAGCCTGTGACTAGTTAGCTTGGGGGCTAAGAGGGTGGTAATAACTAGCATTGTAGTGTATTGATAATTATGTATGCTATTGTTATTTATTGTAGGGTAGGATTCACAGTGCCTCCCCAACTGCTGTTTTCCAGGTGTGTTATTGTTTCGTTTATATTCCGATTTGTTTGTACACTCATTTTGTTTAGTTAGCTTGTCATGCTAGGTTTCGCTAGCATTTATGCTAATACGGTTAGCTAGGCTAGCTAGCTGCCGGTATGGTTTTGGTGTGGGGCTAGGCTACTTTGCTAGCCTTGTGTAACGGAGGTTCGCGGGTTTTCGTTAAGGACTTTTTGAGGGCAGAGTGTTAAGTTTGTATTTGCTGTTCGTGGCTTGTGTGGTTGCCCTGTCTCTTAATTCTGTGGAAGAGGGTAGGATTCACAGTGCCTCCCCAACTGCTGTTTTCCGGAGAATAATAAACATTCCAAACGAAGTCGTGTGTCCTTTTGTCAACAACACAACGCAGAGAGAATAAGCCACCGGTCACACTTGGTGCCGTGACTTCGTCGTGACAGCTAGATCAACTGCCGTTTGATCGCCCGGATTGCTGATGCCCCTCCCCCTCCTGGTTCTTCGCCCCACCTTCTGTGTGTAACGGTATTCTGGTTCAGTGTTGGAATAGGATCCCTATACATACGTGTTACACAGTTTATCACTATATATTGTGTTTATGTCTCAGTGCATTTTATGCAAATACATACATTGCATTACCATACAGTTTAATTGACATTTTGGGTTTATTTGAGTTTTTTTTTTACAATATATCTTTGTATACAAACACAGACGTTACATTTCTCCATACATTTGTATTGACATTTTGGGTATATTGACTGTTTTTCATTCAATTGATTTTGTGTGTAAGATGGCATCAGGGGGTAATAGTCCTGATAGAGACCTGCTGGGTGCAGGTGGTGAAGGGTTGCTTGGTGCGAGATATGATTTGCCACCTCCAGTAGGTTATGGGAGGGCTCGTCCTTTAGGCTCAGATAGTCATATTAGGGGGATGGTAAGTAGTGGTAAGGGTCTGGTGAACAGAATTAGAGGCCCAGTGGCTACATCCACTCCCCTGAGAGATGCTTTCTGTAGTCCCTGTACAAGCCAAGCAGCGCCAACATTGTATGAGCACCCCATGCCAGAAACGCAGGTCATTGGTGTAGATACCCTGAGCGTTGTGATGTCTGGTTTAGCTAAGCAGATTAGTGATAGCATCACAGCCAACATACGAACACTGCATCGAGCCAGTGGTCAGGCACACGCCAGTGACTCCTCACCATCCCTGGGTGCAGCAGATGCCTCAAGACTCAATGTGACAGTCCAGTCAGATGCCAAGCTCCCACCATTTTTTAGAGGTGACCACACAGATAAATTCTCTGTTGACGAATGGGAGGATATAGTGATGAGCCATCTCCGTCACATGAAACACACTGAGCAGGAGAGGCGTGACTTAGTTATGAGCCGTCTCTTGGGCAAAGCAAGGGATGTGGTGAGAGTCTCCCTGCGATGCAGCTCAGAATTAAAATCTAACAGTGACTTATCTGCTGTGTTCAGCATTTTGAAGAGGCACTTCAGTGAGCTGGCGTATTCTAACATGCCAATGAAGGATTTTTACAACACTGTACCGCGCAACGGTGAGTCTGCCATGGAGTACTGGATTCGCCTTAATAAGGCAATCGATGTGGCTGAGGAGTGTCTGCGTAGGCAACAGAGAACTGTAGAGGACCCTGGAGCAGAGGTAGTTGCTATGTTTGTGTCGCATTGCCCTGTCCCTAGTCTTGCTGTGTCTCTCTCATTCAAGCCAGCAGAGAGGTGGACACTGGCGGAGATTCAGGAGAGACTGGATGCTCACCAAAGGGAGCTGAAGAGAAGTGGTGTGGTTCGTTTTCCAGCGCCCACAGGTCATACACGCTTACTCACTCAGTCCACTGTTCAGCATGGTGAAACACAACCCTCATCTATGGCCCCGCTGTCCCAGTCAATGGCCCCTCCTAACTGGGGTCTGCCCAGCTACCCAGCTCCACAGCAGCCTCATCCGGTCAATGCCTCATCCCCATTGGAGTCTGCCCAGCCACCCAGCCCCACGACAGCTGAGCCGAACTTGTCTCATGTTGTGAGTATGTTGGACAAAGTACTTTCAGTGTGCACTGCCTCCATGTCTTCTCGTCCCATGCCAGCCCCGCAGGGCCGTTCCCCACATGGTCAGACACACCAGCCTTGTAGGATATGTGGCTCTGCTCACCACAGTACGTTCAGTCACTGTAAAATGGATCGGCTCTGTCACAACTGTCTGCAGCCTGGGCATGTTAGAAATGGATGCCCAAAAGGACGGCTCACTGCCAATACTCTTCCCTCACCTTTAAACTACACAGCCCATGCAGAGAGAGGTTAGACATGGGCTCCTCTAGTAAATCCCTCCCAGAGAATGATATCGAATCTTTTTATGTGAATAGTTGTACCTTTTTGCCTGCTGACACCACTGCCATTTACCTTAACTCCCAGAGGCTTGAGGGCGCCAGTGACTTGTTCTACACCCCAGTCGTAGTCAGTGGTCTTGTTTCATTGAAGGGCATGCTGGATTCAGGCTCAATGTCATGCACGCTGAGTGAAGAGGGTGAGATGAGGTTGCAGACGTCTGGCATTCTCCCTTGTCCACAACCAGTTCCTAGCAACATTGTTCTCATCGGATGTGGCGGCTTGACCACACGTCCCAAATGCATATATGAGCTGGAGATTGTGGTGTCTGGATCAAAGTTTCTGGTGCCCACGTTTGTGATCTCTGGTCAGCGCGATGAGTTCATCATAGGTACCAATGTCTTGAAGCCCCTCCTGAACAGGATGAAGTCTGACAGGAAATACTGGGATCTGGTCTCTTCGTCTCCCTCCTCTCCTGAGTGTGAACAGGTGCTAGAACTCCTCACGTGCGTCTCGCGCTGGGCGGGCCCGGAATCTGTGGGTCCTATTGGCACAGTAAAACTGAGACAGGCGATTACTCTGCTCCCTAAACAAGAGTACTTGGTATGGGGCAAGCTCCCTAGCGATGTCGTTGTGTCACCTGGCAGTACAGTTTTGGTGGAGCCCACGGCAGCACGCTCAGGTCCCAAGAACATACTAGTGGGTAGAGTCATCACACCCATGTGGGGCGACCACTGGATTCCAATGAGAGTTCTCAACCCATCTGAACACCCTGTCAGGCTGCGACGGAACACTAAGCTGGCAGATGTTTCGCCTTGTCTAGCTGTTGAGGACCTGCCATTGACCCAGGGCCTGGCCTGTAGCAGTGCTGTCCAGTCTCCGGCAGCCACCCAAACACCGCTGTCCCCACTGAAACAATGTCTGGATGCCTGTGGCTTGAGGGACATCGACATTGAGGCATGTGAGGGTTCTGAAGAGTTGAAGTCCAGGCTGGCTGAGCTCCTTTCCAGATTCCAGGATGTCTTTTCCAAGGACAAGATGGACTGTGGAGAGGCTAAGGATTTTGTACACCGCATCCACCTTACTGATGAGCGCCCATTCAGACTGCCTTATCGCCGGATTCCCCCTGCCCACTAAAACAAGCTGAGGGAGGTCCTGGGAGAGATGGAGGTGAAGGGGATAATCACGAAGTCCATCAGTGAGTACGCCTCGCCCTTGGTGATGGTCTGGAAGAAAAACGGAGACCTCAGGATCTGCACAGACTTCCGCTGGCTTAATGCGAAAACTGTGAAGGATGCACATCCCCTGCTGCACCAGTCTGACTGTCTTGCTGCACTTGGTGAAAATGCACTGTTCAGCACCATGGATTTGACATCCGGGTTCTATAACATCCCCCTCCATGAGTCTGACAGGAAATATACAGCCTTCACGACTCCTACTGGGCTTTATGAATATAACCGTCTGCCGCAAGGTCTCTGTAATAGCCCTGCCTCATTCATGCGCATGATGTTGAGTATTTTTGGTGACCTCAACTTTTCCACCCTTTTGTGCTATTTGGATGACCTCTTAGTCTTCGCTCCATCTGAGACTGAGGCTCTGTTGCGCCTTGAGGTTGTCTTTACTAGACTGAGAGCACACAACCTGAAGCTCTCCCAAAAGAAATGTCACTTTCTGCGCAAGTCTGTGAAGTTCTTGGGGCATGTTGTGAATGTGAGTGGCGTGTGTGTTGATCAGGACAAGGTGGATGTCATCTCCAGCTTCACCACACAGGACCTGATGATGGGGGATGGATGCACACCTTCTCAGAAGAGAGTTCGCTCCTTCCTGGGAATGGTGATGTATTACCAGCACTTTATCCCTGGCTGTTCATCCATTGCCAAACCTCTGTTTGCACTGACAGCTGGCCAGAAACGGCGAGGTAGGCATGACAGGAAGCTCAGGAGACCTGGCACCTTTCGTGAACTGACGCCAGATGACTGGACACCACCTTGTGAGAAAGCCTTTGAGGATCTCAAGAGTGCGCTGCTGAATAGTGTAGTTCTAGCCCACCCTAACTTCGATAAGCCTTTCTTTCTATGCACTGACGCTTCGCTTGATGGATTGGGTGCAGTTCTGTCTCAAGTTGCAGACGGTGAAGAGAAAGCAAGGCCTATAGCGTTCGCCAGCAAATCACTTAGCCGGAGCCAGGTCAACTACCCCGCACACCGACTTGAGTTTTTGGCCTTGAAGTGGGCTGTGTGCGATAAGTTTAGTCACTGGCTCAAGGGTCACACTTTCACCATCTGGACAGACAACAACCCGCTCACATACATTCTGACAAAGCCAAAGTTGGATGCGTGTGAGCAGCGGTGGGTCTCCAAGCTGGCTCCCTATGACTTTGACATTAAACATATCGCTGGGACGAAGAATGTGGTGGCTGACGCTCTGAGTCGTGACCCATTTGCGAAGCCTGTCAGTCTGCGGCTTTTGTCTGAGTCGTACGTGGACCTGCTGCAGCAAGCATCTGACTTGGACAATGGCTGTGTTCAAGATGTGTTTCGCCTCACTTGCCATCCTCAGGCCATGACTGATTCTTCTCTCGCTGTTGAGCGGCATTTATCCATGTCGGGGGACGACGTGTCGGCTGCCTTGGACACGCAGGGAGCCTGGGACTGTGGGGCTCAGCAGAGGGCCATTTCCCTGGGTGGTCACCTTGAGAGCCTGGGCATTGGTGGTCAGGACACTCTCAACACTTGGTCGACAGATGAGCTGAGGGCTCGCCAGCTTCAGGATGCAACCATCTCAAGAGTGGTTCACTATGTCGATCGGAAGCTGAGACCATCGAGGCGTGAACGTGCCCATGAGAACCTCCTGACCTTGAAGATGCTGAAGCAATGGCAGAGATTCCAGCTCAGGGACGGCATCCTTTACAGAGTTTCCAAAGACCCCCTCACTAACACCAAGAGGTTCCAGTATGTCGTGCCTGACACCCTGAAGAGTGACGCATTGGCTGGTGTTCACGACCTGGCCGGTCATCAAGGTCAACCCCGCACCCTCTCCCTTGCTCGTCAGAGGTTCTTCTGGCACGACATGGAGAAAGATGTCAGGACTCATGTCAAAGCCTGTGTGAGGTGTGTCCTCGGTAAAACCCCTGAGCCAGCAGCCAGAGCCCCTCTACAGAGCATCAAAACATCTGCACCTCTGGAGCTCGTCTGTATTGACTTCTGGTCAGCTGAGGACAAGAACAACAAGTCCGTAGATGTCCTGGTCATCACTGACCACTTCACTAAGCTGGCCCATGCATTCCCTTGTCGAGACCAGACCGCCAAGAGCGTAGCGAAAAAGCTCTGGGACAACTGCTTTTGTGTATACGGCTTTCCCACCCGCCTGCACTCTGACCAGGGAGCATCGTTTGAGAGTGATTTAATTGCGGAACTCATGGAGCTGGCTGATGTTCGGAAGTCTCACACGTCTCCTTATCACCCGATGGGGAACGGTGGCACAGAGAAGTTTAACCGGACGTTGGGGAACATGCTGCGGTCCTTACCTCCCCAGTCAAAACAGAAGTGGCCCCAGATGATTCAGACGATGACCTTTGTGTACAACTGCACAGTCCATGAAACAACTGGGTTTGCACCATTCTATTTGATGTTTGGCAGGGTTCCAAGGCTACCCGTGGATTTGATGTTCAGGAATGTGAGCCATGACGAGAGGATTGCTGATTATAACTCCTACGTGCAGTCCCTGGCCTCCGATCTCCAGTCAGCCATGCAAGTCGCTCAGAGGAACTCCAGGCTCGGACAAAGACACCAGGCCATCCAGTACAACAAAAGAGTCAGGGGCCTTGCTCTCTCAATCGGTGACCGTGTTCTTGTGGCCAACAAAGGGTGCAGAGGGAAGCGCAAGCTCGCTGACAGATGGGAGCCAGATGTCCTCACTGTTGTCGCCTCGAAGCCCGATCTCCACATCTACAAAGTCCAAGACAGTGATGGCAACAAGAGGGTGCTGCACAGGAACCTCCTGCTCCCTGTTAACTTCCTGCCGCTCGGTGATGGTCCTGTTGATGTCACGTCAGGCCATGAAGTGGAACGTGATTTTTCGAGTGTGACTGAGTCCGACGCTGGTTTGTCTGACCTCTCCACCGAAGGTGCCCTGCCTGCTACTGGCACTGACCCGCCATGCCATGACAAGGAGCGCACCTCCTCTTGGGTCACTGAGCAGTCTGCCATCCAGGATGACTTTGATGGGCCTGACACAGGTGACCCTTATCCTCAGATGGATGTCGCCTCTGAAGAGGCCTGTCCCAGGTCACCTTCTCCCGACGGATCTTGGGGAGATTCCTCTCCAGATGCCTCTCTTGGTGGTGTGCCTGACCCTGGTGATGATGCAGAACATGTCACACACACACGCCCTCATCATACTGACCGTGTCCCCCCACTTCCTACATCTAGGTTTGGTAGGGTTATTCGACCTGTATGTAGGCTCATTGAATCTATGGGTCAGTTACGAACGGTTCAGGGTGGTGGGGAGGAAGGTTTGGGTCAGGTTATCCATGTGTAGTTGTTTTTGAATGACACAGTGATTATTGTTGTTTGCGATGTTACATTTTGAGATATACTGTATATAAGATGTCTTGTGAGGTTAAGCCTTATTAATGAGGTGTATAGGGCACCTCATTTGCCCAGTCTGTGTTCTGGGACTTGATCCCTCCTAGTTCACGTCTGACCTTTCAGGTAGCTGCCAAGCTGGTAATGGTAATGGCTGTCAAAGAGAATTGTTTTTTTAGGCTTGTTATCTTTGTGTAATTCTAGAGGGGTGAGTGTAACAGGTTGCAAATGTAGCATATAGAATTACTCAAAGATGGGTTTTTATTTTGACACACCTACCAGTGGCACCCTTGGGTGATCTGGGTTCCTGCCCCCCTCCTTCTCCCTCTCTAACTTTTCTCTTCTCTTATATCCTACTGTGCCTGTCACCTCTTCCCTGTCTCTTAATTCTGTGGAAGAGGTAGGCTGTCTATTTTCAACCCTTGTCTATTCTCACAACTATCCCCTTTATAATCATTCAGTCACCACTGATAAAAGTCCCATTGTTATTTTCACATTAATTTCTACACTTATACATTATTATTCACCAATTATTGTGGTGGTGACTTGTCTTATTCTGTGCTATTATATATTAGTTTAGTGTCACATGGTATAGGATAAGCCTGTGACTAGTTAGCTTGGGGGCTAAGAGGGTGGTAATAACTAGCATTGTAGTGTATTGATAATTATGTATGCTATTGTTATTTATTGTAGGGTAGGATTCACAGTGCCTCCCCAACTGCTGTTTTCCAGGTGTGTTATTGTTTCGTTTATATTCCGATGTTTGTACACTCATTTTGTTTAGTTAGCTTGTCATGCTAGGTTTCGCTAGCATTTATGCTAATACGGTTAGCTAGGCTAGCTAGCTGCCGGTATGGTTTTGGTGTGGGGCTAGGCTACTTTGCTAGCCTTGTGTAACGGAGGTTCGCGGGTTTTCGTTAAGGACTTTTTGAGGGCAGAGTGTTAAGTTTGTATTTGCTGTTCGTGGCTTGTGTGGTTGCCCTGTCTCTTAATTCTGTGGAAGAGGGTAGGATTCACAGTGCCTCCCCAACTGCTGTTTTCCGGAGAATAATAAACATTCCAAACGAAGTCGTGTGTCCTTTTGTCAACAACACAACGCAGAGAGAATAAGCCACCGGTCACATATGCAGCCTAGTCAAGTTTAGAACATCAGCAACCAGTGCTACTCGAGGGGCAGCAAGAGGAGACTGTGATACTCCTTTAAAAAAAAGTGTATTTGGACCGTCGGTTTTCTCAGTTAGGTCAGCCCAGGAATGGAACCATCTCCCACAGAACATTAGAGACTCAACCTAATTTAAAAGCTTTAAAATAAATCTTAAAAAATGGTTAATAAATAACCAAAAATGTGAGCATTAGTGGGTCACTAGAACTTATATATTGGTATTTAATTAAATTTTTATTTTGTCATTGTTATGTTTGTATATATGTACAGTATATGTGTATATATAGTTAATGCCTTTTTTAAGTTGTTTAGCCATTAACACCCTGGCAGGGGGACTGCCAATGGAAACTAGCCTTTTGGCTACAATTGGGTGCGTTAACATTTTAATGTTTATTAATGTACACTGTCCCTCTTCAACAAATAAACAAACTGAAACTGAAAACTGAAACTGAAACAGTTCATGCGGTTCATGCAATTGGCAAGCAGTAGAGAATCAAACTTCACACCTTCAACCTCACCACCATGGGCAAGACCAAAGAGTTGTCAGAGATAAGATTTTAGACCTGCACAAGGCTGGAATCGGCTACAAAACCATTGGCAAGCAGCTTGGTGAGAAGCAGACAATTATTGAATAACCCCAGAACTACACAGGGGGAGCTTGTGAATGATCTCAAGGCAGCTGGGATCACAGTCACCAAGAAAACCATTGGCAACACACCACGCCGTAATTTTTTGAAGTACTGCAGCACTCGCAAGGTCCCCCTGCTGAAGGAAGAGGATGTACAGGGCCATCTGAAGTTTGCCAATGCATACTTGAATGATTCTAAGGAGGATTGGGAGACAGAATGTGGTCAGATGATACCAAAATCAAGCTCTTTGGCATCAACTCGACTTGCCGTGTTTGACAGGGCGGGAAATGCTGAATATGACCCCAAGAGTACATCATACCCACCATCAAGCATGGAGGTGGAAACATTATGCTTTGGGGCTGTTTCTCTGCCAAGGGTACAGGACGACTCCACCGCATCAAGGGGACTATGGATGGGGCCATGTAACGTGGAATACTGGGCTTGAACCTCATTCCCTCCCATTGAAAACGCAACATTAAATATTTGGAGAGGACCTGCAAAGAGGAGTGGACAAAAATCCCTCCTGAGATGTGTGTAAACCTGGTGACCAACTACGAGAAACGTATGACATCTGTGCTTGCCAACAAGGTTTATTCCACCAAGTACGAAGTAATTTTTGTTAGTCAGTTTTGCTAGGGGTTCAAATACTTATTTTTTGCATCAAATGCAAATAAAGTCATAAATGTTATCAAATGCATTTTTCTGGATTTTTTTTGTTGATATTCTGTTTCTCACTACACCTACCACTACAATTATAGATCACACATTACTTTGCAAGTGGCCAAACTTGTGAAATCACCAGGGTTTCAAATACTTATTTTCCCCACTGTAGTTATCTTGGTCACCCTTTCATGACTAGATAGTTATCTCGGTCACCCCTTCAGGCATGACTGTAGATAGTTGCATGACTGTAGATAGTTATCTCGGTCACCCCTTCAGGCATGACTGTAGATAGTTGCATGACTGTAGATAGTTATCTCGGTCACCCCTAAGGCTCCCCACACATCCCTAGGCCCATACTTTTTAAACAGAGTGCCCATAATGTAACTCATATCAATAGTGTCAATCATTTTGTAGTAGTACAGTAGTCTTAATATTTTGTTATCATGAATATCTTAGTGTTTATACTGATTGTTAATATTTTACGCACACTGGTTATTGTACTGATTGTTAATAGTCAAGCCACAGAAGCCCTTACAGCTTTGATGGAACTAGAAATATTGATTCTGTTGTAGTAAGACATTAACTCCTAATTTTTTTATCTGCAACTCACTTTGGATGTGTACTCTGTCTGTCTCACTGAGACCAAGCAAATGACATGTGACCCCCCCCTCCCCCTAAAATTCTTCATCATCCTCACAATCCTTCAGCTCCTCCTCCAGCATAGGCAGGGTCTTCTCGTACAGGAAATCAACGATGTCTGCCATCAGAGACAGAGGGAGGGAGGGAGGTTGAAGGGGACAGACAGAGAGACAATGCGGCAGAGGAAGAAGAGCAAGACAGAAGAAGAGGAGAAGCAGAGGAAAAGGGAAGAAGACAACAAAAGTGAAGTTGTTGTTTTCGTGATGTAGTGCTTTTCTCAAACCCAAGGTCACTTTTGCATACTCCACCAGAAAACAGAGAACTGTTTTAGACATGAACGAGAGCGATACATGAACCAGCAGGGGGCAGTACTCACCACAGAAAGACTTTCTGTTCGAGTCTGGAACATAGTTCACCTTCAGCTGCATGAATTTCATTTGGAGGTAGGCAGGTATGCTGTTGCTTCATAGAGAAATCACAGGAAACTTTTACTCAACATCACTCTTACACACAACATACCCAAACATCACACTCACACACAATTCACTCAACATCACACTTACAAATAACATACCCAAACATCACACTCACACACAATTCACTCAACATCACACTTACAAACATACACAAACATCACACTCACACACAATTCACTCAACATCACACTTACAAACAACATACAAACATCACACTCACACACAATTCACTTAATGTCATACTAACACATGAGTCACTCAAATATCAAACTAAACACGATTCACTCAATATCACACTGACACACGATTCTTGTGCATAAACAGGTAGTCTAAGAGTAGTTTCAATGCAAACGCATATTTAAGGCCAATAGGTCAACCCATATTGATTATGACCTTAACAGCACAGGAAGTAGCCAGCATTCAAGAACCTAAGCTTTGTACTTGTCAGTCTCCCATGTACTTGCTTACATGAGCCCCTTACCCAAACAGATGAGTGCGGTCTTCCCAGACAATGTCTGCAGATTCCTTCACATCCATTTCTTTGATCCTGGTCGGGGCACACAGAAACTGGGTTAACTTCAGAAATAAGGTCATCACAGGAGACTCTCACTTAAGCAGGATTTCTTGAATGTTCAGACGGAGGTATTTCAATAGAAAATCAAATCTTGAGTATGACTTAAAGCAGCTGTTTCGATAACAGAGTGAAGTTAGAGACACGTGAAGATGCTTTGATTAGCTGGATCTACACGTTACCAGAGTAACAGTTTGAAATCGATGCTTTGATCAGCTGTACTTAGAGGTAACCAGAGTACCAGTTTGAAACATACTCTTTGATCAGCTGGATGTGCCCCTCTATGCTCTTTCTCCCGTAGATCTTTCCACCAGTCTTCATTTTACCCATCAGGTAACTCATCCTACACAACACAGGCAGAGACAGCATCAACAGGGTTTATCTTAGCTCACAAAGGCAAGGACACACACACACACTAAACTCATAGACACACAGACACAGACACACACACACACACGTCAAAGCTGTGACAAACAGAAGCAGGATATGCATATGGTCTCCGTGTTAAGGAAACTGTCCCAGCAAGCATGCCTTCACAGGGCCTGTACGGGCCCCTGCACTAATTTTTATATTTATATTTTACGGTGGCCGAGAGGTGCAAACCAACATTACAAAATCTGAAACACTTTAACAAAGCTTGAGACAAATTTACATTTTGGAAATTACATATTATAAAACTAAATAACATTTTAACAAGTCCCGAAAGGGCTTGTGGCAAACATATGAGCCAATTAACGAAATTTAGTTTTTCGTGTGGTCGGTCTATATTGTTTTTAAATGGAGCAGACCAGACTGAAGGACCAGATATTCTGTAGCATTGCATACAATATTTTAATGAGGGACACTCGTTCGCTGTAATCGTGGATATGTCGTCATGTTTACATGGTGTACACATCAGCTTGAGGTCTCTGTACACACTTTTTTAGAGCATTTGCAGCCTCGATGATTGAGCTCCCGGAGCAAATTCATTACATGATCCCTCTTCACTCGCAGATTGTACTTTTGTTTGAGCACCTGCCACATCATGCGGTTGTCAGACAGCTGTCCAGGTCCACAAAGTTCCAGTCGTGTTGCCCTAATTATGACCATGTTTGTAGAGGAGAAATCCTTTCTGCGATATAACCCAGCATCATTCAGTTAGCTTTTTCACCACGAACTCCATAAACTCAAATTGAGCACTTCCGTTATCACTACCACGTCCATAGACATGAATGTACGTTTATATGTCTATGTCCACATCAATCACAGAGTTAGTACATTCCCTCTCCGGTAAATGTCATTTGTTAATGTGTTTCAGGACTTGTTAATGTGTTTCTGGACTTGTAAAAGTGTTTCAAGTCTTGTAAATTTGTTTTCTGAAATGTAAATTGGTTTCAGGACTTGTTAATGTGTTGTGGTAATGTAATTTTGTTTTATGATATGTAGAAATGTTTTCCACAATTAAAAATGTTCTCAAGCTTTGTTAACCCATTTAAGCCGGGAAAGCATTACCGCTGTTCTACCATTAAAGCCGGGAGCGCTGTTGCGTCATTCTACCTTTAAGGACGGGAAAGCGTTTACCGTAAATCCTCCAATTGTGGCCGGGATTCAATTAGAAGCCGGGCTTCAGATAGTAGCCGGGGTCGTGGTCCATACGAACAAATAAAGGCCGGGCCCCGAATACAAGCCGGGGGTAAAATAAAGTAGCCTATTACTGTAGCCTACCAGCATCAGTCCTTCGGCTCAAAGATGTTCTCCTCATGTTTAATATTATAATATGTAATATTGTTGGCTAATTTCATGGGCTGTTTGCAATAAAAAAAGAAATTTCCCCACGTAGGACTACTAGGCGAATGTTTAGCCTAAATGCACGTATCAGGTATCATAAAACAGTTGTAGACTTCCGTAACTTTGATATTAAATTCAAAGAGATGGTGTATGCTGATTGATTGCTGAAGAACATTCGGGAGAAAAAGCAGCAAAGAAGTTTGACATTGACCCGAGACGAATGCGATAGGCTACGAATAGCAGGTGGAGGTAAAAAGAAAGTTAGGCTGGATATCAAACCAGGTCGTTGAATTCATTTTTTCAGTCCGCGATAAGCATAATAGAGTGGGTAGAAAAATGATTAAAATCAAGGCTTTGGGAATATTTTTCTCCGTGACTGACAGTGGAGACCATAACTCCGATGTTTATTTTTTACATTGACACAACGCACCTAAAGCGCTACGCGATGTGCAGGAAGTGTTGAACGCATATGCAATGAATTAGATTAGCTTACTGCAATTATGCCCATTATTTAAATAATACAATTCTATAACAGAAGATAAGTAAGAAATAAAGGCCTGCCCCTAATACAAGCCTGCCCCAAATAAAGGCCGGAGCGCTGTGCAGCCTAAGTAAATAAAAGCCCCGGCCACAATTGGAGGATTTACGGTATGTCATTTTCCGGTATAAGGGGGGGTTTTTGCCCAAATTGTCGGCCTCTGGGCCAATGAAATGCATCAGAATAGACACGTGACAGTGCCCCAAATGTTTTGCCATTATTAGCTTTAAAAAAAAATCGTTGGCTTTCTCGCTTTACTAAGTAACGTCTCCTCCACGACAGCCAGGATTATAGCCAAGGAGTTAGCTCAAAGTAAATTAGGCAAGGAGTGAGTTGTGAGTACTGGTAGTTACAGAATATGGTTATCTGTAGTTGTTAACGATTGTTACTTGCTTAAATGTAGGTTTACTTGAGGTAAATGAAAGGGAATATGGTATCATAGAGGGCTATATTAACACTAAGCTAGCTTGCTATGTTGTTCAAACTTTCTCCAGTGAGCAAGAGTGTGACCGAGCGAATTATATCGACATCTCTTTGCATTATTATATATTCTAGTATTTCGAAACAATAATCAGTCCCTATAGAATGTTGTTTATAATCAGTTAATGCTACTGAATCCTCGTTTGACTTTATTATAGTGAATGCTTTGGTTGCCTTCCATTTCAGCCCAGCATACAGTATTCATCAGTTGATAAATAAGATGTAGCCTACTTGAAATTTGTTTTGTTTTTTATTTGAATGGAATATTTGACACTTAACTAGTTAATCTGTATCTCAGTGATAGTATCCAAATGAGCATAAAAATATCACTGGTATTTAAAAACTACATGGACAACAAAATAGTTATAATTGTTGATCAAAATCTTATTCCCTGCTGCTCATAATACATAAGTAAACAACTCAGAGGTTGACACTGTCAGGTCCATTCTCCATCCATAGTGTCCAAATGACAATAAAATATCCCTGGTATGTAAAAGCTACACGGACAACAAAATAGATGTTAATCGTATTCCCTTCTGCTCATAATAAAACAAGTAAACAACTCAAAAGTTAAAACTGTTTTGTGCTGATCCTGCACATTTACATATTTTGTTTTACTTTTGAGAAGGTGTATGTAAATATTGTAAATATTTGTAAATGAAAATTCAAATTCCCATGAAAGCCAGAGGTGTAAGCTCTCAAGTACTTTTTGAATTGTGTTCCTATCTGTTACAGGGGCTGAGAAATCAGTAATGTAGTAGGCGTTGACCCAATTGCTGAATTTTTTGAAAAACTTCAGGTTTTAGGGGAGGTTTCTGAAATCGCCCATAGGTTTTACAGGCATTTTTTCCAGGCGTTTTAGGCCTAAATGGGTTAAAGTGTTTCAGATTTTGTAATGTTGATTTGCACCTCTCGGCCACCGTAAAATATAAATATATTCAATAAATAAATAAGCTAAAAATTAGTGCAGGCTCTGTATGGGCCTAGTTAGGGCTCCTGTGGGCTACGTTGCCCTAGCCCACAGCCTGCCTGCATGGGGCCCGTGGAGGCTTGCTTGCTGGGGTTCCTTGCCAGTGTCGTCTATGTTCTCATGGATTATTCAGCCTGTCACAGAAAATGTACCTGAACTGAACATGTTTTGTGTGCAACGTGATGTGGCTGTGGCATGAGCTTTCTCACCACTTCGCCCTGCACTTCAACGAGCTGCGAGTCTGGACCTGCTCGGCCACACGCCTCCAGGCCAGTTTCTTATGCAAGTCCTTCTTCTGGATGACCGCAGTCCTGTCACCGCCTTCTCCTCCAGGCTCAGCCCTCTCAAGCAGCTGCTGGTGTACGCACATCAGGAGGACCTTAAACTCTGCCTCGGACCATGCCCCATGATTCTCACCTTAGGGACAGGAAGTGACAAAGCATAAAACAAGACTGGGTCAGTATTCAGACCTCAGTCGTCTGCATTAGTTTTAATGTCTACCTACCCTGTGTCTATCAGTTTACTTACTGTCCGTCTAGATGGCCAATCACAAAATTAGCTTTAAGGTCCAGCCCATGATTCTGGCAAAAAGTTATTAATATTTAAGCTTGATCGCCAGTCACATTTTACCCCTCCCTTCCAGCCTAACCCTGAAGTAATGCAGTGATTGCCTGGACATGTTTTATGGCTGGAATTCACAGTTTGTTTTCAAATCAGATTTATTTTGAGAGCAAACACTGAACGGACAGCTAGAGGACCATGAGGAGCAATTAAATGTTTGAATAAAAAAATGTTTGGGATTACAATTGCGGACACTGTGGATGTTCTGATGTAAATCTGACCACTTACACATCCCGTGAAAGTGATTCCGCACGGCTGAACAACTGCGACCCATCTTGTCTGATATGGCCGTCCAGTTTGACCCATGCCTATACAGATCCTTCAAGTATTTGTCCTCATCTTCTGTAAACCTGCAGAAAGGGGGAACAGTTATAACACTAATGAAACACCCCCAAACTGATGCTGCTCTCACAAACACACACAGAGTCATAACTGTTAGGTGAATATTCACTCAAGCTACCTCAGGGAGTTGCATAAAAGTATATTAATTAAATCACAACAAGCAGCTTGTTGGGCTCACCCACGTCACAGCAGGTGGGAGAGAAGCACGGGCTAACTCCCAGACTGCAGCAGACGAGAGAGAAGCAATATTAAACCCATCACAGAGGTTTATATAGATAGAAGTTTAGCGATTTTTGGCACCAAATGAATACTGTACGTCAGCAGGGATAACCACATGGTGGGTCTTTGACGTCTGTGGATTTCTAACTTTGCTTTCTGTCTTGTAAAGATGTCAGTTTAGACCCTTCTTATCACATCTGGTCCAAAACATCCTTTATGCAGACTAAGTGGCACCTTATAATCTAAGTTACACACACACACAGAAAAGCCATGTCCCTGCTGACATCAACACATGACAACCCTAACCCTAACCCTAGTTTAACACAAGGCACTTAGTTAAATATATTCTTAAGTCATTAATAGTGTTTCGAAATTATCTCTGTCAATAAAACTGATGAAACACCCCCAACATGACGCTGCTCTCACACACACATTTCATAACACTGATAAAACATCCCCAACATGACCCTGCAGTTTCATCACTAGACACACACACACACACACACACTCACACACACTGAACCCCACTGTGCTGCTCACCTGGTGGGGGAACTTTTAGTCACCTGAGGCCTTATTAAAATGTCTGTCTGGGCACATTTCTTTATAGAGACAACCTATTTTTGAGAAACTTGTGTTTACCTCCCCTTGTAATTTTCGCTGTTGCACATCCTCCTGGCTCTGTTAAGAATAGAGTTCCAGGAACGAGGAATCCCGGCGCCTGTTCAGGAACAGGACACAATTCACTGCTGCACTGCAGGCTGCACTGATGTACATCTCTAACTTCCAGTCACTTGATACAATTTGACAAGTATCATCTCAAAAAAAAAGTATGTAGGTATGACAGCAGTGGGCACACTCACAGAACAAAACTCAGCCTGTGTCACTCACTCACATGTCTCATACTCATACATGACATGACATCTGATATCTATACTCACATAAACACCTGAGGAAGTTGAACTTCATCTTCAGCCTTTGGATGGTTTCTTTCTCATCTGGGAAGCGAGTGGGTCTGAAAAGCTTTAACTCGCTGTCAATACCAGAAAGGGCCAGAAAGTCCTTCATATTCCGATTCAGCCGCTCGTTCTCGGACGTGCTGAACCACCCAGTTCGCAGAGGGATCCCTGTGGCATGGTGGGGGCGGAGGAGGAGCGATAAAAACAAAAACCCTGGATCACATGACTGAATTTATCCCTCAAGTGGTCAGTGGTCCTTCAACTTCTCAAACACAAAAATCTAAATGATGTTTAACTCAGAATGTCATAACAAACCATACCAGAATCATGAGAAAAGGTCCTGGGCAATATATACATAACACTGCTGCAGGCCTCACATATTCCCTATGGCCTGAATGAAGATAAACTCCTCCCCTCTGAAAATGCAAACTTATTCACCCTGTTTTACAGTGCACTGCTGGCTTTGGATACTCCCAATGGCTAAAATCAACTTGCTTACTCACCTTGCTTCTTGTACATTCTGTAGCGTGGTAGGTCATATCTGACGATATTCTTCACATCCTCAATGTTGGTAAACTTGTATTGAGGCAAGAACTCTTTGATCTCCTTCCTGATGGCATCGTCAATGTCCAGCACATCTGGGTGAAGCTGAGCGTCTGTGGGAGAGTGTGTGTCTGCAGCAGGCTGTGTGGGTGTCTTTCTGACCTTCGCTACAGGACGGTCTGGCTCTTCAATTCTCCTTTTCTTCTTCTTTTTCTTCACCTCTCTCTCCAGAGCAGCAGCATCATCTGCACCCTCTTGTGTCACCCTTACGTTCTCTGCATTGCGTTTTCTTTTCTTTTTGTTTTGCCCTTCTCTTGTGTCACACTGGCCCTTGACGGGTCTACAGTCATCTTTCTCACTCTTTGTTTTCTTCTTTTTGTGTTTATGTTTTGTTATGAGAGTCGACTTCCGTAGTGGTTGTCTCTGGCATCGCCTCTAAAAGTTGCTTCTTGCTCTTGTTCTTCTTCTTTTTATGAAAGACAAGCTCTTCCTCCATCATGGTCACCTCAAGTAGGTTTTCCCCCTATAACAGCGTGAATAAAGGAACATGGACATGCATATGTCTTTAACAGAATTCCAGGGGATGTTAAGTGCCTTGGACATTTTTTTGTATCCTTCCCCTGACCTGTACTTTTCAATAACCTTTTCTCTGAGTTTCTTAGGGTGATCTGTGGTCTTCATGTTGTAACAGTAGCCAGGAATACTGATTACTGAATACTGACCAGTGAATAGACCTTCCAGACACAGGTGTCGTTATACTACAATCACTTGAGACACATTTACTGGACACTGATCCCCATATCACAAATTGTGAGACTTCTAGCACCAATTGGCTGGACCTCTGTTGAATTAGGTCAGTCTATATAAAGGGGGTGATAAAGGGGGTGAATACTTATGCAATCACTTATTTTCATTACATATTTGTATTTAATTTAAATAACTGTGTAGAAATATATTTTCACTTTGACATTAAAGAGAGCTATTTTGTGAATTTTTTTGTCCAAAAAGCCAACTTATATTGACCATGACTGATTTATAAAAGCCATAAAAGGGTAAAACATCCAAGGGGGTGAATACTTACGCAAGGTACTGTAGGTACTCCACGTGATATAACATAACATAACTTAACAATAAGAACTTAACAAACGATATACCTATGAAAGACAAATAATAGTAGACCTACTAGATAAACATATTGCACAATATGCAATATAGATACTAAACATAAATACACGCACTAAACAGATACACATACGTACCTAGATGTCTTTCACTATCTGCTAGAGCTATACTGAACATAGGCTAGTTAGGCCTACTGGTAAAATGCATAATGTTTAACAGTAAAATCTCAATTTAGCTTGCACCTAGGGTTGCCAACTACCTAAACCCCAAATGAGGGACACTTTCTTCCAGGTGCGCACACGCGCCAACAGCTGACCAACAATAATGGAAATTGCAAGGTTTCATTAGCCATACCATAAACCTATTAAATGTGTTATTTTGGCAAAACAACTACTGTACTTGCTTGGATGTTGTAGGAGCCAAATGTACCTTTATGTTGATTCATATATTATCTCCTTATTAGTATGTGCAAGTGTGTGTGTGTTTGTATGAGTGACACTATGGCCGTAGGTATTTGCCCCACCTAGAGGACACCTGAACACACCTGAGAGGCTGAAGGTGGAGCCCAAGGGGGAAAGGCCTTAAAAGCCAGGAGCCACAGCATCTGGGCGTGGCTGAGGAAGGCAACAGTTTTTTGACCGTGTGCCAGGACGTTAACGAAGGAGAACTGTGCTTTACGAAAGACCTTTTAGTTTAAAATCTTTATTTTATTTGCAACAACTTGTTATCCACCATTCTACAATAAACGGTCAAAGGGACCAACTGGACTCACCTCTACTTCTCATCTTTTCTACACGCGTCAGAACTAAATCCAACTCAGCCGCCAGTGGTAGTAAAATAGGAATTGCTGCTACAATTTAGTCAAAAAACTGCCTTGGATGGATGTACTTGGAAGAAAACAACATTGGATGGAACTGGATTCTGGAACAAAGGAAGTTCAAGCGTGAATTCAAGTGCATGTGCCACTCTGAAGTGCTGGAGGGCCAAGATTGAATCCAAGTGAATCCACAGCAATCGGTATGTTAATGAAAAAACTTTGAAAGGAATCTTGTTTATTGTCTTAAGAAGAATCATTTTTGTGGAATATTGAGTTATATTTTTGAACAAAAAAGGACTTTTAAGTTTGTCAAGTTGAACAAAGAGCCTCAGTTTCCAAGATGGATGACCATGCTGTTACTTCTGTTGATTCTGAAAAGCAAAAAGAAATGTTTGAGTTAGAAAATAAGAAGAAAGAAGCAAAGCAACTTAGAAAGAATAGATTGGCTGCTTTGACTCGTAAAATGAATAAGATGAGTGAGCTCATGTCTGATCCAGCAAACCTGGAGCAAGTAAAGGAGAGCCTACAGATATATACAGGGGTGTTAGAGGAGTTTAATGAATTGCACAAACAATATCAAGAGCTTTTGTCAAAGGATGAACGTGTTACAGACACAGGACAGTGGTATGAACCGAAGAGGATTAATATTGAGGAGTTTAAGACAAGGGCTGATGAATGGATAAAATCTTGTCCTGTAGTTGCACCTTCAACAGAGAAGGAAGATGAAATTAGTCCTGAGGACAGCATCTCTTCAGTAAGTAGGGTATCTAAAAGTTCAAAATCAAGTTCAGCTTCAGGCGGAGAGGGCAGCACTTTTAGCCAAGGCTGCTACTATGAAAGAAAGGCATGCTTTAGAGAAAAAGGAACAACTTTTAGCCACAGAAAGAGAAGAAATTAGAAGGCAAAGGGAGACTTTGAATTTTGAGGCTGAACTGTCTGCTACAAATGCCAAGCTTGCAGTGTATGCTGGTGCTGAGGAGCAAGTGACTTCTACCCCAGCTGATGGCATGAACGCGTACTTCGAGGAAAGGAACCTGGAACTCGCCAACATGGACACAGTGCACCAAGTGGCTCTCACAACCAACATGCCTGAAGAAAGGATTGTTCGACCAAAGGATGGGGCGAAACACGTACCTTTGTTTCAAGCAAGCAGCAGACAAGGTGAACTAGGTGACCATATAGGACATTGGTTACTCCAAGAAACCCCAGAGCAGAGGTCCAGCTCAAAGGTCACAGTCCGGATTGAATCAGCAGGCAGCTCGTGCAACTCAAGGAGGTAATGTTTCAAAACTTTTAAATGAGAAATCCATTGATCACTCTGACAAAGTTGAGCTCAGTACAGAATACAGACCGCTGGTTGATGATCTAGTAAACTCCCAGGCAGACATGGCAGGTCCTAGACTACCTGAACAAGAGCAGTGCAGGTCATTACAGGACATTGTAGCTCCCAGTAATCTAATTGCCATCTTGAATAGACAAAATGAAATCACGTCTATGCTTCTCAGACAGCAGCAATTATCCACATTGCCACTTAAAAGTGTTACTGTCTTTGATGGAAATATCTTAGAGTTTAGGTCATTTATGAACTCTTTTGAACATAACATTGAGAAGAAAACAGACAATGGACTAGACAGATTGTTTTACCTCGAACAATATACAAAAGGTCAAGCTAGGGAACTAGTAAGAAGCTGTCAGCATATGGATGGAGATCAGGGTTATCTCAGAGCCAAATGCTTGTTGCATGAACATTTCGGCAATGAGTAGAACATTTCCACCGCTTACATTGAGAAAGCTCTTAGTTGGCCTAGCCTGAAGCCTGAAGACCCAAAGGCCTTGAAGGAGTATGCTCTGTTTCTGAAAGGATGCTGTAATGCCATGACAAAGCTGGATTACATGGATGAACTGAATGTTGCCTCTACCTTGAAGGCCTTAGTAATGAAATTACCCTTCAAGTTTCGTGATAAGTGGAGGACTAAAGCTCAGGAAAAACTGGATAGCAACAGCAGGATTACATTTTCAGATCTTGTACAGTTCATTGAGAAACAGGCAAAAATATGCTCCAACCCAGTATTTGGAGATATCCAAGAGTCAGTTGCAAGTAGGAGTAAAAGACCCGAGGTAAGCAAGCCCATGTTTAGGCCCAAGGTTAGTTATGCAGCTAATGTGGCAGCGGTAACCACTCCAGTGACTTCAAACATGGACAGTGATGTAAAATCCCCATGCCTCTGCTGTGATGGTGCTCACAGTCTGGAGCACTGCTCTGCATTCAAGAAGAAATCACACAGGGAAAAGTTGAATCTTTTACAGGAAAAGGCACTCTGTTTTGGATGCTTGCGTACAGGACACAGAAGCAAAGACTGCCATGCAGGGCGTCTGTCATGCAACATCTGCAACCGAATGCATCCCAGTGTGCTTCACATCAACTTTCCGGTCAAAGGTGAGACCTCAAAGTCATCAGAGCCACCAAAGAACATCAAAGAGGTGAAGTCCAATGTTTGTAGGCATAATGGGGCCGGGAACTCTAAATGTGCACTTTCAATCTTACCTGTTCAAGTGAAGTCTGTGAAAGGCAACAGGATCATTCAAACTTATGCTTTTCTCGATCCGGGCAGTTCGGCAACATTCTGCACAGAGAGGCTGGCGCAAAAATTGAGCCTTGAAGGGAAACCAACAACTGTGTTGCTAAAAACAATGTCACAAGAACGGCACGTCAAGAGCATGTTGGTGTCAGGTCTAAAAGTGAGCGAACTTACAACTAACAACTTCCTTCCTTTACCAGAAGTCTTCACTCAAAGGTCTATGCCGGTGACTAGGGACGACATCCCAACAGAGGCGGATTTAAGGAAATGGCCTTATATCAGTGAAGTTCAATTACCACAAATAGACTCTGACATTGATTTACTCATTGGCATGAATGCAGCAAATTTGATGGAACCCTGGCAGGTGATCAACTCACAAGAAGATGGGCCCTATGCTGTAAGAACCCTACTAGGTTGGGTAGTCAATGGTCCATTGGGAGGATGCAGTAAAGGTGTGGACAAGGCCACAGCGACTGCCAATAGGATCTCCCTGGTTAACCTGCAAGAACTTCTGGTGAGTCAATACAACACCGATTTCAATGAGAGAGTCTATGATGAAAAGAGTGAAATGTCAGTAGATGACAAGAAGTTCTTGAACATTGCCAATGAATCTGTTAAAGTGATAGAGGGTCACTTCTGCATTAACTTACCTTTTAAAGCTGATAAGGTGACAATGCCTAACAACCGTGTGATTGCAGAGCAACGCCTTTTGAATCTGAAAAGGAAGTTCAAAAGAGATCTGAATTATCAGAGGGAGTACAGAGAGTTCCTGAGTGATGTCATCCATAAGGGCTATGCTGAAATGGTTCCCCCAGCACAGGTGAACAGAACTGATGGGAAGGTATGGTATATCCCTCATCATGGGGTATATCACCCAAAGAAGAAGACCATCAGAGTAGTGTTCGATTGCGGTGCAGCATTTCAGGGAACAGCCCTCAACTGTGAACTACTCCAAGGCCCAAATCTGACAAACACACTGATAGGAGTGCTGACATGTTTCCGAAAAGAGCCAGTAGCACTGATGGCAGATATACAGGCCATGTTCCATCAGGTCAAGGTCACAAAAGGTGATACAGACTTTTTGCGCTTCCGTTGGTGGCCTGAAGGAAATGTGGATGATGCTCCTACAGAATTCAGAATGACTGTTCATTTATTTGGAGCGGTCTCTTCACCCAGCATTGCAAACTTTGCACTGAGAAAGACTGCACAGGACAATGCAGGCAACTTCCCACCTGAGGTAACAAAGACAATAATGGAAAACTTTTATGTGGATGATTGTTTAAAATCTGTGCCCACAGAAAAGGAAGCAGTAGAGCTGATCTCAAATCTCACCACAGTCTGTCACCAAGGAGGATTTCATTTATCAAAGTGGATAAGCAACAGCAGAGCCGTCCTTGCTACTGTTCCACCAGAGGACAGAGCCAAAGAGGTAAAGGAATTGGACTTGAGCAAAGATCAGTTGCCCATGGAGAGAGCCTTAGGACTTCAGTGGTGCGTGCAAAGTGACTCCTTTAAGTTAAACATCACAATCAGTGAACGTGCACTTACCAGAAGGGGTATCCTATCAATGGTATGCTCAATTTACGACCCCTTAGGTTTTTTGTGTCCACTTACTTTGCCAGCTAAATTGTTGTTGCAGGAACTATGCCGACAGAACTTTGGATGGGACATGACCATTCCCCATACTCTATCTGAGCAATGGACAAATTGGACCAGTAAGCTGTCACTGCTTGAAGGCTTTGAGGTACCACCCTGTTTCAAGCCACATCATTTTGGTGAGTCAGTGCACAGCCAGATCCACCATTTCTCTGATGCCAGTGAGCTAGGCTAACGCACAGCCAGCTATCTCAGAATTACTAACGCAAAAGGAAAGGTCCATGTAGCATTCTTGATGGGCAAAGCGAGGGTAGCTCCATTAAAAAGGCAGACCATCCCGAGGCTGGAGCTAGCCGCAGCAGCTTTGTCAGTCAAAGTGGACAGAATGCTCAAAGCAGAACAAGAGATAAGTCAGTGTTTTGGTCTGACAGTACAGCTGTGTTAAAGTACATCTCAAATGACCACACTCGCTTTCACACCTATGTGGCGAATAGGGCATCTAGGATTAGGGAAGCCACACAAGTGTCTCAGTGGAGATATATTAACACAAAACGAAACCCTGCCGACGACTGCTCTAGAGGTGTGAGCGCAGAGAGCTTCATGCAGAAGCAAAGATGGATTTGTGGACCGGAGTTCCTCTGGTCATCAGAAGAGGATTGGCCAAATGACACAGTAGACAGGAGACAGCTTTGTACGGATGACCCAGAGGTCAGAAAATCTGTAACCGTTAATTTCATAATGCAGACATGTGAGGAAAGGCCCACAGACAAGTTACTCAATTACTTTTCAGATTGGCTGAAGTTAAGAGTAGCTGTTGCATGGATAATGAAAGTGAAGGATGCATTGAGGCACTTGGTGCAGAAAAGAAAGGACTCAAAGGACGGTCAGTATCAAAGGGCAACCCGAATAAACACAAGGTCTGTTAAGTTCAACATGAAAGAATCAATAACAGTTGAAGATCTAAAAGGAGCAGAAAATGCAATACTTACCTATGTGCAGAGACAAAGTTTCCCACAGGAAATCAGCATGCTGCAAGAGGGAGCATCCTGTGTGAGAAAAGGCAGCGGCATCTACAGACTGGATCCGACGCTGGATGGTGGCATTCTCAGAGTGGGTGGGCGTCTGAGGAGATCAGCGATGCCAGAGGAAAGGAAACACCCTGCCATTCTGGCCAAAGACCACCATGTGTCCACTCTCATCCTGCGCCACATTGATGCTCAAACTGGACATGGTGGACTGTTACGCCCTCCTACTGTCCCTAGGGGTCGTGGTTCTTTGTGTTGCTCGTTGGCTGTGTTTTGTTCCGTTATTGCATGCAGGTGCGGCTGGTGATTGCGGGCGGAGCCAGATTCATCTTAAGCCGGAGTGGCAGTCCGGAAGGGTCTCTCCCTGCTGCGTGCCGTCACGTTTTTCGGGCCTTCGTTTACTGTTGTGACCTCCAGTTGTTGAATTCTCTTTGTTTGTTATCCGCGCTTATAAACAAAACCCCTAGACACGAGTCCCACTTGACTGTTCGTCATTGTGTTACGTATCGGAGTGCCTGGTTTGTAACAGTTGGGATCTCGTCCAGTAGTAAGGATTGTGTGTATTGTGGTAGGTGAAGGCCATTTAGTGTTTGCGACGGTAGGTGAGTACCAAGAGCTTGTGACTTGACTGGGTGGGTGCATTGCATCGCAATTAGCAGCCGCCGGGCGGAACGATCCGTCACTTTATTATTTTAGTTTGTTGTTTTCTGGTGGTCATCCTTATTCGGTGCGTTATCAGAGGTGTGCAGTAGGCTGTACCACTGGCCTGCTGCATCCTCTCGAGCTCAACGGACAAAGTATACCGGGTAGGGAACCCACTGAAGATCAGTGAGAGGGATCAGTTTTTTTTTGGTTTTGTTAGGGGTTGCGGTGTAGCGCAGACCGTCCAGTCACTCACCAGGTACTGAAAAGTCGCTTTAGTGTTGTTGGTGCATTGCGTGATCGCGGTGCTACAGGTGGGGTTGGAAAGGGTTAGACGATTTGTAAGCTGCTATAGTGTTTCGGGTTATTGCCCATTTCGTGCGTCTAACCTAACCTGCACCTGTTAAGTGTAACGTGTCTTGGCACGGTAGAGAGAGCCAGTGGTCATTTCTGGAGGATTTGGTGGCCACTTCGAGTCCAGTGTCGCCCTGTTGCAGCCACCCGACACTGGGACTTCTGTGTGTTTTGTTTGTTTATTGGTTGGGTTTTGTCATCATGGCACAAGCACAACACTTTGAGGAGGGGTGTGGAACTCTGTCCTCTCCGGTTGGGTACGATTCGTCCGACTCTTGTACCATATCTGATTCTTTTCTGGTTACTCTTGACGATTCAGGGAGAGCGCCTGAGGCCGTTGCCCATATGAATCTTGCAGGAGCTAGTAATACATTGAATGAAGGCAGATACGGGTCGGGGAATATGGCTCATACAAACTCTGACGCTCTGTCAAGGGTACCGTAGTCTAATCTCCATGTCTACGATTAACGCAATCGTATGTCATGACTTTGTTTTGTTTTTGGTAGTGAGTGTGAGTGTTTGCTTTACATTGTTGTGGGCATGTGTGCGTGCATACGCTGGGAGTTCGGAGTGGTGAGTATGAAAGCGATGCGTGTGCAGGTGTATGTGTGTTTTGTGATTTACGTTTATTACAGCATGGCTGTATACCCTTCGGTTTGTTGAAATTGTGCTGCTGCACGCATCCCTGTCCGTGGGTGTGATGCCTGCACGAAATAAATATGATGTAGCCTAATGTGTTTAGGTAATTATGGAGACTGGAGTCACCATCTTTGCGGGGAGGTGTTACGCCCTCCTACTGTCCCTAGGGGTCGTGGTTCTTTGTGTTGCTCGTTGGCTGTGTTTTGTTCCGTTATTGCATGCAGGTGCGGCTGGTGATTGCGGGCGGAGCCAGATTCATCTTAAGCCGGAGTGGCAGTCCGGAAGGGTCCCTCCCTGCTGCGTGCTGTCACGTTCTTCGGGCCTTCGTTTAGTGTTGTGACCTCCAGTTGTTTGTGAAATCTCTTTGTTTGTTATCCGCGACTACAATAAAACCCCTAGACACGAGTCCCACTTGACTGTTCGTCATTGCGTTACTTACCAGAGTGCCTGGTTTGTAACATGGACGGAACCATATGCTATCCCAGGTACGAAAAACATACTGGATTGTAAATGCAAACACTGCTGCACGAAACATTCTCTCTCACTGTGTGACTTGCAGAAAGAACAGAGGAAAACCTGGTGAACAAAAGATGGCTGATCTGCCAGGTGAAAGACTTGTCACAGACTTGCCACCATTCACAAACGTTGGTCTTGACTACTTTGGCCCATTTGAGGTGAAAAGGGGCAGAAGTATGCAGAAAAGGTATGGTGTCATCTTTACCTGCATGACCAGCCGAGCAGTACATCTGGAGGTGGCCTGTTCTTTAACCACAGACTCTTGCATCAATGCTATCAGACGTTTTTTGTGTCGAAGAGGCCCGGCGCAACACATGAGATCCGATCATGGCACTAACCTTGTAGGTGCAGAGAGAGAGCTGAGAGAAGCACTTCAAGCCATAGATAACAGAAAGATCCAACAAACTCTAAGGAAGGAGGGAGTTCAGTGGAGCTTCAATCCCCCCACTGCTTCTCACCATGGTGGGTTCTGGGAACGCCTCATCCGAATGGTAAGGCATGTCTTATGTTCAGTACTGAAGCAGCAAACTTTAGATGATGAAGGCCTAACCACTGTTTTCTGTGAAGTTGAGGCAATTCTCAACAGCCGGCCTATAACAAGAGTATCTGATGACCCTCAAGATTTAGAAGCCTTAACTCCCAATCACATACTTCTGTACAGAACTAACCCACTTCTGCCCCCTGGAGTCTTTTCAAGTTCTGACCTTTACCACAGAAGACGCTGGAGACAGGTCCAGTATATTGCTGAGCTCTTCTGGAAGAGATGGCTGCTAGAATACCTCCCTCTCCTCCAGGAAAGACAAAAGTGGTCAAGAACCAGAAGAAACTTTGTCCCAGGCGACATTGCACTAATAGCAGATAACAACGCTCCTCGCAGCTGTTGGCTACTGGGAAGAGTCTTAGAGGCCAAGCCTGATGCCAGAGGCCATGTCCGTGTGGTGAAGCTGCAAACAACGACAAGTGTACTGGAGAGGCCAGTGTCCAAAATCTGCTTACTGCTCGAGGGTGATGACATTTCCTGTAAGGTAAAATCCTGAGAGTTCAAGATAAGTGTATTTATTCACTTTGAGTTCATATTTTGAGATTATTTTGTGATTGCCAAATGATTGAAAATATGTAAACTGCAAATAGAAATGGCTCCTTTGTAATTTAAATAATTGTCTTTGCCTCTACAAACCCAATTAGGGGCCGGTATGTAGGAGCCAAATTTACCTTTATGTTGATTCATATATTATCTCCTTATTAGTATGTGCAAGTGTGTGTGTGTTTGTATGAGTGACACTATGGCCGTAGGTATTTGCCCCACCTAGAGGACAGATGAACACACCTGAGAGGCTGAAGGTGGAGCCCAAGGGGGAAAGGCCTTAAAAGCCAGGAGCCACAGCATCTGGGCGTGGCTGAGGAAGGCAACAGTTTTTTGACCGTGTGCCAGGACGTTAACGAAGGAGAACTGTGCTTTACGAAAGACCTTTTAGTTTAAAATCTTTATTTTATTTGCAACAACTTGTTATCCACCATTCTACAATAAACGGTCAAAGGGACCAACTGGACTCACCTCTACTTCTCATCTTTTCTACACGCGTCAGAACTAAATCCAACTCAGCCGCCAGTGGTAGTAAAATAGGAATTGCTGCTACAGATGTATTGTTCATAATAATAGTCAAGACAATCATTAAAAGTTTCTCTCAAATTTCATGTTGTTTTCGTTGAAATAGCATTAGACCTGTTTAGCATAGACTCCTGGTTGTTATGGTTATCTAGGTGCTATGCTAGCTAGCTAGCTAAGGGAACTTTTAATACCCTACCCTATACATTCTGATATGATATATGAAAACAACAATGTGCAAGTTTCCAATTTAATCGTGATTTAAGATACTTAGATCGCTCAAAGTTTCACCTTTCCGTGTTGGCGTTACAAATGCTTGTTGTGGAGATTAGTGCAGTTGAGAGCCGCTTGTCTCCAGGGTACAGACACTAAACTGTTATAGTTCTCTCTTTTCACGGATACAAAATAAAAAAGACTGTGATTGGAATACGGGACTGCAGCTGTCCCTGACGCTGGCGGGACAAATCAAAATCATAATTCGGGATGTCCTGGACAATTCGGGACAGTTGGCAACCCTTCTTGCACCTAAGTTATAACGTACTTGAGTGTGCTAACATTAGCGATAACGTCAGCTAGTTCGAGGTGTATGCATAGGCTAACCATTCAATTAGCAGCACATTTCCTGTATTTTACAATGATTAAACATGGACTTACCTGATAGTGATGCACAGGATTAATGTAGCTTATTCCTCTTCTTTCTTTTTTCTGCCCCTGACTCATGCGGTCTTTTCGAGGCCATTCCGGGTAACCTCCTGTCAAGTTCGCTGTCAAGTTTGCCTGGCCACTTTAGACAGGGCAACCACCGCGAGCTTGGGATGGTGCATGTGTATTTGAGGGGGGGGGGACCATCGTAACTTTTTTTTGAGCAATTAAATATATCTCTTGTTCTGCCTGTTTGGTGAAATGCATGGCTAAAAGGTGCCTTATGTTTCTATACTGAAATAATATCGGCATTATTATTATTATTATTATTATTATTATTATTATAACTATGATCAGGGGCGCAACTGAGGCGCCTACTCTAGTCTGTTTAGTCCTCTAAAATGTTATATAACATTAAGGAAATGCAGAAATGATTTAGAAACGCACAACAGCAGCTACATATAGAAAATTCCCCAAACATTTTTTTTTTTTTTTTTTTTACCATCGCTTTGGCGCTCCCATGGTCCGGCGCCCCTATGCGCCGCATACAGCGCATACCCACTTTTTGCGCCACTGACTATGATGATTTTTTTTAAGTTGCCTATTTTTGGGGTCCCCCTCAGGACTTGGGGCCCTACGCGCAGCGCGTAGTGCGCGTTATGTATAAGAGTGAATTGCGTACTGACTTTTTGGGGAATGTGTTACAAGCAGTGAAATGTATTAAGTGTTTATTACAATTCAAACAATGTGCTTTTACATTGTTTTCAATGCTATACAGTTCAAAGTGAATTACAAATATTTCTTTTTTTTTTTATTGCGAGTGATGATGCCAGAATCTTGTGCAGCCTTTGGATGCTTTAATCTCCGTTGTCTCAAAACGAGAACCATTGGGATCACCTTTCACGTGTAAGATATTGCAATATATTGACAGAAGGCTTTTTTAGAATATGTTTGTTTACACCCCCAACAATATGATAATTTAGGTGTGTATTTGTGTCCTTACCCTTAATGTAAATGGAAATACGTTGAAAATGTTGCATTTCTCACTTTTTTAAGGTTTCCAAAAACAGTGAGAGGAGGAGGAAGTGGGAAGTTGCCCTAAGAAGGGACGGTTTTGCTGCCTCTAGTGCTCACTGCAGAGCAGTGAACAGTCAGTGAGGACTTTAACAGGACGGGGCAGACTGTCCAGCTCAAAGACTGTGTTGTGCCAACCATTTTCAACTCCCCATCTCATCTTCAGAGGGTATGTGTATCTATAGTGGCCAAAACAGGTACTGGTATCTTACTTCGGAATCAGAAGACTCGAGAGGCATAACTGAAAAGAGCTGAAAGCTTGGTTTATTGTCACAGTCAAGACAATAAGAGAAGGACCCCGGGAATCGTTCTAATGATACAAAGTGTGTAAACCCTTTATATAGACCTCAGTTATCCTAGAATATTATCTGTTCATGTCTTACTGGCTTTGGGCCAACTCCAATCAGAATTATCAAATTGTAATATTCATAAGAGGGAAGACATTCATATACATGGCGACTAAGAGTCTAACTCCCTTTTCTGCACATCTGGTATTCTTAGAGACACCAGACTTTGATTAATTTATTACAGGAAGCCTAAGCCAATTGTTCATGATGTCTAGAGAAATCCCCTATAACACGGGGAAAAGCACATGGGATCACATGAGCTCACATGAGCTCACATGGGTTCTTGTAATTTAGAAGCCAAACAATACCTACAGTTTAACAATAACTAAAAATGTGGCCTACATATCATTGACCAGCAACAATTACAGTGCATGAAATGCCCTGTATTGTTATTCCTAAGTTCCTTCTTCTTCTTCTACTTCTTCTTCTCACCTTTTTCTGCGATTAATTCAGCTCGAACCGCTTAACTTAGAAACTTCGTTCAAACTGCGTAGGTCTTGTAAAGGACACTTACACTGAAAAAAAAGGGAATTGGCGGTCTGTTCAAACTACACATATTAATTACTATATACTACATCATTTGTTACATTTTCTCCTCTAAAAATGTTTAAATCTAGTAGTAATAATATCTCAGGATTTGGATGGGGGGTCGCTGAGGTGTGGAGTAGAGATGGCAGGAAGTGACGTGGCAGATGAGGTTGTGGAGGTGGAAATGGGTGGTGAGGACGCGGGAGGATCAAGCTGTGGAAATTGGGAGAAAGTAATAAGACGAGGTAAAAAGAAAAAAAGAACTAGCAGTCAATCTGATGGTGAAGGTTTGGGATCAGATGAAGAAAGTGTTAGTGTCATTGAAAAACGAAAGGAAGAGATAAAGGTAAAGTTACAGTTTGATTCTCCCTGTTCCATCAACCCGTTGAAGCTGTCTAAAGCCTTGCATATCGCTGTAGGAAATGTCAATGTTAAATCGCTTAGGGATGGGAGCTTAATAATAACTTGTAATGATATCAAACAGCAAGATCATTTGATTAAAATGACATCTTTGGAAGGAAAGAATGTGAAGTGTGTTGTGTGGGAGAGGAAGAAAATTGTACAAGGAGTAATCACAGGGGTTTCAACTGAGCTTACAATTGAAGATGTAATGAGTAATGTAACGGGGGCTAAAGTGGAAAAGGCAAAAAGATTGATGTACAGCAAAGATGGTGTTAAAAAGGATAGCCTATCTATCCTACTGTCCTTCCGAGAGGAAATACTACCGTTTAGAGTCAAAGTAGGCTACATGAGTTATCAGGTGCGAGCTTATGTCCCACCACCGCTAAGATGTTTTAAATGTCAAAGGTTTGGCCATGTAGCAGCTATATGTAGAGGTAAAGCTAGATGTGGTAAATGTGGAGGGGAGGATTATGAGTATGGCCAATGCAAGGAAGGTACTAGCATTAAATGTTGCAACTGTGGAGGAGAACACAGTGCTGCCTATAAAGGGTGTGAGGCGCACAAACGTGCCGCTGAGATTCAGAGAGTTAGAGTGGAAGAGAAGGTGACATACGCAGAGGCAATTAAGAAAGTTGGTACCAAAAGGGGTGCAGCGCCAGGAGGGGGTGTAGGCTCACCCGAGCAGAGTCAGACTCAGAATTTTCAGACTGTAAGGCATAACAGCAGGGTTGTACATAAAACATGTATTGCAATGGATAATGTTACATTTGTAGCATTCCTAGCGGAAGTAATAAACTGCTCGGCCCAAACGCAGAGTAGAACAGAGAGGATTAAAATCATCATAAGGGCAGGCAGCACAAAAGTACATTGGTTTGGGAGAAATTACTGTAGATGAGAGAAATGATGCACTCACAGTAGGGGGACAAGACACACAGTCATCATGTGGAGGTTTGTAATGGCTTTTACAATTCTCCAGTGGAATGCCCGAAGCCTTTGCTCCAATGGGCAGGAATTTAAGAAATACATTGAAGAGCTTAGTGTGAAACCAAATGTTCTCTGTGTGCAAGAGACATGGCTTAGGCCACATTTAGATTTTATTATCCAGGGGTAGCTGTGCGAAGGGATAGGGGAAACGGTTCTGGAGGTGGGGTAGCAACGTTTATACAGCAAGGTTTAGGGTTTCGGAACATAAATATAAGTCAGGATGCGGAGGCAATTATAATTGAGGTATGGATTGGCGATACAAGCTTAAGAATCATAAACTTCTATAACCCTTGCGAGAAATTAAGTAGAGAAGTGTTAGGAGAGATAAGTGGTAAGGAAAGACACAAGACAATTTGGTGCGGTGATTTTAATGCACACAGCTCTCTTTGGGGTAGTGGTTACACCGATTTTAATGGAAGTGTAATAGAAGAGCTGCTTGAGGAGGAAGGGTTAGTATGCCTGAATGATGGAAGAATGACCAGAATTGATGTGTCAAGAGGGTTAGAATCAGCTATTGACCTCACTTTGGTGTCAGCACAACTAGCTACAACATCCAAGTGGGATGTTATTCAAGATAATACAATAGGGAGCGATCACTACCATAATGTATGAAGTAGGAGTGGGCCCAGTTCTGCTTGAGGAGGGAGGCTTCCCTAGGTGGAAACTAAAGGATGCAAATTGGGGGGCATACAGCCTGATGTGTAGTATGAGGTTAGTAGGACTGAACCAAAGCAATGGAGGGATAGATGGTTTTAATGTAAGGATAACAGAAGCCATGCACTCAACTGCAGTAGATATTATAGGTAAAGGTAGTGGATCAGGAAAGCGTCACATGGTTCCTTGGTGGACGGATGAATGTAAAATGGCTGTGCAGGCAAGGAACAAAGCTTTTAAGAAGGTCAAAGCTACATATTTATTCAGTGATGTAATAGAATACAAGAAAGCGCAAGCAGTTGTCAGAAGAGTGATAAGGCAGGCCAAGCGAAACCAGTGGCAGCTTTTTTGTAGTACTATTGGAAGAGAAACCAAGATCAGTGATGTGTGGGGCATGATTCGAAGGATGGGTGGTATCAGGAGGGAATACACCCTACCAGCAATTAGGTATAATGATGAAATAATGGTGACAAGCAAAGACAAGGCAGAGGCTTTAGCTAAAGCATTCGCTAAAGTGCATAGCTCTGTTAATCTGACCCAGGAGGCAAGAGCAAGTAGGGATGAAGTTATTAGGGCACATCCCAACACAATAGGGAAAAAGAATGACTCTGGGGAAGCTTTAAATGTTTGTTTTTCTTTATTTGAATTGAAGCGAGCTTTAGCAGGTGTCAGAGATACATCTCCTGGTAAGGATGAGGTGTGTTATAAAATGGTGGAAAATGTAACCCCCCAAGCACAGATGGTGATCCTGCAGCTATATAATAGGGTTTGGGAATCAGGGACACTACCATTGACATGGAAACACTCTGTGGTTATCCCTATTGCGAAACCAGGAAAAGATAAGAGTGAAACAACTAGCTATAGACCAATAGCCCTGACATCTAACCTTTGTAAGATAATGGAGCGTATGGTCACTGATAGGCTTACTTACATAGTAGAAAGCAGAAACTTAATTAGTCCAAGTCAGAGTGGTTTTCGTAGAGGGAGGACGACCATGGACCCTGTTCTGTGTTTGGAGGATATAGTGAGGAAGGCTCAGGCTGATAAGGAGATGGTGGACGCCGTCTTTTTTTATGTCGAAAAGGCATATGATATGTTGTGGCGGGATGGTCTCCTCATTAAGCTTGAAAGCATGGGAATAGGTGGGAGGATGTTTAACTGGGTTTTGTATTTCCTTAAGGATAGAACTATTGAAGTGAGGGTGGGGGCAACCCACTCTAGGGTCTATCCTACTGAGAATGGAGTCCCACAAGGGAGTGTGTGCAGTCCATTACTCTTCAGCATTATGATCAACGACATTTTTTCCGAAGTTGATGCTAGCCTTGGAAGGTTTCTGTACGCAGATGATGGAGCGTTGTGGGTTAAAGGCCGCAATGGCACTGTGGAATATATTTTCATATGAATAAGGAATGCATGTGCTAGAAACCTGTTGAATTAGTGTAAGGTCATACTTGGGCTGGATTTTAGATGAGGCTGAGTTCAAATAAGAGGGTGTAGCCTTAGCTAGAAAATGGGTGTGGTAAAAGGTGCCAGGGACATCTTTTGATTTGGTTGGGGTCAGATAAGGAGGTCATGCCAAGCGAAGCAAAGAGGGGTGGTGCTTAAAGTTGGTTTAAAATGTCTTGGCGGGACGTTTACGGGCAGATGTAATATCCGGCGTGCATCTCTTTACTGTAGGCCTAACTTACTTACAGTAAATCCATTTTGAACAATGCGTCCTTTGTCTGACTTCTGATTGTGAAATTAGTTTAATACTTAATAATGGCCACGAAAGCACGTGAAAAGAAGCTTCAGACAGCTGTAAGTGCAGTAGAGAAATGGGGTTATAAGTGGGGCTTCCGTTTCTCAGTTGAGAAGACTCAAGTGATATGTTTTACTAAGAAGCGGAAAAATCCAGACATACAAATTGCACTCTAAGGTAAAGCAAGTCCAAGTTATTCGGTTTCTGGGAGTCTGGATGGATAGTAAAATGACCTTCAGTGAACATATCCAGAGAGGTGTGATGAAATGCAAAAAGGCAATAAATATTATGAGGTGCTTAGCTGGGAGTAGCTGGGGAGCCAGTATGAATTCCCTTATGCAAATTTACACTGCCATAGTAAGAGCAACTTTAGACTATGCATGTATCGTGTATAGTTCAGCTGCCAAGTCACAACTGTCCAAGTACGATAAAATACAGGCACAGGCTATCAGGCTGTGTTGCGGGGCTTTTAAGACCTCACCAGTTTCAGCTCTTCAGGTGGAGGTAGGAGAGATGCCATTGTCCTTGAGACGTTTGCAGTTATCTATGGTCTACTGGACTAATCTGCAAGGACACACACAGGCTCACCCAACCAAGTCAGTTTTAAAGTCATGCTGGGAACATGGGCGCACAAAGGTCAATAGTTTTGGATGGGTAGGAGATGGCTCTGCCAGGAAGCTATAGTTATTCAATTTGACACACAGTTGTTCAGTACCACTACCAGCAACCCCTCCTTGGCTTTTCCCAATGCCTACTTTGGACATTGAAATGACAAAGAAGGCAAAGAAAGGTATTGAATTTGATGGGATGAATTATATGATACAAGAGTATATTAGTACCAGGTATAACGGATCAATTCAAGTATTTACAGATGGGTCAAAAGATCCAGATACCGGTAAGACAGGGGCAGCAGTGCACATACCTCAGTTTAATGTCTCAATTAATAAAAGAACGTCAGATTATTTAGCGATTTTTACTGTGGAACTGTTAGCCATTTTATTGGCACTAGGGTGGGTAGAGGAGGGAAGGCCAAACAGTTACGTAATTTGCTCAGACTCAATGGCAGCTCTGGTTAGCATTTCAAATGGCAAATCTACGTGTAGATCTGATTTGGTGTATGAGGTCCTTCAGTGTTTATATAGATTGGAACGAATGCAAAAAATAGTGTGTTTTTTATGGGTCCCATCCCATGCTGGAGTGAAAGGCAACGAGGTTGCTGACAAGTTGGCAAAAGAGGCACTGAAACAAAATGTACAGCTGGGTGTTTCATTAAGTAAACCTGAAGTTAAAACATTAATTCAATCAGAAATGAACAAGATGTGGCAAGAACAATGGGATAAAGAAATTAAGGGTTGGTTCCTGCATAGAATTCAGAGGCAGGTAGTAGCAAGAAGACAGGGTAACTGGAATAGAAGATGTGAAGTGATTATCACAAAGTTACGCATAGGGCACACATGTCTTAACCACAGCCTGAACATCATAGGAAAACATGGCAAACATGAAACAGGGGTCTGTCCAAAGTGTAATGAGAGAGAAACAGTGGAGCACGTTTTATTACAATGTGAAGCATACAAGTTGGAGAGGATTGAGTTGTTAGAAAAGGTCAAAGCTTTAGGTCAAACAAGATTGAGCTTAGAGGGTTTACTATCATTTTCTACTCTTAGACAATCAGCATGGATGCATGTAATGACATACCTAAAAGATACAGGTTTATTTGACAGAATATAATTTATATTTATTCAACCATTTTCTTTGTTTGTTTTTGCCAAAAAACACTAAAGAAGAAGAAGATCTCAGGATTTGTGTAATCTGCATGTCTATAATATATCATGTTGAGAGAAACAAATCTAATTAGGTTTGGGCAGAGCCATAGAAAACTATGGCTCTGGGTTTGGGTAGTGTCTGTCCCTCCCCCACCCACGTCAGGTACGTGCCTGCGCATGCGCGTAGAAACTTTGTGCCAATTCTCTGAAGCTGTTCAGTTGGAATTCCATGTTCATGCAGCCTCACTGAAGAGAAGATCGGGTACATTTCGACAGAAAGAATAAGAAGAATTCAAAGATATCTCTGCGGTAAGTGAAAACGGGTTTAATGTGAAACATTGTCATACTGACCACTGGGCTTTTTCCTGCATTGAAATCGCCAGTTAGTACTAGCTAACACACATATATACGAGGACCGCTTTTTACACGCTGTCAGGTTGTTAACGTTTGCTAGTAGCTGGTGTTTTGCATAGCCTACATGTGGATTAAAACGTTTGTATAGTGAGTGCTGGCTACACGTGGGTCTAGCTTCAGATATTGCATAGCTAGCTAGCAATAATCTCATTGGCTCATTGGGGGTAATTAGCCCACGTGCGGTGCATCCTTTTTCGACTAGTACAATATTTCGCCTGTGCTTATCTTTATTTTTTTTTATATTACTGTTCATACATCGCTTCATAGTCAAATGTTTCCAAGCGGGGAATTAACCGTGTAGATTCCCAATAAGTGGTCAGTTTATTGCAATAAGCCTCGTTTAATCTTTGTGCGCAAATTCAGACACCTAAAAGTGTGTTTAATGTAGCCTAATATTTCCACAGACCCTACATTGATTCAATCACCTTTTTTTTTTAACACGCTGTCTTCTTGTTAACGTTGACAAGCTGTGAAGCGTTTGTGCTAGCTACATGTGGGGCCAGTTGCAATAATCTCCTTGGTTTCTCTTCATGGGGTAATTAGCCTAGCCTGGTGACACCAGCCTACGTATTTCCGCCTGAATTGATTTCAAGCTCATGAAATGGAGTCACAGGCTGGCAATGGCCAGGCTATAATTAGCCCACGTGTGGTGCATTTGTTTCGACTAGTGCAATATTTCACATGTGCTTATCTTTCACGGGCAGTTTAAAAAATCGGTTGTAATTTGGGTATAATATTTGGTATTTTTTTTTTATATTGCAGTTAATATATCACTTCATAGAGTTGAATGTTTCCAGGCTGAGAAGTAACCATGTAGATTTCCATTATGTGGTCAGTTTATCGCAATAAGCCTCGTTTAATTATTGTACGACGAATTCAGACTCCTTAAAGTGTATTTAATGTAGCCTAATATTTCACAGATTCTCATTTGTTACCGTGTCCGTGTGTGGTGTCCGTGTGAAGGTGTGCTGGTCTGCCAAAGCCTCTATAGCAGTGGTGAGAAGGCTTTTCTTCAAAAGACTTTTCTACTTTATGTAAGGGATAATGTATTGTCCGGAGGTCATTCTCCAAAAATAATTCCCGACAGGGCGAACAACACCCCGACGCGCACTTTCTCTCTCGCGTGCGTCAATTATCTTAAGCTTTTCAGTTGCAATTGCATGCAGTCTCACTACAGGCCATACCTACAACTGGGCTGTACAAGCATTCAAATCTCCAGTGAGTACTACCTAACACAAATATTCAAGCACCTTTTTTTCTTCTTCTTTTTTTAAACCCCGTCATCTTGTTAACGTTCGCTAGCTGTGAAGCGCTTGTAGACGGGGCCAGCTGCAAATATTGCATAGCTAGCTAGCAATTAGCTCCTTGGTTTTGCTTCAACTAGTACAATATTTCACCTGTGCTTATCTTTTTTTCCCGGGCAGTTTAAAAAACAGTTGTAATTTTGGTAATAATATTATTTGGTATCTTTTGTAAATATTACTGTGGATGTCACTGCATAAAGTTAAATGTTTCTAGACGAGGAAGTAACCATGTAGATTACCAATACGTGGTCAGTTTATAGTTTCTTGTACGATGAATTCAGACTAGTGTGTATAATATAGCCTAATATTTTCAGATCCTAATTTGTTACTGTCAGTTTGTGGTTTGAGGGTCTGCCGGTATGCCAAAGGCTCTATAGTAGTGGTGAGTAGGCTATTCTTCACAAGACTTTTCTATTTTATGTAGTGTTAATATTCAATGTATAGGTTTAACACTTTATCTATCTGTCTCTCTCTCTCTCTCTCTGTGTGCGCAGTGAATGTGGAAGTGTAAGGCCTGTTCTACATCTGTTTCAAGTAGGTCTGAACTTCTGAATCATTATAAACTAAAACATATACATTTTGGACGCACCATCCGCTATCCCTGTACATATTTGACCTGCCCATACTCGTTAAAAACATGGAATGCCTTAATTCTTCACCAGAATAGAGTGCATTCCACACAAGTTTCTCAGAAACCAACAGAGCTTTCTATATTTTGTTGTCACATATGTTAATTTAAGGATTTAGCAACAGAGACTACTTTAGTCATATTACCACACATCTTAAGAGGAATGAGTGTTTCCTGCATGTTTTTAGGTTGCGATTTTAAAAGCAATATTTATGGTACTTTTAAAAGTCATAGAAATCGTCACCATACACCACATACACTTACTGACTTCAATCAGACGAAAATTGAATAGACATGACATTCATGATCGGGTTGTTAGAAGGAAGCCTCTGCTCTCAAGAAAGAACAAAACTGCCCGTTTCAACTTTGCCCGAGAGCACTTGGATAAACCAAAGGCCTTCTGGAAATCCCTTCTTTGGACGATCCAATCAAAAGATCAAAGCCAACAATTTTCGTCTGATTTTAGACCCATGTACATTTACCCCAGATGCTGCCAGAGAGGTCCGAAACTCTTTAGAGGTGATGTGTGGGTTGACTTTTACCTGATTTATTCTTCTTCTGGTGCTTCTTGGTGATGGTTTTGATGGGCGTCCACTTCTAGGCAGAGATGCGGTCATGTTGAATGCCCTCCATTTCTAAATTATTTGTCTTCGATGAATGGATGGAGCTGGAATCTTTTGGAGATGGTCTTATAGCTTTCCCAAGACTGATGGGCTGTCAGAACCTTCTTCCTGATGTTCTCGGATATCTCGTTTCCTCTCGGCATTGTTGATCTGTGTGGGTACACCTTGGCACTACAGTAGTTTAGTTGGTTTCCTCTCTCTTTTAATTTGTGATGCCCAACCCTTTTCCTAAGGATGTCTCAGTTGATTGGTTTGCTTAATTGACTAATTAAGCACCCAAATATGTTTCACAGAATCTGTTACCTGCTTGACTTTACCAATACAGGTGGGGGTTCACTTACTTTTGAAATGACACTAATTCCATGTTTCATGTAGTTTTTTGGCTACTCAAACAATTTCCTCTAAACAAGTACATGCAAATGATAAACATAAACCTGACATTTCATCTATGGAAAATTGGTGATAAAAAAAAATGAAAAATCATGGTAAAACAACAGAAAACGCTTAAGTGCTCAAGGGGTTCACATACTTTCAAGTGGCACTGTATGTCTGAGCCGCTGATGACTGATGTGAATCTGCTTGCTTTTGATTCTTTGTGCCCCAGGAACAACTCCAGACCACGAGATGGCGGTAAGATACATCTTTGTGAAAATGTGCCAATTCAGAGTCATCGCCGAGAAACACAAATTTACATGGGTTAAGTTCTATTGGTCTGTTTAGGTTGTCTGGGCAGAACAACAATGCTTTATATATTTAACAACACACTGGCTATGCTAGTTTTGTTTACAATATTGTAACATGACGCTTACATTTGTGCGTTAACATATGCCTAACTACTGTCTGTAAATTCCAACCCAGTTTAATGTAAGCCTGAACATTAGCTAGCTAGCTACGTTAAAATTACTGTACATACCCAGCCATTGAACAAGCATATCTTGCTTGAGGAATACTGATTTAATTAATTTAACTTATTTAATTTTCATTTAATTTATGTATTATCACAATGAAATTAATTCTCAGATGACTTTTCCTCTCTACATTTTGAAGTAAAATGCAGATCAGTTTTAAGTGGCACAAAGATTCAGTGAAGACACGTGCATGTCCATGTTCCTTTATTCACGCTGTTATAGGGGGAAAACCTACTTGAGGTGACCGTGACGGAGGCAGAGTTGGTCCTTCATAAAAAGAAGAAGAACAAGAGCAAGAAGCAACTTTTAGAGGCGATGCCAGAGGCTGGCAGTCCTATCGAGACAACCACTACGAAAGTGGACTCTCATAAGAAACATGAGCACAAAAAGAAGAAAACAAAGAGTGAGAAAGATGACTGTAGACCCGTCTAGGGCCAGTGTGACACAAGAGAAGGGCAAATCAAAAAGAAAAGAAAACGCGATGCAGAGAACGTAAGTGTGGAACAAGAGGGTGCAGATGATGCTGCTGCTCTGGAGACAGAGGTGAAGAAGAAGAAGAAAAGAATTGAATAGCCAGACCGTCCTGTAGCGAAGGTCAGAAAGACACCCACACAGCCTGCTGCAGACACACACTCTCCCACAGACGCTCAGCTTCACCCAGATGTTGTGCATAAAAAGCTTGTGGTGGAAATTGACGATGCCATCAGGAAGGTTCAATACAAGTTCACCAACACTGAGGATGTGAAGAATATCGTCAGATATGACCTACCCCGCTACAAAATGTACAAGAAGCAAGGTGAGTAAGCAAGCTTGATTTTAGCCATTGTGAGTATCCAAAGCCTGCAGTGCACTGTAAAACAGGGTGATTAAGTTTGCATTTTCAAAGGGGAGGAGTTTATCTTCATTCAGGCCATAGGGGATATGTGAGGCCTGCAGCATTGTTATGTATATATTGCCCAGGACCTTTTCTCATGATTCTGGTATGGTTTGTTATGACATTCTGAGTTAAACATCATTTAGATTTTTGTGTTTGAGAAGTTGAAGGACCACTGACCACTTGAGGGATAAATTCAGTCATGTGATCCAGGGTTTTTGTTTTTACCGCTCTTCCTCCGCCCCCACCATGCCGCAGGGATCCCTCTGCGAACGGGGCGGTTCAGCACGGCCGAGAACGAGCAGCTGAATCGGAATGTGAAGGACTTTCTGGCCCTTTCTGGTATTGACAGCGAGTTGAAGCTTTTCAGACCCACACGCTTCCCAGATGAGAAAGAAACCATCCTAAGGCTGAAGATGAGGTTCAACTTCCTCAGGTGTTTATGTGAGTATAGATATCAGATGTCAATGCATGTATGAGTGAGACATGTGAGTGAGTGACACAGGCTGAGTTTTGTTCTGTGAGTGTGCCCACTGCTGTCATACCTACATACTTTTTTTTTTTTTTAGATGTTACTCGTCAAATTGTATCAAGTTACTGGAAGTTAGAGATGTACATCAGTGCAGCCTGCAGTGCAGCAGTGAATTGTGTCCTGTTCCTGAACAGGTGCCGGGATCCCTCGTTCCTGGAACTCTATTCTTAACAGAGCAAGGAGGATGTGCAACAGCGAAAATTACAAGGGGAGGTAAACACAAGCTTCTCAAAAATGGGTTGTCTTTATAAAGAAATGTGCCCAGACAGACATTTTAATGAGGCCTCAGGTGACTTAAAGTTCCCCCACCAGGTGAGCAGCACAGTGGGGTTCAGTGTGTGTGTGTGTCTAGTGATGAAACTGCAGGGTCATGTTGGGGATGTTTTATCAGTGTTATGAATCTGTGTGAGAGCAGCGTCATGTTGGGGGTGTTTCATCAGTTTTATTGACAGAGATAATTTCTAAACACTATTAATGACTTAAGAATATATTAAACCAAGTGCCTTGTGTTAATAATTACCTTGCATGAATCATGTGTTTATGTCAGCAGGGACATGGCTTTTCTGTGTTTCTGTGTGTGTGTAACTTAGATTATAAGGTGCCACTTAGTCTGCACATATGTGTAAAAGGATGTTTTGGACCAGATGTGATAAGAAGGGTCTAAACTGACTTCTTTACAAGACAGAAAGCAAAGTAAGATATCCAAGGACGTCGAAGACCCACCATGTGTTTATCCCTGCTGACGTACAGTATTAATTTGGGCCAAAAATTACTAAACTTCTATCTATATAAACCTTCTGCGATGGGTTTAATATTGCTTCTCTCTCTCTCTCAACTGCTGCAGTACCATGTACTAGCCCTTTGCCAACAGACTGACCAAACTCCCTGTCACAATCGGGCCGGTCATACAGGCACATTACCCCTGCCGTAGTCTCATATTAGTTGATGGAGCTGGAAGGGCTTCTGTGGCTTGACTATACAATCAGTATAATAACCAGTGTGGGTAGAATTTTAGTAGAATATTAACAATCAGGATAAACACTAGGATATTCATGATAACAAGCTATTAAGACTACTGTACTACTAAAAATAAATAACCTTCGTCCCATCTCCAAACTGCCATTTCTCTCAAAAATCCTGGAAAGGTAGTGGCATCACAGGTCCATGCCCATCTCTCCAACAATAACCTCTATGAACAATTCCAATCCGGTTTTCGCCCCTGCCACAGCACAGAAACGGCCCTCATCAAAATCACTAATGACCTCCTGATGGCAGCTGACTCAGGACTATTATCCATCCTCATCCTCCTTGACCTGAGCGCGGCTTTTGACACCATATCCCACTCCACCCTCCTTGACAGACTAGCCTCCATTGGCATAACTCACACACCCCTGGACTGGTTCCGCTCATATCTCTCTGGACGTACTCAGTTCATCCAGTTAAAATCATTCTCATCCCACCCATCCCCCCTCTCCACTGGTGTTCCCCAGGGCCCTGTCCTTGGCCCTATCCTATTCATCATATACCTCCTCCCACTTGGACTGATTTTCCGTAAATACAATATTCATTTCCACTGTTATGCGGATGACACCCAGCTCTACGTTTCCACCAAACCCACTTCCACCTTCCCACCCTCCTCCCTCTGTGCCTGTTTACAGAAATCAAATCCTGGTTTTCTTTAAATCTCCAAACACACCCTCGACAAACACCCCAGTTTCACCCTCACCATAGATAACTCCTTGGTTACCCCCTCTCCTCAGGTTAAAAGCCTGGGTGTCTTCCTCGACAGCACCCTATCATTCAATACCCACATCAACAACACCATCCGATCTGCCTACTTTCACATCCGCAATATCAACCGCCTCCGCCCCTCACTCACTCCCAACACCGCCGCAATCCTGGTTCACTCCCTTGTCACTTCCCGCCTGGACTACTGCAATTCCCTTCTCTTTGGTCTCCCACACAAACTCCTCCATAAACTTCAACTGGTACAAAATGCTGCTGCCCGTATCGTCACTAGAATGCCATCCATCAATCACATCAACCCCGTTCTACATCAACTCCACTGGCTTCCCATTAAACACCGCATAAATTACAAAATCCTCCTCCACACATTTAAGGCAATCCATAACCTCGCCCCTCCATACCTCTCTGACCTCCTCCACATCAATGTCCCTACCCGGTCTCTCAGGTCTGCCTCCTCCATCACCCTGACCGTCCCCCAAGCCCATCTGTCCACCATGGGATCCAGAGCCTTCAGCCGCTCTGCCCCTCACCTCTGGAACTCCCTCTCCACTGACATCAGGAACATTGACCCTTACTCAATCGCTCTTTTTAAAACACAAATCAAAACTCACCTGTTCAAGCAAGCCTATAACCTGTAAAGTTGTTGCTGTATTATGTATAATTCAATGTTTTATTCAATGTTGTAAGGCGACCTTGGGTGTCTTGAAAGGCGCCCTATAAAATAAATGTATTATTATTATTATTACTACTACAAAATGATTGACACTATTGATATGAGTTACTTTTTTCTCGGTTTAAATATGCATCAAGTCTGGGACTAGGGATATGTGAGGGGCCTTAGGGGCGACCGAGATAACTATCTACACTCATGCCCGCTGAAGGGGTGACCGAGATAACTATCTACACTCATGCATGCTGAAGGGCCTTGTTTTCCAGAGTAGCCGCAGGGCTTAGTGTGATCGCGGTATTCGACTGGCTTGTGAGTGTCATCTTCTTTTGTCATTTCTTGGCATGCTTTCCAGGTGTAACCGGCAGAACTATGGTCCTGTCCCTCAGCAGCCACCGTAGATTCTGGCTTGCTCTGCCACGCCCCTAGGTAGCATGTAGTGGCTGGCATTCATTAGCACAAAATGCCACCAGTATATAACAGGCTTTCCAGGTAGGTGGTAGCGATGTCTGGGCTACAGCATCCCTTCTGTCGACACTGTTGCTGCTAAAAGGTGTGTCACCAACTCTTCCGGGTAGCGTGAGAGTGCTACCGAAGGTGTTGGTCGGATGACACTAAGCGAGTGAGAAGACTATTGGAGGTAAATGTGACGAATGGCTTTTACATCCTCGTTTGTTGGCTGACGTCCTTAATGTCTGTTTTAACTGTTTGCTCATGTAGGTTGGTGGCGACGCCAGAATACCAATTGTCCGTGTTTGTTGTTTGTCATTGCTGAAGGTAACCTGAGGATGTTATGGTCTCATTTGCTAAAAATACATGTTGATTCTGTATGATTAGATGAATCATTTTATTTCCTTTCTTCAGATTTGCCACTGCTGCTTTGTTTTGCCTTAAATTTAGTTTCATTTCAGTTTTTGCTCGTTGTAGTTTTTGGTTTGTTTGTTTTCATATTTGTTTGTTGGACCTAGCCTAGGTGTGAGCTAGGTTTAGTGTACTACATTTTATTATTTTCTTTCAGTATTTATCCCCTCTCCTCTGGCTGCCCCAGTTTGGTCCCTAGTGAATGAACCTTTTTGATGCTGAAACTCGGCCTAGTTTCAGCCCAATAGGCTTAACCCCAACTCCTCTTCCCCCTTCCTCCCCAGAATATCACAGCTGTCTGCGGGGCAGGTTATCGGACCTGAGTCTTTTTCTTCGGGCACTGCATGCCCTTGAGTGGTAATGCGCACCTCACGATTTGTTGATACCTGTTTGAGTGCATGTTCCTATGTGTGTTGTGTGCAGAGTTTGTGTGAGTAGGAGTACAAATCCAGAGCACGGGTGGCGTGTCGGTCTCATTCCCCTTTTCTTCAGACAGGTAACCTCCTTGTAACAGCTGCTCCCTATGCCCCCTACCATCCTGGTGGCAGCCGGTACCAACTCTCCAGCCCTTCTCAACTCTCCCGCCATCCTCCACCCATAGAAATTGTATAAATAAATATGGTAATTTTTATCATTTGAGTAACTTGTCTCTGTCCTTACTAGAGCGAACCTGAGCGAGAAACCACTTGTCTCTCGAAAAGGTATACATCATATCCACCCTATATCTTGGTGTGAAAGCCACCAGGTGGCGTAGTCGTGTCCAGAGCCAAGACCTTAAAATTCCTTTAGGTTACACAGGCATCTCTTCAGATACTGCTTGCCAATGGACCCTTCCGCAAACTCCGCCCCCCTTAGCAACGGTTGCTATATCAGTCAAGCATTCACGTTTCCCAGGTTCTCAGCATTGGTATGAATGGCGTGGCAATGTGTTTTCAACCGTGTCAATTTCAGCTCTACCCAAAGAAATCACAAGCATTTTTTGGAAAAACGGTAAGATCTCAGATCGAAGCAGGCAAAAAGGTCTGCAATATGCTTATATGGGCTACAACCGCGACATTACATGCCGTGTTTGTAGACAGACAAATGCTAAGGCTAACAGGTTCATTCCAGCTATGTTTATGTGTTCTATTATCTACACAGTCGCCGCTACGCAAACATGTAAGGTGGTAAAACTGAATCGTATTTTAAGCAAGGGTTTTCTCACGTTTTCGATGCAGTGGGCAGATTTTAGCGACATAGCTTCTTGGAACAAACGTAGGTGCTTCTGTTTACGTAGCTGACATTCAGCTGATGGGGGGGTCGTCCACATTGTTTGATCCACAGCTGGCATTTCTCTCTCTGGGTCTTGGGTTTCGGGAAGGGATAAAATGTTACCCCTCCCAGCCTTTTTGGATATCGGCTGTCAGAATTACACACTCCATAAGCGCAACGTTTCATTTTCTCTTCTCGAGCAGACGTCTCTATCATTGACTTCCATTCATCAAAATGGCTCGCTTGACTGAGGTCCCGAGCTTAGTAACCGTTGCTATGCTATGATTGATCAGTTACCGTTTTGGGGAGTGGTCGCGGAAGGGTCAATTGCATGAACCGCATGAACTGTTACTGCAATCTATTGTCTGAAGTTGCACTCGCGCTGTTTCATAAGACCTAGCCATGTACTGTATATTGCTTTGTCTAGTGTCAAATCAGACCCGACATTAAGCAGCTTTTCATGAATTTTATGTGAATGTATTCTGAACACCACACGATCCCTTATCATTTATTCACTGTTAGCATATCCAAAATCCTTTGTAAGCAGTCTCAATTCTGTGATAAACTGTTCAAAAGGCTTGCTATTTTAAAACTTTGGCTTTTGCCTCTGTTAATATCCATGTGTGATAGATGTCTCTACCTTTTCCTCAGACCCACAAAAGAAGATAGCTACACTTCTCCTCTTCAGTTTTCTTCTTAAACATCAATTCACATGTATCGCCATGCTACAGGCAGGATGATGAAATCCCAATTCATACGAGTTTGAAGGAACTCCAGCAACGTCCATTCTTTTTCAAGTGTTTTCCAAGTTCACTCTGACATCATATCTTGTTTCGTATTGTACGTACAAAAATCAGGAGCAAACCGACGTGCTATAAACTGTATTTTATTAGTACTAATGCGGGAGTAACATAATGTGTGACCTGGCTGGGTCACGTCTCACTCTAAACGTACACTGAGGATGTGCAGTAGGAATGCAACATATAAATCATGAAGCGCACTGATTGGCCAGCAGGAATATATCAAATAATATTCAAAGTGAATATGACACCCCGTTTTAAGTATCTGGGGGTGCAGCTCACTGCGAATCTAACATGGACCCTCCACACACAACATCTGACAAAGGCATCTAGGCAGCGGTTGTACTTCCTCCGGAGGCTGAGGTTTCCCCTCCCCAACATACCTCAGATGATTTGATAGTAAGTGTAGTAAACTCTACTCTATCCCTTATAAGATTGTAAAATACACATTATATTATATCTTAAACAAAAATTTGAGTAGGAAAGGATAGTACAATCCCTGTCATTTTTTAAGTTATTTACTGTATGTAATAGAGCATTGTCTTACATTATATTTGAAGTGAAACTTCCCATTTGTTGAACTTCAGTAATACATTGTGTAATATTACTATATGGTTCATGTGTAAGCAAGTATGAGTTAAACTTACAGTAGCTATTAGAGTGAGTTTGTTGTTCTTGTGGCCTGTGAGTGACCGCTCGGTCACCCCAAGTTTTTGTGATGTGGCATCTGGAAATAGTGGTGAAGAGGAACAAACCACGGTGTAGAGAGGATAGATTTTATACAAAAATACATATTGGTATTTATTTGGCTCCAACACCAAACATACAAACAAACATAAATATGTAGTTAAATAGTACTCAAAACTAGCTTACTTTACACAGCAATGCAACCATATTCCAACCGTATTTCAATAGCATGTCATTGCATTCACCTCACATCAACAAGTACTCCTCTCTACCACCCCTTCCAAAGGAATGAAGCATGTCAAATAATGCTGCCCATTTGGCTAGAATGGAACAATAAACTCCAATTGGATCTAACCATGTCAGTGGGGTTAGTCCTGTAATTTACATAATACATTACATTAACAAATACACCAATTCACCACCAAGTTCACCAATGATCCCACAGCAATACATTTACCATATTTACAGCTCTTACACATATGACCCAGATATTAATAAACATTCATAACAAACGTTACATCAAACACCCCCCTCATGCCAATTCCCATCTCCCTCCCTCGAGGGACGTGGATAAATAGTACCGCTCCTCAGCAGCGCACACTTTCACAAACAGGCAGCAGTACTACGGAAGTGTGAGTATGTATGTATGTATGCAGGGGTTAAATTGGGATTTTCTATGTGGGGGGGCTCTGGTCCGGAGGGGCAAATTTCACTAATCTTTTGTGGATTATGCAGTAAATAAGTTGCCAAATTAAACAAAAAACACATCACTGTTAAAGTTGTATTAGTATTGATTGATTCACATCCATATGAATGGATGACATGACAAACAAGTGGTGGGAAATGGAAAGTATTTGTTAGGTTACTTTTCTCTGATCACATTTTTTTTATTTAAAAAATATTCACAGGGTCAATGCTAAAATACACTACTCACCCGAAAGCCAGATATCCCTAACTTTTTGTGAATAGTGTATGTTCAAGGACCAACGCATAGCCACGAGGAAGATTCAGGTGATGAGCAACCATCCACAAGCAGTGAAGCTATCAGCCAACAACTCCAGCATTTTTTATATGTTGCTTAATATGTACTCTGTAGATTTTGAGTGTGTTTGATGAGGTCACATTAAGAGCTGATTCCTAGATACAAATAAGTTTGAAATTCATCCAGCTAGGAATGAGAAATGTGATTCGGAGATCGCATAGACTACTTGCTAAATCATTTAGAATTAGCAGCATTGTTCTTTTTAACTAGCGCTTGCGAGTTGTCACACCAGTAGCAGGCTATCCCTGCATGTCTAAGGTTAATTGTTCCTGCTTAATTAAAATGCAAGCCCATATCTAATGATATTAGCCTATTGGTGATGATCGACCTCTTTCAAAATACCGTGCACCTTTAATTTTGTTTCTCTTACCTCGCCATGTCTGATGATGACCGAATTGACGTTGTGTTGTCTGATCTGGGAGGAGGAGCTTCTGCGCAAGTTTCGTGCGCGATATGCCTACTTCTCAAACTTGCTCCAGATGTCTAGGCCAGCCTATCCCTACCATTATTTAGAATAGTTTTTTAAAACAACAAAGATTTGCAATGGAAAAGTTGTAAATGAGTAGGACAACATTGCTTGTGAATGGACTAGGCAGACTGCCAAAATCGGCTGGAGCTGCTGCGCAGCAGATCTGCTTTGCAGAACTCTAGACCCGGCCGCTTATGTGCCGGGGCTCCACCCCGGACAGCCCCGGCCCAATTTAACCTCTGTATGTATGTATGTTGTAGTATGAATGAACCAACCGGTGTTGTATACTGTAACAGAGATTATATGTGATGACGAAGTGGGTACCGCACTAGGGCATGGATTGTAATGTTGATGCAACAGGTGAACAGGTGAAGATGTGTGGTGTTCTACCGCGGGAAAATTGCAGCCATGTAATGGCGTTCGTGTCTGAACTCATGTCAACTCTAACTCCGCTAACAATGGCAGTGACATACACGAATGGGTGCGTGTGTGTGTGTGTGCATACGTGAGTCCAATGTCTGTCTCTCTCCCGCTCCTGCGGGGCAACGACTGTAAAGTTTCCTTCTCCCGGTTTTGCGGGGCAATGTGATGAATATAGTCAGTGGCGATTTTAGCCTGAAATTTCTGGTGGGGCAAATTTGTTTGACCTCATGTAATCGTCTTAATAATAGAGGTATCTGATTATTATTTATGTAGACCAGTACGATAAACTATTGGCTACATTTTGAGTACCAGCAGGGAGCAGAAATCCTATTTCAAATACATTTCACATGCTTTAGCGCTCAGCGCGCCACAAAGATCAAAGTAAAATGATTGTAACAAATTAAAAACAGACACATAGCTCAAATAACTTGCATCATTTATTAAGCTTGTGGCACACGTGTGGTATACAATATGAAGCAAAAGGCACAACTAGCAGTTAGCCATGTCTTTCTGTCATACCATTCCGTCTTCAAAGTTCAAATCACTTTCTCACCATGCTGCAGTCTGACTGGCCCAAAACGTTTAATTTCGAATTTCTCTTCCAACGAAAATGTATTAAATTGCACCCTCAACAAATAGTCTACATTATTCATTGTAGTCTGAATTAAAACACTTCCCAAATACTCAACAACTAGCGATAGCTAACCAGTAGTAACGTTACTGGTAATGGACTGTCTGATTGATATGATCTTTTTGTCTCGGGGTACATTCGCATGATCCCAGTCTACATTATGTAGAATACGTAGATTACGCAGTTTACGTCTAGGGGCAAATTTCAAATTGCCCCTCGTTTTAAATGTTAACTTTGGCCTGTGTGGTTCGCGCTCATTGGTGTTTCTATGGTAACGGAGGGGCAGCGTGGGTCTTTGCCCTCCCGGAAACGGAAATATAGACATAGATGTCGCTGCCAAATGTGAGGACCCGCCTGATGTGAGTCCGCATGCGCAAACTTTGCGACATTAATGTAGTACAACAAGCCAGGTAATGCTGGTGGTGTAGGCTACAGCATGAAGTGGAATGACAAGCGCATTTGTTTACGTTTGAAATCCACCAAGGTTTATGATGTTAAGCTTCATGTTTATTGAATTATTAGTTAAGCAATGCATTCATTAGCCTACTAGTAACAGTAATACAACATAGCCCCATATGTTGACACTGAGCCTTATGCTGTAAACCGTTGACAAAATTATAAAACACTACGTTAAATAAACCTACATTATGCGTTAAGAGAAGCCAGATACGTTGATATTAAACCATGTATGAGCATGCACGTCTTGGATAGTTTGCTCCTGAGCCTTCTGCTGTAAACCGTTTGTGTTTGTGCATGCGGACTCACATCAGGCAGCGGCGGACTCACATCAGGCAGCGGACTCACATTTGGCAGCGACAATATCAACGTTCACTCGTGTCTATGGCAGGTACACAGGCAGATAAACACACGAATCAAATTACTCCAAAACAAAACTATAATGCTTGTGAGTCAAGTTTATTCACACAAATATTTACACTACTTTGCATATAAATATATAGTTTGCCACGAAGTAGGAATGGATTGAGCCTTCTGCTCAACAGCGCCATCTGGTGGGGCACTGCCTAATCTAGAAACGCCACTGAATATAGTCCATGCTACTGCCCACGGTGGAAAGGGGCATTTCCACATGGCCTTAACGTAATATAAATAATGGAGTGGTTTGTCAAGGGAGCTGCAGACTTGTTAACTTAGATACTTGTCCTAGAACGGAGAGTGATACTTACCAATAGTCCAGTCAAGATCTATGTAGAGCATTAGGTTGAAACCAAGAAAACTGTATTGTATTATTAAAGTAATGTCTCCATGCATCTTGTATGTAATTTATGATACACAATTGATGAAATAGCTCATTGATTCCTTTTAGAACGAAGCTGTCAATTTCTCTAGCTTCATTTTTTGACGTAAAAGGTTGTTTTATTGCTTCATATTAGGCGTCATTTTTCGACCTGCAAGGATGTTTCATTGAATCCTATTACACCGAAGCTGTCAAGTTATCGTGCGTCAGTTTTCGACGAGCAAGTTGTGGTGATATACGTTAATAACATTTAGTACTCCAGTTCCCAGCATGCTCAGTAGAGTTACGCATGCGCATTAGATGTAGAACACACTGTGCAGGTGTGCAGACACTAGGGAAATTATCAGCAGCAGCACTGTGTTTAATAAAACTACGATAAGTTTGGAACACGTCTCGCCTGAATGAGTAACGGACATGACACAAGGGTGTTTCATTGATTCTTTTTTCAACGCGGAAGGGTGATTTTAGCTGTGAAGTGAGCAACAGCACATTTACCCACGTCCGGTGAATTAGGAAAATAAATACGCAACTTCCGGTTTCTAGGCGTCAGTAGACTAGGGGCAATTTCAAATTTGCCCCTAGACGTAAACTGCGTAATCTACGTATTCTATGTAATATAGACTGGGATAATGCGAAACCCGCGAGAACTGTACCCCGACACTAAGAAAAAAAAACATAGTCAAAGATCATATCAATCAGACAGACCATTTGCCAGTAACGTTACTGCTAGTTAGCTATCGCTAGTTGTTGAGTATTTTGGAAGTGTTCTAATTCAGACTACAATGAATAATGTAGACTATTTGTTGAGAGGGCAATTTAAATTTCACAGCATGCTCAGTAGAGTTACGCATGCGCATTAGATGTAGAACACACTACATGTGCAGACATTAGGGACATTTATCAGCAGCCTTCACGTGCAGCAGTCTTCACGTGCACAATCGTTTGAAGTTAGAAGATCGAAGACCGAGGTGAGCGACAAAGCAAATACAACGATGTAGAGTTATAGATTTGCTTGTGATTTGCCATGAAACATCAACTAGTAGCTATCTGTATTTAAATAGAATAACTTCTATTCTATAAGTAATAATAACTAAAGTTGGCTTGCATCCCTAAACTAGCCGAAAGTGGGCTTGTATCGCTAGACTAGCCCTTTAACTAACCACCGCTAGGAAGCTAACCCTGTATATTTCCATTCCTTCACGTAGAAATTGAGTTTGTCCGTGACTTTACATGCACAATTGGATGGTGATTGTTGATGACGTGTTGTTGATTAGACAGAAATCAAATACAACGATGTAGAGTTATAGATTATTTTACGATTTGCCCATGAAACATCAACTAGTAGCTTGCATCGCAAAACTGGCCATGTGCACTAGCAAGCTAGCCCTGTATTTTTCCATTCCTTCACGTAGAGATTTAGTTTTCTGAGGATGAGTGCGCAAGAAGAACGCGATATTTTGAAAAGCTTGGATGAGCTGGTTCAGCAGCAGGAGTTTGATGACCTCCTTGAGGGGGCGGCGGCCTTAGACTATGATCATTGGCCTTTGTCTACACCCATGACAAGTTGAATGAAGCAAAGACATTAGTATCCATATGGCCCTACCTGTTCATAGGTTTGTTCTAAGCTAGACATCCCTGTTTGACGTCAAGACACATCCATTCCCTCCCCTAAACCCATGCATTAATTCTACAGTATAAAACTGTACAGTTAGCCTTCTATTTATCAACTAATGGTATACATGTAGATTGTGTATAGGTACTTTGAACATTAATGTAAAGTGTTAGACAAATATGCTGCTCTAAGAGATGTTTGTTGTTTTCTGCATTACAGCTGAACACCGTCCTAAAACCGGTCACAGTTCACACCCTAATCCGGAGGCGACCTTTGCTCAAGAGACTGCTTCGCAGACAGTCTCGGCTGGTATGTATTTCATTACATATGGTCTGTGCATAATGTCTTGTACCAACAACTTCTCCAAAACAGGCTTTATGAGAACGCTCGCTGTTGATAAGCAATTGCCAAACACCATTCACTGTTCTATCTGTCATATAATAATCTATTATTGTTATCTGTAACAATGAGGTCCATGTTTTTTGCTAGTTTTATGGATGATTCAAAAACAACCATGGGCCATTCATAACCACACCATGTATTTCTCAATTCAAATAGAATGTCTTCTGCAAGATCTGCAACACAGCCTGAGCTGCTCTGATGAAGAGCTAACTGAAGCAGCAGCAGGCCAAAGGGCTCCTCTGGCTTTTCAGGATTGGAGCTTTCGCAATGCTCTCTTTTCTGAGAGATGGAGGGAAAAGAGACCCTCTCTTCTTAATAGCATGCTGGCCAGGGAGAACGTTGCAACAAATATCTGCAGCCATTGTGGGAACAACTGCGTGGCTATTAGATGCAGAGATTGCCTTCCATGTCCCTTTCTCTGTGCTGAATGTGACATCAGCAAACACACCAAGACCTCAGTCCTTCACAACAGAGAGGCCATGTGTGCTGGCTTCTTCCAACCATTGTCTCCAACCACTTGTGTTGTTGATAAGGCACTTGCAAACTGTGGTAAGTTTCACACTGCTTTTTCTGAGTGAGTTTGTCTGTCACTAATTACGAATTGGTCTAACATATGTGTAATCTCTTTCAGTCCGATTTTTGCCTATTGAGATGCCTGTCAGCATCTGTGGCTGTCCCCCTGAAGCACTGAGGGTGATCAAAGGGAAGGCAGTGGCTTTGGTCACAATAAATGGTAATTATGCAAAAGATTTCCTTTGTCCAGTGTCAAACTCTCTATCAACAACTCGTATGTCGCATGCTACATGACATTTTAACCCTGGAAACTTTAACATTACTGTGTTTGTAAATGTTACTTTGTAGGACGGTATGATCTCAACATGCCTGAGCTGACCTGTGAGGGATGCCAGGCAAGTTGGACTGCAGGACTTGATGATCTGGTAAATAGTGGATACTGGCCTGCCACCCTTCATTTTTCTGAGACGGACCTGTTTCATACATTTGAGGACATGAAGATGGCATCGCCAGGGATGTCCTTTCAGGCATATTTAAGAATGCTTGAGAAGCGGACTGTTCGCTTTGGCCGCGTAAGTGTTTCTTTCTTCATTCGGCAAGATCATAAATATGCTTGTGTTGAAATGGAACGATTTTTGTTTAAAAATTAGTTTTGTGCTTTTTCTTTTTAACATAGACAGGTAAGATCTCATCAGATAGCTTCCAAAAAAGCTTTTTTGAATGGGCTCTGTGCAGTTTGAGGTCGACTCCACCTGCAAGGAGGAGAAATTCGTTTGTCCTGCCTGTATCCCAGCAATGCTTGCTGTCTCGGTGGATGGAAACCGCAAGCATTACCGCTTTAAAAGTACAGCAAGGTATACAACAATGTACACACGCACACTGTTTAAATGGCAAAAATAGATAGTCATGTTTTGTACAACAAGTAAACTTTGACTGTATGGCATGTTAAAAGATGAGGTGTTTTGAATTGGGGTTGTATGAGGTACTTATCCATGGTCAGTCTGTTGCCTATAGCAGACAATGGTCAGCCCATCTAGCCCATGCCTGTCATTTGGAGAAGCAGACAAATGTAACATGCAAGTTTTACAGTTGAGTGCCAAGAAAAAAAGGCCGTCTGAGCACTGTGTACCTCACCACCATCCCTTTGAAATGTCTTTTTATTTCTTGTTGTTCTTTTTAGATCTCAGGAGCCAGCCATTTTTGAAGGGGTCTTCATCGCAAAAGATGAAGATGTGGCCAAATTTGTGGATCACATCCACAGCAAATCTAAACATGTAATAACAAACGTGCATTTCTATCTGATTATTATAACAACATTATAATAATTATAATAATTTGTAGTCTGTCAGTACTCCCTTGCATTGTGGTATCTATCTGTATACCTACTATGTTCCTTGTCTCCTATAGATGTAAAATTGTTCCCTGTAATTGCTATTGTAGCGCCTCTCTCGCTTGGTGGAGCTTTATGAGAGGTGGCTAACCTGAATTCTTAAAATAATCTGTGTGGCTCCTTATTTAACTTAAGATATGCTATGCAAATCAATACACACAACTGTTTAAAAAAACGAACTATTTACTTATTAAACCAATGCAATTATTCAGTAGTAATTTCAATTCACATTCAATACAGTACAACACATGGGCCCAACGAAAATAAAACAGCCGGCAACATGACACAGTATGCAGTTTACCCCAGTTCAACGTTGCAAGCCTGAACGTCGCTTGGGTTCGTTGAAGCCAAAAACAAAATGGCTGCTTCACCTTGAGGGCAAAATTAAACGTGATATGGTACCTTGCATCAATGAGCCTGTGTGTGTCGCCACACACACAGCAGAGGAAAGGCGGCAGCAGGTGGAGACCAACCCAGGATCCAGATGACGAGAAGAGTCGACTATCGTCACCCGATGCAGAGTCAGACGATGGATGGCAGGGTTCCACGGACTTAGCTACTGCAACGTTAGCTAGTCGCTAGCTTGTTGGCTTAGTCCCAGCCTGAAAACTAGCCACTTGTCCAGCAGCTAAACTACTTATTTTACACGGTTGAGTTATCCACTCAACTATCCAAAAGCAATAAGAGTCCTAGTCGAACTCACTTAACTGGTGAACACTTTAAATATCACTTCTTTCTCCACAATACCGTTAACCTTCTCTATCCACCTGCTCACTCCACGCTATCCCATCACTCTCTCGTTTTCTTAACGTCTCCCTCTACTCCACCCACTTCCCTGTCCTTTGACCTCAGATGTAATTCGCTCATAATCAAACAGTACAGCAATAAAATACATTCACAAACATTTTCAGAAATGCATTACACCTCAAACAATAAACATTTTAAATGAATTACCTTTTAACCTTAATGCTATTTATTATATCATGAACTTATTTATTCTGCCTTATACTATTTATAAAACTATTATATTTATACTATTAATGAAATTCAACAGGGTTACACCCTCCCCCTTTTAAACGTCTGTATGTCCTCATCAGACACTGACTAACTTAAACTAAGGAGTCTTCCTTAAGGTGTAATAACTCTAGTGACAGTGTCCTATTTTAATGACTATGCCTCTGTGGACAATAGTTACTGGCTGATCTCTGGACCTACCAGGATGATCATAGGTTAGTCTAATAGTCGGCTTTGCAGCTCTTTTAGGTCTAGGCTCAGATCTGGTTATCACTCTGTCTTCCTGGACCTCAGATACATCTTCTTCAGACTCCAATCCAGCTTCACTGGTCTCTTCCAGAGCTATTACTGGATCACACTCTTCATTCTCTTCATCCGCAGATTCCGTTTCAGAGTTGTGGTCATTTTCTTCAGAATCTGAATCATCCTCCTCCACAGGTTCAGCTGTAGGGTCATTGAAATGTCTTGGTTCAGGAATACCATCAGGCTCTAACTCAATGTCCTCTTCAGGCTCAGGGTCATCTCCTTGGTCAACTTCTGGCCTGGCAGTATGCATCACTCTTGGGCCAAGCTCTCTCCGAGTGGCACGGTGAGGGCCATAGTATTCCATGTCAGAGGACGAATCCGAAAACTCCAGTAACTCCTGAGTCTCTGGTCTCAAGTCTCGGTGGCTTTTCTTGTGAGTACTTGCTCTGGTCTTGGGCCTGGCAGGTGGTTCTTCAACCTGGGTGGTAGATGGCATTCTCACAAGCTGTCCAATAGGCAGGAGATGGTCCCTATGCATAGTCTTCGTACCTGGTGTTCCATCCTCCCTTTTGATCTTGAACACAGGTAGGTTGGGCATCTTTCCCACGACAACATAGGGGTTAGGATTCCACTTACTTTCCAGCTTGTGCTTGCCTCTCAGGCCTAGGTTCCGGAGCAGAACTCTGTCACCTATCTCGATGGACTGAAAGGTAACTCGGCGGTCATACAATCTCTTGTTCCTCTGGTGCCTTTTGTCAGCAGCATGAGAGGCTAGCTTGTAGGCCTGCTTCAAGTCTTCCTTCAACTTTGTGACATAACGGGTGTGGCCTGCATCTTCTATGCCATCTGGTGATGTTCCAAAGCACAAGTCAACAGGAAGTCTAGCCTCTCTGCCGAACATTAGGTGGTAAGGCGAGTACCCTGTGGCATCACACTTCGTGCTATTGTACGCGTGGACCAGGTAAGGCACATGTTGGCTCCAGGTACGCTTCTTCTCGCGTCCCAGTGTACCAAGCATGGAGAGTAGAGTTCGGTTGAACCTTTCTGGCTGCGGATCTCCTTGAGGATGATACGGCGTTGTCCGCGACTTGCGAATTCCCATCAAGGTCAACAGCTCTCGGATCAATCGGCACTCAAAGTCTCTTCCTTGATCTGAATGGATCCTTGAAGGCAGTCCATAATTTACAAAATACTTCTCCATCAAGATCTTGGCCACAACATGGGCCTTCTGACTCTTCGTTGGGAAAGCCTGGGCGTATCTCGTGAAATGGTCTGTGACCACTAAGACGTTGCTTATGCCTTTGGAGTCAGGCTCCATGGAAAGGAAGTCCATGCACACTAGGTCCAAAGGCCCCTGGCTTACGATCTGGTGCAATGGAGCAGCTCTCTGTGTAGGGGTCTTGTGAGCGACACACTCTCCACAGTTCCTCTCACACCTTATTCCACATTGATCGACATCCTTGGCCAAAAGAATCGACTTCGAAGGAGGTCAACAGTTCTCTCCTGTCCAAGGTGCCCCAGGTCATCATGCATGGCTTGCATAACTCTCTCACGGAACTCCTTTGGTAGGACGAGTTGACTGACCACTTCTCCGGAGGGTTTCTTACTCAAACGGTACAACATTCCATCCTTCATGGTGAGCTTCCCCGTTTCTCTTTTCAGTCTTGAAAGCTCTTGACTCATCACATCTGGCCAGCGTCCATGCTTGACGGCCTGGATGGCTGGTCCGATAGCTTCATCATCTTCTTGAGCCTTCCTGAGATTCGGTTTGGACATGAGTTCCAGTGACTTCAACTCCATGTGCATTGGAAACGCATAAAGGTTAGGAACACAGTGTGAAGAGGCCCCGAGCTGAGCGACATAAACAGGTATTCTATGGCCAGGCCCTAGTACACAGACTCTCTGGCAGACTGAGGGATGGTCACCCAGCTGTCGTCTTCATCCACATCTGGCATGTTCCTAGACAACAGGTCGGCATCAATGTTCTGTCGGCCTGGCCTATACTGTACATCAAAGTCGATAAGGCAGCTAGCCAGCGATGACCCACCGCATTGAGCTTGGCTGTCGACAGCACATACGTAAGTGGGTTGTTATCAGTACGTATGGTGAATCTTGCTCCATACAGGTAGTCATGGAATTTGTCGACTACTGCCCACTTCAGTGACAAGAATTCCAGCTGATGTATGGCGTAGTTTCGCTCTGCTGAGCTTACCTTTCGGCTCGCAAAGGCAACTGGCCGCAGGCCTTCAGGGTGATCTTGGTAAAGGACAGCACCAAGACCCTTCAAGCTTGCATCAACATGCAGAATGTATGGATTTTGTGGATTGGCAAAGGCCAGGACAGGTGCATGTGTCAAACATTGTATGACCTCGTAAAATGCATGTGCGCAGGCTTTGTCCCATCTTTCCCCGAAGGGCTCTGATTCTTTCAAGTAGACCTTTTCCACCTCTTGAGCATACTTCTTACCTTTCTGCTTTGGAGCGTAGCCCTTTGTGAGCTCGGTCAACGGTCTTACTATGGCAGAATAATTTTGGATGAATCTACGGTAATAACCGCAAAATCCAAGGAAAGATTGTAGCGTCTTCAAGTTGGTTGGCATTGGCCAGGTGGTGACTGCCTCAATCTTGTCTGGATCTGGGGCAACTCCCTCTGCAGACACAATGTGTCCCAGGTATTTGACCCTCGGCAGACAGATTTGACACTTGTCAACAGAAAGCTTCAGCCCAACTTCACCAAGACGATCTAGGACCTTGAGTAGTCTCTCTTCGTGCTCTTCGAGAGTCTTTCCAAACACAATCAAGTCGTCCAGGTACACCAACACTTGTAATAGGTTCATGTCTCCAACTGCCTTTTCCATTAACCTTTGGAAGGTCGCTGGAGCTCCTGTGATACCTTGCGGCATTCGTTCAAACTGAAAGAACCCTAATGGGCAAATAAATGCCGTTTTCTCTTTGTCCTCTTCGGACATAGCTATTTGATAGTAGCCTGAACGCAAATCAAGTACAGAGAACCACTGACTCCCCGTCAAGGCATTCAGCGCATCCTCAATACATGGTGTCGTATACTGGTCAGGTATCGTTCGGCTATTCAGCAGTCTATAGTCTATGCACATTCTAACAGCTCCAGTCTTCTTTCTGACGACTACTATTGGGGATGCATAGGGGCTTCGTGACTCTGTTATGATCCCGGCCTGCAGCAGCTCTTGTAAGTGTTTTCTAACATCTTCGATGTCTGCAGGGGCCAGCCGGCGTGATCTTTGGCGGAAAGGCCTGGAATCGGTAAGACGGATTTGGTGCTCTACCCCTCTGGCCAATCCCACGTCCCACTCGTGGATGGAGAAGACATGAGGCTTTTGGGCCAGTTTCTTACACAGTCTGTTCTTCCAATGTTCTGATATAGGAGAGTCTCCAAAGTTGATCATGCTTTCGTCAAAGTCAGAGGACCCAGTGGCCTTGGGGGGAATAGTAGTCACTGAATCAATGTGATACATATATCCAAGCTCCGTTCCCACAGGAATGGAAGTTTCTCTGGACGATTCATTCTTGATGAATACTCTTAAGCTGTTGACAACTACTGCCCCACTGGGCACAACCATGGGATGAAGAAACACATTAGCAGGTAAGGAGACTGCTGGTGCGGTATCTACCATCAGGATTTCTTGTTCAACAGGCTTCTTCCACTCAACTTTGCACACAACATGAGTGCTGCCATCTGGTGGTAAGATCAAAGGGCCTGGCCCCATCCATCTGACACACCCAGCCTCATCATCATGGACCGGAACAGTAACACCCTTGAGTGTAGGTCGATCTTCTTTGACCCGAACACGAAGGCCAAGTGTTCTAGTGACATCAATGCCATTGCCTTTGCACTGATCCACTAGGCGTCTGACATGGCTCGCATTGGTGCCTACAATGACCGATGTCTCATCGTCAGACCTGGGACTAGGACATATGAGGGCAAGGACAGTAACGATCTGGCTGGTTCCTATCACCTCAGCTGGATACTCTAAGTCAACTACCACATAGCCACGGTAGGGGTAGCTAACTCCAGACTCACTTAAACCCCACAATGAAAGACCAGACACTGGCTGAATGGGGATATCAGACAAGTATTTCTGATACCAAGGCTCAAAAATGATCGTGACCTGAGAGCCACTATCTAGCAAAGCAGTGCAGGGTTGTCCATTTACCTTCAGTGGCACCCTGCTAGGCGGCCCAACCAGCCCATCCGGAATACACAGGTTGGCAGACATGCAAGCTGTGTCTTCGTTCACAGAGTGACTGACTGCACTACATGTGGCATTACTGGACGACTGGTTCTTCGACAGCTTCAGGGCCTGAATAAGTCTCTTGATAACTTTAGCCTGGTTTTCTGTATGCTGGCACTTCCCCGCATAATGCCCATCCTCTCCACATCGATAACAGAAATGTTCTTCTGAGGCTTGGAGTGATCTGTGTGGAAAACTGGCAGCTGGCTTTGATGTATTTACAGCTGAAACAGCAGCTTGTGGTTCAGCCACTTTGTTGGTGACTTTCTGTTGCAGACGCTTCATCTGTTTTTTCAATGCAGCTATCTCACTGTCGGAGGTGTACTCACCTGATACAGCATTAAGGGAATGGTTCTCAGTGCTTTCTGTCGTGGCTTGAGCTGGTAGAGACACTACAGCAGCAACTAAGGACTTGAGCTCTTTAATCTCAGACTTCAAGTTCTGAATTTCCATATGCTTTGCATCAACATCTTGCTTTACATATGCGCTCTGCACTACATGGCTGATCTTTTTTCTAGAGGCCTCATATTCCTCCTCTGTTCGTATCTCCTTTAACAGCTGGAGAAAGGTTGGCGGCTTTTCCTTCCTCTCTCTCAGACGAAGATGGACTAACATCAGGTCGGAGGCTATCCCACCACGCAACAGCTGTTCAAGTCTTGCTTTATCTGCACAGCCTTGGGGAAGACCACTTCTCTGCACGACCCTATTCAACGACTGTTCTAGACGTCTAAGGAAGTCAGACAGCTTCTCACCTGATTGCTGCTGCAGTAAGCGTAAAGCAAAGTATAACTCTTCTCCTGACTCTGCTGTCCCAAACGCATGCTCAAGCGCCTCTAAACAGTCTTCAGGGCTCAAGTCTGGTTCACTGGTTCGTGCTGCTTTTACAATGTCAAGCGCTGGACCTCTAAGGCTTTCCATCAGTCTCCGCCTCTTCTCTTTGGGAGAGCAGTCACACTCCTCCACCATGAGCCGTGCTTGACCCAGCCAGTGTTCAAACTGTTCTTCTCCTGCTGGGGTAGGCAGCAGCCTAGAGAAACTTCGTAGGCGGCGATAGCTTCCATGTTCACCTGATGACTTTGTTTTGTCAAGCAAATCACTCACAGCTCTCAAAATGGCCTCTGTTGACCTAGCAGCAGCGTCTTCTGTTGAGAACAATGTGCGGAGGTTTTCCCCTTGCTTACCTTCAGCTTGTGGCGGCACAGACATCTGAACATGTGCATTGGCTCGTGAATCTTCATGTGCTATGACAACAGGCCATGGCCCTGTACCACCTGTAGAAAACGCTTCAAAGGGAACCATGTCACCTTTTACTGCTTCCTTGCATTCACACAGAACAAAGTAACGGTTGTGCACCATGTTGAAAGTTCGTCCTCTGACACGCACACGTCCCAAGCACTTCACTGCTTGCATTGCCTCTTCAATTTCAGTTGTATTCACATCTTCTTGAGTGATAACCAAGACTGCATGAGCCTCATCTAATGCCTCGCCACGGCACCATCCCTTTAACTCTAATGCAAATGCTTGAGTTGCCATGTTAATGCTTCAGTCTCTACTGTAGTTGCTAATGCTACTAACTTTTAATGCTTCAAAAATGCTAATTCTCCCTGGAAATATATATGCAATAAACAAGAAACCCACACTATAATCCCAGCGATGCCTCCATTTTATGTAGCGCCTCTCTCGCTTGGTGGAGCTTTATGAGAGGTGGCTAACCTGAATTCTTAAAATAATCTGTGTGGCTCCTTATTTAACTTAAGATATGCTATGCAAATCAATACACACAACTGTTTAAAAAAACGAACTATTTACTTATTAAACCAATGCAATTATTCAGTAGTAATTTCAATTCACATTCAATACAGTACAACACATGGGCCCAACGAAAATTTCAATTCAATTCAATTCAATTTTATTTGTATAGCGCCATAACAATACAATTGCCTCTCGGCGCTTAACAGAGCCCAGAGCCTGAACCCCCTTAGTGCATGCACAACGGCAACAGGGGCAAGAAAAAACTCCCTGTTAGGCAGGAAGAAACCTTGAGCAGAACCACGGCACATAAGGGGGGACCCATCTGCTTGAGGTCGGCCGGGTGGAGACAGGAAGGTGGGACGGGGGGAAGGGGGGAAGGGGAAGGGTAGTGTGGCAGAAGGGGAAAGGAAGCAACAGGGGCAATACACAGCCAGCATTTGGTCACTGGACATATGTGTACATACATCTGGTGGTAAATACATGATACAGACAAGACCAGATTACTGTGGCAATAGGGTTACTGTTACAGGGGTAGGGGATGTAGGGACAGAGAAACATTTCGGTGGAGGCAATAATGTATATTGTACATAAATGCTAGCATAGGGTATTGGGTAGAGTAGGTGTACGGCAATGCAGTGGCAGTGGGTGCGGTTGGCCGAGGGTTTCTCTAGGTAGACCAGGTAGAGAGACTACGTGCAGAGTGGTGGGGGTGGGGAGGGAAAGTTCCACATCCATCAGCGATTGGAACACGCCAGGCTCCGGGGAGGCAGTGGACCTTGCAGGGGCCGCTTGTTGAAGGGGGGGGTGTGGACATCTCGGACCATGGAGCTGCTGATGACCAGGGTGGGGGTCGTCACATCCAGCGGGAGAAGTCGTCAAGGGGATGATGACTAAGTTGAGGGCCCAGGATGGGGAGCAGGGCGGCGTGGGCGATGCTGGTGTTGCTCTGGAGCCGGTCTGCAGGGGCGTTTCGGGGCGGGCTGAGGAGGGGAGTTATCAGGCCCAGGAGGCTCCTCCTGATCCATCTAACAAACAGGAAATGACGAATCAGTCTGCAGGTCTGTCAGTCGGGAATCAGCACGAACAAACACACAGATGAATCATTTCACCAACCAGGGACATGTCACCTGTGTGTCGGTTTGCCTGTTGCATATTGCAATACTTAGATATGTTTAGTTTTTCTGGCATTGAACATTTTGTTTTTTGTTGTGATCTGTTTGCCGGGGCCGTACATGCATCCACTCGGCAAACAGGAAACACATTTGATGTTGCGGTACTAAATTGCAAGTAGAAATTTAATTTGTTTTTTGTTGTGATCTGTTTGCCGGGGCCGTACATGCATCCACTCGGCAAACAGGAAACACATTTGATGTTGCGGTACTAAATTACAAGTAGTAATTTAATTTGTTTTTTGTTGTGATCTGTTTGCCGGGGCCGTACATGCATCCACTCGGCAAACAGGAAACACATATGATGTTGCGGTACTAAATTACAAGTAGTAATTTAATTTGTTTTTTGTTGTGATCTGTTTGCCGGGGCCGTACATGCATCCACTCGGCAAACAGGAAACACATTTGATGTTGCGGTACTAAATGCAAGTAATATTTGAATTTGTGTTCGGATATGTCTGGGTGGCTGGTACAGCAGGTGATTGGTTTGTTGGCGCGGTTACTTTTGGTGCACTAAAGAGGAATGTCTTAAGTCTTGATTTGAATATAGGCACGGTGTCTGCAGCTCTGATGGAGGCAGGGAGATTGTTCCAGAGGAGAGGGGCTTGGTAGCTAAATGCTCTCCCTCCTATTGTGGTCTTTGATATTCTTGGAATTACCAGGAGGCCTGCACTCTGGGAACGGAGCAGCCTTGGAGGGCAATAGGGGACGACTAATTCCTTGAGGTAGTTTGGAGCCAGATCGTTTAGGGCTTTATATGTTAGCAGGAGTACTTTGAAGTCGATTCTACTTTTAACGGGGAGCCAGTGCAAAGAAGCGAGTACCGGTGAGATGTGTTCATATTTTTTAGTTCTGGTGAGTGTACGAGCAGCAGCGTTCTGTATAAGTTGGAGGCTCTTTATTGTGTTGATGCTGCATCCGGACAGGAGAGCATTACAATAATCGAGGCGGGAAGTAATAAATGCGTGGATTAGTTTTTCTGCATCTTGGAGGGATAGGACCTTTCTAATTTTGGCAATATTGCGTAAATGAAAAAATGATGTCTTTGAGATCTGTTTTATGTGTGAGTCAAGTAGGAGGTCTTGGTTGATAGTTACACCAAGGTTTTTGATGTTAGTGTTGGGTGTTGGGAAGCCATTGAGTGTGGGTAAATGGGTAGATAGTGTAGTTCTCAGTTGATCGGGGCCTACAAGCATAACCTCAGTTTTATCAGAGTTGAGGAGCAGGAAGTTGTTAGTCATCCAAGATTTTACATCATGGAGGCAAGCTTCTATCTTGGGTAGATGTACAATTTCATCAGGTTTCATTGATAGGTAGAGTTGGGTGTCGTCAGCATAGCAATGGAAGTTAATGCCATGTTTCCTTATGACAGCACCTAAGGGTAGCATATAGAGGGAAAAAAGCAGTGGTCCAAGGACAGAGCCTTGTGGGACACCGTAGCTTACTCTGGTGTGATTTGACGACTTCTCATGGACATGAACAAATTGATGGCGATCAGAGAGGTAAGATCTAAACCAAGATAGGGCACAACCTTTGATGCCAACGTGATGTTCAAGTCTCTGTAACAGGATCAGATGATCTATAGTGTCGAAAGCAGCACTAAGGTCTAGGAGAACTAATATTGAGGTGCACCCATGATCAGATGCGATTAGTAGGTCATTTAAGACTTTGACTAAGGCCGTTTCAGTACTGTGGTGGGCCCTAAAACCGGATTGGAGGGTTTCTTCAATTTTATTTTGATGTAGAAAAGAAGTAAGTCGCTTAGCAACTAGTTTTTCAAGTATTTTTGACAAAAAAGGAAGGTTAGATATGGGTCTATAGTTAGCGAGATTATCGGGATCAAGGTTAGGTTTTTTAAGAGATGGTTTTATCACTGCTATTTTGAAAGATTGTGGGACGTAGCCTGAGATAAGTGAGTTATTCATTACATTGAGCAATGTCTCACTTAGTAAGGGAAGTGCATGTTTAAGTAATTTTGTGGGGATAGGATCTAGTAGGCACGTTGATGATTTAGATGAGAGGATCAAGGAATTTAATTCAGGGAGGTCGGTGGGTGCGAAGAATTCAAGGATAGCACCCGGTTGAAATGGTGTTACCTTGGCGCATGTTGGAAGGGGTGTAGGGTCACAGAGGGGGAGGAAGCTTTGGATTTGTTCTCTTATTTTAAGGATTTTATTATTGAAAAAGGTCATGAAATCATTACCACTAAAGATGATGGGAACCGAATGTTCGATTGTGTTGTGGTTTTTTGTTAGCCTAGAAATAGTGTTAAATAAGAACTTTGGGTTGTTTTTATTACTATCAATCAATGAAGAATAGTAAGCTGATTTCGCCTCAGAGAGTACACGTTTATATCTTAGGAGACTATCCTTCCACGCCATGAGAAATACCTCAAGTTTGGTGGAGTACCATTTTTTTTCTAGTTTTCGTGTGGTTCGTTTGAGTGCACGAGTCTGATCAGTGTACCATGGGGCTAGTTTTTTCAGTTTTCTTAATCTCTTTTTCAGTGGTGCAACAGCGTCGAGGGTTGAATGCAACGCATGCGTGACGCCTACAGTAAATAGGTCGATATAAGGTGGGGAAGTGCATATGCCATTTACTTTGCCAGCGGTAGGAGCTGAAGTGAGGGCGACGGGTAGTTTTGATATAAATTCCGCAGTAGTCCTGTCGGATAGACAACGGCTGTAGAAGTGTGTAATTTCCGATGTTGGACGGAGTTCTAATTTCATATTAAATGTAATTAGGTGGTGGTCCGAGAGGGTAGTATTTTGGGGTAGAGCTATAGGGCGGTCAATTTCTAGGCCATGTGTTAATACAAGGTCAATGGTGTGATTATGGTAGTGAGTTGGTGTGTTTACATGCTGTGAGAACCCGATAGAGTCTATCAGTGATTGGAATGCAATTGTAAGGCTATTATTTTCATTATCCATGTGGATATTAAAATCTCCCGCTATCAGGATTTTATCCGAATTAACAATCAGGGTGGATAGGAAATCGGAAAATTCGGATAAGAATTCAGTGTAGGGACCTGGTGGTCTATATAGTGTCACAAGAGTGACCGGGTTAGTGGCTTTTTAGTTGGGATGCATAAGATGAAGTACGAGGACTTCAAATGATGCAAATTTAAATTTAGGTCTTGGGGAAATGCATAGATTAGCGAGGGAAATTGTAGCAACTCCACCTCCACGTCCAGTGCTGTGGGGGATGTGGCAGTTAACATGGCTTGGAGGGGTAGATTCATTTAAGGCTATGAATTCATCTGGTTTTAGCCAGGTTTCAGTTAGGAAAAGTATTTGGATGTTGTTGTCTGTTATCAACTCATTGATAAGTGCACCTTTTGATGTTAGGGACCGAATGTTAATAAGGCCCAGCTTTAATATTGTGCAAGTTTCATTTTGTGCTGATAAGGTTTGTATCTTTATTAGGTTATCCTGATTAATGCTTCTTCTAGTGTGAGTTGCGCTGGGCTTATATATTCTGGGTATACATACCGTTTGTATGTGGTGTAATATGGGCAGAGAATGTACTGGTGCAGCAGGAGTTAGTGTGGGGTAATAGGTCTGCCTTCTAGTTCTAGTTATTGGTTGTCAGAAGTACGTTTGGACTAGGTGGTGTTTTAAGTTTTGAGAAAGGAGGCTAGCACCCTCTTTAGAGGGGTGGATGCCATCCTTCTGTAATAGCCCTGGCTTCCTCCAAAAAGTAGGCCAGTTATTTATGAAATCCACGTCGTTGCGTGAGCACCATTCTGCTAGCCAGATATTAAGTGCCGATAGTCTACTGTACATTTCGTCGCCGCGGTTGATAGGCATAGGGCCAGAACACACTACAGAGTCTGCCATTTGTGTTGCGGTAGCGAATAACGATTCAAAATTTCGCTCGGTGGTAACCGATTGCCGTAGGCGGACATCGTTTACGCCTGTGTGAATAATTATTTTAGAAAATCTCCGACCAGCGATTCGTTTTAAGTGGGATTCAATGTCATTTGCTCTAGCTCCCGGTATACAGTTCACTGTTTGTACCGGGGTTGCGAGTTGAATATGCCTCAGGGAGGAATCACCAATAACGAAAATAAAACAGCCGGCAAAATGACACAGTATGCAGTTTACCCCAGTTCAACGTTGCAAGCCTGAACGTCGCTTGGGTTCGTTGAAGCCAAAAACAAAATGGCTGCTTCACCTTGAGGGCAAAATTAAACGTGATATGGTACCTTGCATCAATGAGCCTGTGTGTGTCGCCACACACACAGCAGAGGAAAGGCGGCAGCAGGTGGAGACCAACCCAGGATCCAGATGACGAGAAGAGTCGACTATCGTCACCCGATGCAGAGTCAGACGATGGATGGCAGGGTTCCACGGACTTAGCTACTGCAACGTTAGCTAGTCGCTAGCTTGTTAGCTTAGTCCCAGCCTGAAAACTAGCCACTTGTCCAGCAGCTAAACTACTTATTTTACACGGTTGAGTTATCCACTCAACTATCCAAAAGCAATAAGAGTCCTAGTCGAACTCACTTAACTGGTGAACACTTTAAATATCACTTCTTTCTCCACAATACCGTTAACCTTCTCTATCCACCTGCTCACTCCACGCTATCCCATCACTCTCTCGTTTTCTTAACGTCTCCCTCTACTCCACCCACTTCCCTGTCCTTTGACCTCAGATGTAATTCGCTCATAATCAAACAGTACAGCAATAAAATACATTCACAAACATTTTCAGAAATGCATTACACCTCAAACAATAAACATTTTAAATGAATTACCTTTTAACCTTAATGCTATTTATTATATCATGAACTTATTTATTCTGCCTTATACTATTTATAAAACTATTATATTTATACTATTAATGAAATTCAACAGGGTTACACTATTGATGAGATTATTTGTCAATTATGCAATGTAGGTCAGTGGACGGAGCAGGTGTGGTGGGGACAGTGTTGGGGAGTAACGGAATACATGTACCGGCGTTACGTATTTAGAATACAAATTACGAGTAACTGTATTACGTTACAGTTACAATTTAAATCGATGGTATTCAGAATACAGTTACATTGTTGAAATCAATGGAATACATGATGATACTTCTCTATTTCACGAGTTTATTCACTCTCTAAATAAAATAAGGCAACTTTATGCATTTCCCAGAAGCCCCAACATGAAAACGAATGAAAATGTTATTTGCGTGATCAGTCTGCTGATGGAGTCTTAAGAGGAGCAGGTGCCAGAGCCGGCACAAGAGAGCCAGGGCAGGAATGCGTTTCTATCCTGGAAATTTAATAAGCATTTCATGTTAAAGCAAGAGAAGGGAGGACGGAATATAACTGTGCAACCTCCTTTCGGCTTCGAAAGACTCCGCCTCCAACTTGAAAAAGCATTTAAAAGTAAGTTTATTTTACAATTCGCCCAGGGTAGTCATCTGCTAGTTTAACTGGTCATCTTGCTATTTAGTTGTATCAGCCAGATGTGCGCCTTTACATTCTCCTATGTGCTGATTTACTAGCCCGGTGACCAGTAAAACTACAGCTTTCCTTGGCTAATTCAAAATAAACTTACTTAAAGATGCTTCTTCAAAAATCTAACCTCAGTTTTTAAGCGAACACAGGCTAATTTTAGCTAACGTTAGCTAGCATGTCAAACAGGGCTAATCACAGTCTTTCAACGGCTTATTTTCACTCCACATCGCAACAAAATGACAGATAAGCACTTTGAGCAGGCTCTCCTGCTGAGATACGACCACACTTTACTGGGGTGTGTTGACATGTTGAGTAGGCTAGGTGGGTCAAATATGGCAATGCATGTAAATTGACAGCCTCATTTCTGTGTTAAATCAATTGTTATCTTTTTTCATTTGACATTCGTATAAAAGGAACAGCTTTTGTCACCCTATGTTCTTTACAACTTTGACATTTTGAATAGGTTTTTGCTGCTAGCCTTTGTTGTTATATTACCAAGAAGTAATATTGGTTTTTGAGTTTAACATTGTTTCATGTGGGCAAAATGATATTTGATTGCATAGTTTAAAAAAATTATATTCTTTGCCATCATCTCATTCAGTTTGAGCTTACGTTTTGTTTTGATGGACAGTTTTTAGTTTGTCATTTTTCACAGCTGAAAAAATAAAGAATAAAGAAACTGTAGAGGGAAAATTGTGGCTACTTTAACCAAGTAAAACCTCTTTTGCGTTAACATGGTCTTATAGTCTTTGTTCCTCTACAGCAAATTATAACTAGAAAATGCATTTCCTGAAGGAAATACCAGTGCATGAAATGCAAAAATTAAGAAAGAACAAATAAAAGAAAAGTGAAAGAAGGAAGGAAGAAAGGAAAGAACAGTAAAAGAAGGAAAGAAGAGTTGAAGAAGGAAAGAAGAAAGGAAAGAAGAGTGAAGAAAGGAAAGAAGAGTGGAAGAAAGAAAGAAGAGTGGAAGAAGGGAAGAAGAAAGGAAAGAAGAGTGGAAGAAGGAAAGAAGAGTGGAAGAAGGAAAGAAGAGTGGAAGAAGGAAAGAAGAGTGGAAGAAGGAAAGAAAAGTGGAAGAAGGGAAGAAGAGCCGAAGAAGATAAGAAGAAAAGAAAGAAGAGTGAAAGAAGGAAAGAAGAAAAGAAAAAGGTAAGAAGAGTGGAAGAAGGGAAGAAGAAAGGAAAGAAGAGTGGATGAAGGAAAGAAGAAAGTAAAGAAGGTAAGAAGAAAGGAAAGAAGAGAGGGAGAAACAAAGTAAGGAAAGAAGAGTGAACAAGAGTGGCTCTGGATAAAGACAGTAAAGAGAGAGTGAAAATATTGAAAGAAGGAGAAAAAAAGCGTGAAGCAGAGAGATGGAGTGTGAGAGAAAGTAGAGTGAGAGTGATAGAGAGAAAAAAAAGTAGAGTATGGAAGGTGTCTATTAATATTCCTAGTTATACAGTTGAATGGAGAGGTACAGAGAGAAGAGGACCCTTGGAGGCTTGCCGCAGGTGTCAGTGAAGCACAGGTGCAAGCCAGTTTAATTACCCTATTATGATGTCATAATGGCCCAATGTAAGTCAATGGGAAAATTTGTCTTTAATAACTTAAAAAGTATAAAGTTTAGAAAAGTGAAAAATACATAGCATAAGTGTCCTTTACAAGACCTACGCGACAAAGTTTGAATGAAGTTTCTACGTTAAGTGGTTCGGACTGAATTAATCGCAGAAAAAGGTAACAAGAATAAGAAGAAGAAGAAGAAGCCTAGGAATAACAATACAGGGCATTTCATGCACTGTAATTACAGTACAATAAAATTGCACTTTCAGGGAGACTTGGGCCCAACACATTCAGCCAGTTGGAACAGTAGAACACACCAGAATAGGCCTGTTTAGTACGCAGGATTTGATGGCCGCATTCCTACACTTATAAAATGCAATTCAATGTGGAAGTATTCCAAGTATTCAGAATACAATACTCAGATTAGTTAATGTATCGGAATACGTTACAGATTACATTTTTGGGCATGTATTCTGTATTCTGTAACGGAATACGTTTTGAAAGTATCCTTCCCAACACTGGGTGGGGAGTGGTCGGCTGCCAGAGAGACCTCTCAAAGATCAGGCAGCAAGGTGGATGAGGAGGGACTGGAGCTGGCAGTGTGCAGGCACGGGGTCTTGCTGGCTGCCCTTAATATGTTTAGGGGGGAAATATTTGCCTACCCGATGTTTTTACACCAGCAGCTGGCATCCAGACAGGACATCACATTTTTTTGTATGGATGTTGTCTGCAAATATTGGCCATATTTGCAAAGAGTTAGCACCAGCTGTCCTGAGCTCCAGCCCCTTCAAAATATGAAGCCCTTCCTGTCGGTGTTGCATGCCAAAGCACATGACTTCAAATGTGAGGTTGGTATAATACAATACATGCATTGTAAGCAATATCACTCGTAGGGGTTGCCCCCAAATTACACAATGCTCGACCAGGGAAAAGCCTACTAGATTTTGTGACGGTTTGAATTTTGTTTAGGCTTTAATTTAATACAAATTGTTGACTATTGCTTCAATTGTATTTGCCGTACTAAATATCCTTGATGCTTATGTTTGTGTCCCTCTCCAGGTAAAATGGAGTGGCTCAAACCAAGAAGGTGCTGGTAAAACACTGGGGGAGGAAGTAGCGGTCACAACTAAGCATATGTCAAAAGCAGGTGCGATATAATTCTACCTCTGAATATAGAATAAAAGACGTTCATATCATCATAAGTGAAATTTTACAGAACATATCGTTGTGTACTTGCAGGACGCAATGACATGCTGACACTTCTGGCCATAAGATGGAACCAGCAGAAAGGTCAAAACCTGGCTACTGCACTTTCCCAGAGATACCATAAGGTAAGCAGAAACAATATTATTTTCCAGCAGTTGCCCAGTGTCGCTAAATGAAATGCACGTAGGCTTGCCACACATGATGGTTATATATGCATGACTTTGAGTTGCTTTCATGCACTGTACATGTTGAAATGACCTTTAGGTTATGGTAATGATTTTGCTTGTCATTTTAGACTTCCAAAGCTCTAAATATCCAGATGGTGGACCTGGAAACCCTGAAAGCCCAGCATCAACTGGATGAACCAACTGTGGAAGAATTTGTGCAAGAAGTGAAAGAATGGGCAGATGGTAAGAAAGTGAAACAGTATCTGACATAGAGAAACATCTGTGTCATATGTGAAGTTGACACTAACTGCAATCACTTTTGACAGGAAAAACTGACCGTCAAGGCACACCACAAGCTTTGTGCAAGAAGATTGAGGCCCTCATAACCAGCGTCAAGACAAGAGCTCAACTCCTGTACCGAAAAAATGGTATGTTAACATTTTAGGCCTCAGATCACAGTCTGAAGTCACTTTACAATAACATGTTTATACAGTTCTATTATGTAGTGTTTCATGTATGGGATCCCACCCTAAAAAAGTGAATTCTCCAATATCAGAATTAATTAAGTTGCTTTCAGTTATTATGAGTAATTCTGTTATGATCTATCTGTCTGGCAAATGTATTGTCATTCTTTTGTGACAGCTTGACTTAAACAAGGTCATAGACTTTGTATTTTAATGCTTTAATGTGAATTATTCTGTGGCAAAGAATAGGTAGAAACAGGATTCGCCGAAAAATAAGGCAACAGAAGACTACTTTGAAGGCCATGGTAGCGGAGTATAACAGTCTTGTTCCACCCCAGCAAGCGCTGTGCATCGAAAGCATCCTTGACACAGTACATCCCTGGCCTTGGCAAATTGCAGAGAGTGGTATGCATTTGATATACTGTGCATATTCTTCAGTAGTGGAATAAGTATCCTATCCTGTAATTAAAAGGATGAACTATATACAAAGTAAAAATACTAATACTACACAGTAAATATACCCTGATCACAAGTAAAATTTTACTTCAGAAAAAGCATATAGGTATAATCAGTAAAAGTAAACCTCAAGTATTAAAAGGTGAAGTCCAATAATTGAAGGGAAGGAAAAAGTAAAGTAAAGAAGCATAAAGAGAAGTGCCACTTCAGTAAAAGTACAGTACTTCAGTGAATACACATTTCATCACTAGTATTCTTAATGTAGGTGTTCCAGTGGACATATTTGCATACTGACAGAGTATGCATCTGTATGACAGCATGTAGCTTCAGAGATAATTTCTATTTACTGTGGTCTGAACTTTTCATATCAATGCATTACAGCAGGGGTCGGGAATCTTTTTGGCTGAGAGAGCCATTAAAGCCACATATTATAAAATGTATTTTTGTGAGAGCCATATAATATTTTGTAACACTGAATACAAATAAACACATACATTGTTAAGTAAGACTAATCATTTTAGAGTATAGTAAGTCTCAGAATGTATTTTTAACAACGTTGTTATACAATAATAACAAAAAATACTCCTACCCATCAATGTGACTTATGGTGCTGACTCATCTAACGCGAGGGAAAAGCATAGCGCTGCATTTATGTCCTTCACTTGTGTTTCCTCCACTTGATTAGCCATCATGATGGTACGATCGTGAACAGTTTTTGCTGACAGAGGCATGTCTTTTATTCGTTTGATTATCTTGTCTTTATCCGAAAAGTCGTCAAAAAGTTCATTGGCCACATCAAGCATAAATGTTTTAGCATACTCGCCATCTGTGAATGGCTTTCCGTTTCTCACTATTGCTAAAGAACCAGCAAAGCTAGCTGAATTCCAAGTCCTTTTTCCATCAGATTTTCAAGCGAATTAAATCTTAAAGCGAATTAATTTGTAGCAACATAAGAAGCGCCTAACGGTTTTCCATCGACAGAATGATTGTAGCGAATTAAAATTGTGTCACAATGCCCCGTGTTGAAGCGCATTTTTCTGACCCGCTAGATGATTTTCCATCAACAATGTAGCGCAATAGAACCTTCTGGGATGGTTACAGCAGCGCAGGGAGGGACCGATGTTCGCGCACTTCGATGCACTTCGATGCACTTCGATACGTACAGTGATTTAAATTAAACTTTCTTAACACTAATGTTGAACTCCATACTAGCCCGAATTCATATTTCACTCAACCAGGAGTGATGAGTAAGTCTGAGGTCGATTCGTTGTCAGCGCAAGCTATTGCTTGATCTCATACTTTTATAGATGTTTCCTGATCGAGTATAGCCTACTTCATACTAGTATTTATAATGGAGAACCGAATGGCCAGCCTACAATGTTTAATGGTAATATGTCAGCTGATCACAGCTATCATAGTATTGCGGCGAAGGATGAGCCTGGTCGAGGCCTGCCTGGCGTTACCTCGGCGCCCATCGCCGCAGATGTGGCAGCGACATCGCTCAAGTGCAGCGGCGGAGTTTGCAGGGGGGGGGGCAGGGGGGGCTGAAACGAGTAATTGCATTGGTTCAAAAATGTGTGGAATAATTAAGTCTGGCATGGTTTAATATCTCCGCTTTTAAATTGTCTGACTTAGGAAGTAAAATGCCAGACAGTTGTTTCTCGAATGGCTGTTCAAATCGGCGAGGAGACAAGCCCTTATTGTGTGTTTATCGCATTTAAAACTCACCTACGTTAACGTCACGTCATCTGGGTCAACGTTTTCTCAGACCGTAAAGTATACTTTTGGAGCTGACAATAAAAGCAGTAACCCTGTTTTTCTCGCCTCATTTATCAGAATAACTTACTCAAACGGGAATAAATCAAGAAATAAAGTCGAGAAACAAGCATCAACATGATTTAAAAAATTGGTTTACCCGGCTTCTGCTCTGATATTAAGTAAGTAGGCTACCTAAGCAAGTAGGCTAGGCTACGGTATGTTGGCATCCAACTGGTAATACTACAATGCCAGTAGATAATATATGGGAAGATAATTTAATTTAAAGGCAAACGTTTGTCTGCCACTATGACAGGGGCATTGCACGTCCACGTTTCCAGTGCAACTCATGGTTCACGTCCTGCTTTTGAACCAGCGATCTCTCAGCAGGATCCCCTGAGGATACCATGCCACGGGACATAGCCAGACCGTAGCCTACCTCATGCTCATGAAGGCAGCATGACTCACTTCACCACCACACCACTAGGCTAGAGCCAACCGCATAGTAGATCAATTTGACAGGTCATAAAGTCAGAAGAAGTCTTGTGCTTTTAGCTTAACGTGCTTTTGAGATAAATACATCTACAATAAACATGGTAGGACAATGGCTTTTTTCATTTCTGCCAGATGCATTTTCCTTGTGTTCAAGTTTAAGACGACGGCATGCATGTGTATGTCGTCTTCAAATTAGTTATTTAGTTATTAGTTGTTTGAGACTGTGATGGCAAGCGCCCTGCTCTGTTTGGTGGTGAGTACGTGAGCCTCCTCGCGAGCCTGCAGACAGACGGTGATAGCTTCCATAATCAGCTGCTGGATATAACAGTAGCTCCGCCAGCTATAACTAGCTAGTGAACTCTAGCTTACAACGTTTACCTACTCACTTGAGCTGCAAATCTCTACCATGCTACAGTATAATTAGCACCTATCTCGGCAGATATCTTTTAAATGTTTATTTTTGTGCCATATTTTAAATCTAAATTAGTTAATTTCTCTTCCTAAAACCCACTAGCGGACACTAGTTTAACTCTCGTTGTCAATGCGCATGCGCGACATTCTATAACACTTCAACCGTTTTCCATTACTTTTATGTCGCTAGAACTTCCCCAAAACCACCTCTGCAGAGCGAATTAACTTAGTGCGACAAAATCGGCGTTAGAGCGATATAACCCTTTTTCCATCACATATGTCGCACTAACTTTTGATGCGCATCATTTTAAAGCGCATTATCTTTTTGATGGAAAAAGGACTCAGTCACCTTGTCGGGTCCATACACGGAGTTGCTGCTGACTAGCTTGCACTCTGCTCAGTAGCTCTTGACATGCCTTCTTCCTACTGTCCCCCGGTGGATATTTCGATGCAAATGTAGCATGGCGTGTGTCAAAGTGCCGCTTTATATTTGAGCGTTTCATCGATGAAATGTTATCATGGCAAATTAAACACACCGCAGAACCTGCTCTTTCAACAAAGGCAAATTTCTCCGTCCATTCCTGCTGGAATGTACGGTACTCTTCGTCTTTTTTTCTTATCGCCATCTTCTTAAAAGGGCTTGCTCTGTATAAGTTAGCTAGCTGAAAGATGGGAAGTTTACTTCTGGGCTATGGCATTATCCAATAAAAATAGAGTTTTGGTCTCGATGTCGTGGAATGAGAACGTTGAATGCATGAGATGTTTATATTTTTAACGTTATTAAAATAACATAATCAAATAAGCATTGTGGTTTCTTTAATGTTTTTAATGTCAGCGGAAATATTCATTACTTTTTGCGTTAAGAACTATCAGCTAAGATTTATCTGCGAGCCAGATGCAGTGATCAAAAGAGCCACATCTGGCTCGCGAGCCATAGATTGCCGACCCCTGCATTACAGGCTCCGCTGATTTCAGCACAAAGAAGGAAGTCTTCGACAAGGTCATGGGTGTTCGTAGGCTTCAAGAGGAGAAGAAGATTCTTGTGACTGAAATGAAGCAGCACTGGGAGTCTCTCAAAGCCCATGCCAGGGTCTTGTCTGACTTGTCTCACCATCAGAGCGAAGACACCATGCAAAGTAAATGCGGCCTTGTAATTTATGTATTTCCTGTTTCACCCATTTATGTTTATTTTGTGAAAGACTTGTTGTTTGCCTAGATAGTGACATATTTTATCCCTTCTTAACCCATTTCTGCCTAAAACGCCTGCTAAAAACGCCTGTTAAATCGTATGCTATTCTATGAGAAAGTACCTCATTTCCTGAGGGTTTTCTGAGAAAACAGTAAGAATTGTCAACGTCTACAAAAACCTTAATATCTAAGCCTCTGTAGCACTTAGAAACATGAAATAAGAAGCATTGTGAAGGTAAGAACTGCAGGTTTTATTAAAACCTGCTCCCTGAGCACACAAACAACAATAACATTTGTAAAAAACTCTCAAACACACAAAAACAATATAAATCAATGATATAAAATACAATTTTCAAGTATGCGAACATTATGAGGGAGGGGAAGAGGGGGAGGGAGGGGGAAAGATAAATGGGGAGGGAGGAGAGGAGAGGGATGGAGACATCCTGGGGTGGAGCTGGCCTCGCAGTTCACATGGAGCATGAAGCCATGGCGGGGTCAACGTTATCCTGGAGATGGAGATATCTGTAAAAACGTATGGCAAAGCATTCAATCATTGTATTATTATGAGACCCACCCTCTCAGCTGGTGCTAAGACAATGGCCTACTAGACTGTCTATAGGGTATAGGGGTTATAGGTGTTCATATGCCAATTGTTCAGGTCTCATTGAGGCACAGACAGGGAGTACATATTCAAGTTGGATACACAATAAAGCTACACTAACAGAATAGTATATTTCCAGTTCCATCAATGTTATTTATAGTATTTATATTTATTCATAATTGTATTACTATTCATTATGATGTATTATGCTTTACAATTCTCCACGTTATTTTTCTTATCTAAAATCTTTGGACAAAAACGTCTGCTAAATGTAAATGCTATTTATTCATTATGCCATTATTGTATCTATAACTAACATTATTGCATGTATATATTATCAACCATCATCACCATTAGTAATCGCTATAGCACCACTATCATTACTGCCCATTCCGTTTTCTAAGAGAAGAGAACTCGGAAGATCACACAAGAAAACAAAACATAAATAATTACCTCCAGATCATTGCCGGTTGTCCAGTCCACCTGGAATCCCTCCTCCTCTCCTTCCGTGCCCACAAAATCCCACTCCTGTGCCGTATCTAATGGATCCTCTGACACAAAGTCATTATCCTTCTCCCTCTCAGACTCAAATCCTTCAAAATCTATGTCGAAATCACTGACATCGCTATCAAAATACTCCATGTTCACTGCTACTTCTTCACTGCTACTTCTCGCTAGCCAGCATGGTATCACTGAAAACAAGCACAGAATATCGCGTGGCTATCTGATTGATTGACGTGATTTTCAGCCAAACAAAGTTCATTTTGGTGGTCATCTGATCCTTAGCAAAGTCTTAAGACCCATCCCATGTGTAATTTTAACCAACCAGAGTGAGTTATACGCTGCATTCGTCATGAAAACAGCACGTGTACAAAATGCTGCGCTACGCAGTGTTGTTTTTGGCAGGCATTTTAGATTTAGTTTTAGTCTTAGTCTTTTTGACGAAATGCTTCTTAGTTTTAGTCCCATTTTAGTCATTTCTATCTTTGAAAGTTTTAGTCTAGTTTTAGTCTGACGAAAACTCGTAAGGTTTTAGTCTTGTTTTAGTCCGACGAAAACTCCAAAGGTTTTAGTCTAGTTTTAGTCCGACGAAAACTCAAAAGGTTTTAGTCAAAAATCAAATATACATAAGATGCATGTATTTATTTAATAGGCCAATACATTTATCATAATGAAACACACTGGCCTTCAGGTGCCTTTTGAGGTTTGTGGTATTTTTTTCCTGTGAGTTTGAAGCCGCAGCATGAAGTTGTGGTCGTGGCTTCGTCTCCGTGACCGTCGTTCGACTCGGCTCCCTGTCCCCGTACTGCCCGTACAAGCAGGGCTGGAAATTAACTTTTTGGCTGGTAGATGAAATTTTTTACCAGCCAATCATATTTTTTACCGGCCAAAATTAAACCTGCCATTTCAGACCTACTCTGTCATTGTTTGATCTAAACAATCTTTGCCTATGATTTTAATATTATGTTAATCACTCTCAGAATGGATTAAAAGAAATCAACCAATATTGCCCAATTGGCTGGTGACTGCCGCAACACGCGCTGTATGCTATACCCAGGCATCCTTAAAGGCCCTCCTTAACTATACATTCATTATTTAATTTACTTTTGCATGACCACAATTTTTTAAAGCACATTCAAGAGTTGGCTATTAAAAATGTACTTCAGATGAATTCATTTAACCTCATAAGAAGCGCTGCATTAGGTCTACTAAAAAAAATCTAAATTAAGCTTTGAAATGACACCTATATGATAGATAAATATTGTCCAACTAACACTACAGCATGGATATTCAAAAGCTTATCATACTATAGTCTTACTGATCTGACAAAAAACAGCATTGAAAAAAACTAAGGGAAGGCAAACATTACCTCTGCTTCACTGAAGGGGGCGTGCGAGAGCAAAGGAAAAAAACTTACCGGAGCATGGAAGTGTAGTGGGCGAAAGGCTTGATGTTTTGAATACATGTGTTACACAAAATACAATGAGCCACCTACTGCAACATGCCCTTGGTGTAGCTGTAGCTGCTGTTGTGGCTGTTGTTTCTTCCTCCCTAGATGTTCTCTGCACCTTTGCTTGAGGTGATGCAACGGCAATGAATCAGCACATTATTTTAGCTTTCGTTTAACTGCGTTAACTTGCGTGTGGTCAACTAAGTTGGTTTCAACTTTAAAATCGCTCTCGAAATATTAGAACTTTATAACCTTTGTATTCGCCGGCAAAGTATTAGAACTTTGTATTCGCTGGCAAAATTGTTGTATTAAAATTCTAAGAACTTTATGTTACCCCTTCCCTTCTCCCACTGTTCGTGTTGGCGTTGCAAGCTATTTTTAACCATGACGGGCGCAATATTCGGGAGATTTGCTCCGTAATGCCCCCCCCCCCCCCCCCAAAAAAAAAACCCTGCACATTAACACTCACGCGCAGATAATGGGTTACAGCCTAAACGTATTGCCCTTACAATTTAAGTGAATTCTCCTTCTGCATATTGTTTTTTTACTTTTTCACTGTCGATTTCCAAATCTGTGTGAATATTCATGAGAGCAAGTCCGGTCAGTCTTTTGTCAGTCATCGTACTTCGTAGATATGTCTTAAGATTGTACTTAATGACCGCTCAGCAGACGTTGTTTAAACGGGCATTGTCAACAAGACTCAATGAATGTTTGGGTGGAAATTTGCCGAACTTTCCAGGGCTTGACAAGGCTCACTGCGATTTGGCTGTAACTCATTTAGCTGTTTCCACAGCTCCAGCTCTGCATACTCAACGGCCATTAGTTGTCCGTAGCCTACACCGATTTTATTTGCTGCCATACATTGTCGGATAAGGAGGAGGGGTGTAAGATACTGAAGCAAACCCTGAATATGCTGATCATAAAGTCAAATGACTCCATTCATTTGGACAGGGAGATCGTAGTACCGCATTTTTTTTGCGCGCCCCTCTGTCTGCAGTTTACCTATTGTAATATGCGTTCATAGTATTGAATTACAGTGCGTCGTGCTGGGAACAGCGTGTGTCAGATAACTTTTGTAAGCGTTTGTTTGTACTTTAATCACTATTCGTTTGTTTGTGCTTTGTGCACTGGCCAGGCTCAGCGCATGATTGCAGACTCTCTCTCTCTTTCTTCTTCTCACGTAGCAGAAGGTACGCACAGTGCGTACAGCCGTACGGCAGCTGCGCGTGAGCGAGGCTTTTAGTGTGTGATGGGGGCGTGACTGTTAGGACAAGCAGCTGGCTCCATTTCTGATGTCTGAGCTCTTGATTGACATTGCACGCATATTATAGTTGGCGGAAAAAAAGCATGTTTTGAAACTTTGTTCGTCCACTCACTAACAATTGAGTCTCGTCTAGTTCTCGTCTGACGAAAATGTCTAAATTTTTCGTCACATTTTAGTCTTTATATGGCTTTGGTGACGTTCGTCTTAGTCTCATTTTCGTCATGGAAAAAAGGGGTCTGACGACGTCATTTTCGTTTTCGTCTTGCCTGACGAAAACAACACTGGCGCTACGCAGCAACCGGCAGGAAAGCCTATGTTGCGCTACGCAGCAACCGGCAGGAGGGGCTATGCTGCGCTACGCAGCATCCGGCGCCAATAAGGACGGAGAACAGAAAAAGCAAGAAAGGGTCGGACCTGCCTCATCCGCAGACAGTGGCGGTTCTACACGGAGGCCTGGGGTGGCCCGTGCCCCCGTAGACATGTCCCTGGCCACCCCTGCGGCCACCCCTTGCTGACCAAATAAAAAAAAATATGAATTTATTATGATTTTACACCCGAGCGCCAAAAGCGGTACTAATGCGACGCAACGTTCTACATGGATAAATTAAAGCGGCGCACCAGATCACTGTAGTTTGTTTGCCATGTGCAGGGGCGGAGTGGCCATCGGGAGGACCGGGATTTTTCCCGGTAGGCCGGTCGGCCAATAATCTATCGAGAACCAGCCTGCAGACCGGCCTTCGCAGCCGTCGTGTCAAATTCATGAGCGGCCCATCGAGATTGCATGTACGTCAAATCATGGTCCCGTGAAAATCTCTAAATTCTCTGAGATTTGTGTGGTTCAGCAGTCCAACCACTATTTATAGCTCTATTTGTCTCTGTACATCACACCTATGGTGTGTGTCAAACTCACTCCCATTAATCCAACCTTCTGATTTTTGTTTAGCCTCCTATATTGATGTAATTCTTTTTTATTCAGACGCTTCATTAGGCTACTTTCATGACCACAAATATAAATTGGCCAGCGATTGAATTCGTTTGTTGTTGAATGTAGAATGGTCGGAGCAAATTGCCTCATGGGAAATGCGTATCGTTGTGCCTTTATCAAGTGAACCTAGGGAGATAAATTAGCGGCTATCAGGGAGAGAGAGCAGGTGAAGTGGACCTGATTGAGGGACATAAGAGAAAGGAGAAAGGAGGGGGCAAAAAGGCCAGACTGAAAAAGAGGCGGATGCTGGAGGAAAGTGCATCAAAATGTACAAGAATTACGGATTTATTCAACCAGCCGTCAACTAAATGCGAGTGAGTTGACAGGACACATTGTTGCGAATTAGCATAACATTTGAGCCAATACGGGACGCGATTTGTTCCGTATTTCCATAAATGTACATATACAAATACACTGTCACTGTCACTGTCATGTCTGTCACCCACACATCAACACTAAATCTAACAATAATGATCAAAAGCCGCCCGTTTGTTTGTGTAGTTGATATGGGAGGTGGAGGGGATGCGGGTTGGGCCAGTTTTGGGCACGTTGTGGGCCGGTGGTGGGCCGGTGCAGTCAGAATTGTCCCGGTGGATTTTTGTGTCCCACTCCGCCCCTGGCCATGTGTTGTGCTTGTTGGAGAGAGGAGCTACGATCGAAATGTTTGGCTCGCTCTCTTTCATTAATGGATCGCTGGTTCTTAAGAGGAGCTGGTAGTCTGCCTGTGCCATAGTGATCATATACAACTGTATACCGATGAGCTGTTGATTTTTCTGCCACATGAAGGCAGGGAAGAAGGACAAATAACCACAGCGCTATTTTCAAGAACCAAAAGATGGAAATATCCTATGCCTGTTGACTTTCCCAGATCTTATGTGTATTCAAACTGTCATAGACGAACTGAACAAATTTGATTTCATGACGACAAGAATTTGTGTGGGTCATACAGTCTTTCACGAACCCTTTATTAATTCCAGGATAAAAAAAAGAGTCAGTTCTCGTGACATAGTCGCTGTTATCTGCCAGTAGGTAACATATCTAGCTACTAGCTTGCTTTAGATTCCTGCGCTAGCAAGAAGCCTTTGATTGCTTACTGATGTAGCTTGCTCTTGCTGCTGAGTTTTCAAAGTTGACTTCAATGTTGTAATTGAATGATCAGGGTGTTTTCACTGCTTTCAACACTGCAACCTACAACAGTTAGCAATACAAGCAAAGGCTTCTTGCTAGCGCAGGAATCTTATATCAGCAGTAGGCTAGCTAGCAGCTACACAATAACATTTAATGATATGAGGGGCAGATAACATCGCCTGTCATGAGAACTCACTTTTTTTCCTGGAATTAATAAAGTGATCCTGGGTCAAATGCCACAATCACCACTAGTATTTGATCAAAACAGGTTTAATGGGTACCGTTACTTCGGTTCGTCATTAAATGGCAGTCTTCACCATACAAAAACATATGTTGCTACTTAACGAAGTTTTGGTAAACAGTTGTCCTGAATATGAGACTCCTGCTGTCAAATCAGGACCAATCAGAGAAGAGCCCGTCCTGCTTTGGTTCCCGCCCACACAGTGTCAAAAGTTGAATTGATGCTCTGTATTTGCACCCTGTACTGTATTTTTCATTTTCATTTTTTATGGCCCTACCTCTCTTGCACCTGAACGCATTGTTTTCATGTTAAGTTAAGTAATAAATGTTTATATGTTTTTAAAGTCATTCAAGTTTATAATCTTTAAATATCATTTGTTGCGGGTTTTTTATGTTCCCCCCTGGTTAAACCCTGGCCCCTCCTTGGCCCCCCTAGTAGAAATGGTCTAGAACCGCCACTGTCCGCAGAAGGCAGTGGGAAATGAGGGAACTGCAACGGCATACCAGAAAACAATACCTGCATGTGCTGTCATCAGTAGATGACATAATGGACCCAATTGATGAAAGTTCAGATGATTTTGAAAGTTCTGAAGATTCAGAGTCTGAAGTGGATGTACTGTAAAAACTATTACTAATGTTTGACTATCAATAAAAATAACTTCTGCATTCATTGTTGCGTTGAAGTAGAACTACTTTGTTTTTGATTGTTTTAATTGTCATTTTAGTAGTCAAAAGAAACTTGCTATTTGGTGTTTTGAAATGCACCTAACCCCGATCACTCCAAGCCTTGCCCTCTCCGCCCTTGCCACCTCCCCGCAGGCGCACACAGTCATGTTTCAGGTACGTGCCGGCTGCACTCAGGCACTCTCCAGCCACAAGGCTTTTGATGGAGCAACTCTCTGGATCCCACAGCCGCTCTTGCAAGGCGGGTCCTGGCTGACAGTCAACAAACTCAAGCCTGTGGCGTTCTCGATGCTTCAGCACTGCAACACACCTGTCTGACTGTTTGTTCCTGATGGCCAACCCCACAACAACAAAATGATGGGGAAAATGTTGTGAAATGTAACTTTTATATGGGCGGTTTGTCATATATTTAGTAATTAGCAAGTAATTTAGCAATTCCCACATGGTTTAAGAGTACATGAATTCTTTAAATGGCAAGAGGAGAGATTCAGAGGATGTACATAGGATTTTCATTACATTAAGAGTGATGTAATTTACTGCACAAGGGTTGACTGTTAGCAAACCACATTTCATCATATCAACTCTTTCATCTACTAATCAGCCTGACTTCCATTAAACCAGAGACAAACATGTACATTGATGGTTACATAAGCTGAAGCAAGTAGTAAATATAGCGGGTGGCAAATTGTAGTGGAATAAAAATGACAATATATACCTCTGAAGTGTATTGGTGTGAAAGCATAAAGTGACATGAAGAAAGGATTAAGTAAAGTAAAACTACTGTGCTAAATTACAGTATTTCAGTTCTTAATTACATTACACACATTGAAACAGGGCACACAGCAAAGCACCCGGTAGATTCAAATGACTATAATTATGATTATGACAATAATTGACTTACGACTTGATTTTATATGTATATACAGCCGCGGAAAAAATTAAGAGACCACTTCAAAATTATCAGTTTCTCTGGTTTTACTATTTATTGGTATGTGTTAAAGTAAAATGTACATTTTTGTTTTATTCTATAACCTACTGGCAACATTCCTACCAAATTTCAAATAAAAATATTGTCATTTAGATCATTTATTTGCAGAAAAATGACAATTGGTCAAAATAGCAAAAAAGATGCAGTGTCTTCAGATCTCGAATAATGCAAAGAAAACAAGCTCATATTCATTTTTAAACTACACAATACTAATGCTTACACTTAGGAAGAGTTCAGAAATCAATATTTGGTGGAATAACCTTGATTTAAAATCACAACTTTCATGTGTCTTGGCATGCTCTCCACCAGTCTTTCACATTGCCGTTGGGTGACTTTATGCTACTCCTGGCGCAAGAATTCAAGCAGCTCGGCTTCTTTTCATGGCTTGTGACCATCCATCTTCCTCTTGATCACATTTCAGCGTTTTTTTTATGGGATTCAGGTCTCGAAATTGGGCTGGCCATGACAGGGTCCTGATCTGGTGGTACTCCATCCACACCTTTACTGGCCTGGCTGTGTGGCATGGAGCATTGCCCTGCTGGAAAAAACATTTCTCAGAGTTGGGGAACATTGTCAGAGCTAAAGGAAGCAAGTTTTTCTTCCGGGACAACGTTGTACTTTGCCTGGCAGAGGTTTGTAAAAGACCATAAGGATTGAAAAAAGCGGACTGGAGGGTCTTCTAGTTCGTCTTCTCTGATGAGTCCAATTTTCAGCTTTGCCCAACACATGGTCGTCTGATGGTTAGACGGAGACCTGGAGAGGCCTACAAGCCAGAGAGTCTTGCACCTACTGTGAAATCGGACTCATCAGAGAAGACGAACTTAGAAGAACCTCCAGTCCGCTTTTTCAACCCTTATGGTCTTTTACAAACCTCAGCCAGGCAAAGTACAACGTTGTCCCGGAAGAAAAACTTGCTTCCTTTTGCTCTGACAATGTTCCCCAACTCTGAGAAGTGTTTTTTCCAGCAGGGCAATGCTCCATGCCACACAGCCAGGCCAGTAAAGGTGTGGATGGAGTATCACCAGATCAGGACCCTGTCATGGCCAGCCCAATTTCGAGACCTGAATCCCATAAAAAAAACTCTGAAATGTGATCAAGAGGAAGATGGATGGTCACAAGCCATGAAAAGAAGCCGAGCTGCTTGAATTCTTGCGCCAGGAGTAGTATAAAGTCACCCAACGGCAATGTGAAAGACTGGTGGAGAGCATGCCAACACACATGAAAGTTGTGATTTTAAATCAAGGTTATTCCACCAAATATTGATTTCTGAACTCTTCCTAAGTGTAAGCATTAGTATTGTGTAGTTTAAAAATGAATATGAGCTTGTTTTCTTTGCATTATTCGAGATCTGAAGACACTGCATCTTTTTTGCTATTTTGACCAATTGTCATTTTTCTGCAAATAAATGATCTAAATGACAATATTTTTATTTGAAATTTGGTAGGAATGTTGCCAGTAGGTTATAGAATAAAACAAAAATGTACATTTTACTTTAACACATACCAATAAATAGTAAAACCAGAGAAACTGATAATTTTGAAGTGGTCTCTTAATTTTTTCCGCGGCTGTATATATATATATATATATATATATATATATATACTAGATTCACTATATAGATCAATACTGGACTGCCTAACATCAGTGGCAGAGAGAAGGACCCTGAGTAGGCTGCTGACCATCTTGGACAATGACCACCACCCACTATACACCTCACTGCCCATCCTTTTACTGGCTAGCCCCTTGGACAGACTTTACTTATACTTTACTATTTATATCACTATGCACTATCCTCACACACACAAGCACAGTACTCTATTTGCACTATCCACACATGCACATGAACACTTCAACCCTTGCACTACTCTCCACTACTTTCAACACTGTCACAATTAATGCACACTGTTATATAGGGCCATATTTACCCTGTACCTGTACACACCCCACTCCCTGTGTACACGTTCTCCCTATGTGTATTGTTTTTATTGTGATTCATGTATGTTTGTGAGTTAAGAGTATAAGCTACTAGATGACCTTAATTTCCCTCTGGATCAATAAAGTATCCATCTATCTTTCCATCTATCAAATACCTTGAAGATTTTTACCAAACATAAGCAAAGGCTGGAGTCTCAAAGGGTCTCAGAAACTACACCTGAAAAAGACTGTCACCAAACAGAGGTGAAAACTAAACTTTGTCGTAGGACAAAATTAAATACATTTTTGGAAATGCCTTGACCTGTGAGTAACATATATCAGTGTGAAGATTCCAAGGGACTCCTGCCATGAGATATTGACCTCTGGACCTTGACCTTAGTGCATGTTGGAAGGCTTGCCGTTCAGCAACAGAACAAGCTACAGACATGGGACCAACTATTCTAGAGAGCTCTTGACCTTACCTAAGTAACTATACCAATATGGGTATAGTTCACAAGTGGGGGCACTGTGAAATATGCAAAAATTAAATTTTCACCAATTTAACAATTGAATATTCAAAATCTGATCATACAGATGTATTCCCCGCCCCTTTGAATCTCTCAGTGTACTTTTAATTTAGTATTTACAGTTATATACAGAAATATACAGTTTTTTTTACAAATAAACTACAATTCCCTTGTACCGCGCGATGCAGCTTGATACAAATCAGCACCATGTTTGTAGTTCTTCCAGTTTCCAAATTAGGGTTGTAAAATAGGGTTGCAATAGCATACATCTACTGATCACATCAAACATTTAGTAAAGCCGAACTAGTAATGACACTTCATCTTGATGATCGATGTTTAGAAAAAGCGAAGATGTTTATTTCAGATACTTTTACAGCCGCTTCAAATAATGTAGGCGATAAATACGGAGTGTGAGGTCCCAGCTGACCTATATTTCGTGTCAACAGTTATGTTTAATTATTATTATTATATATATGTACATAAAAACGTTTTTGATGTACAGTGCAAACGACAAGAAGTGACGTAATTCACTGCTTCTTGTTGGCGTTTTTTTTTTTAAAATGTATTATTCGTTCGCGGTATTTTGTAAGGCGGGTACTCAGACTGTCAGTTAGTAGGAGATACACAACTGGAAGGCAGGTAAGAAAGACAGTAAATGTTTTGAGCATGTACTTAAAAACTAAAAAAACTTAAAACTTAAAATCCCACCTACTTAAGTCTTTTCGGTTTTCTATTTTATTCATGCTGCATTTTTATTTTTATTGTGTATTTGTTTCTTGTATAGTGTAGGCTAGGCTACATTATGTCTTGTAGCAAGGTAGTTGCAATGTAAATTTCGCTGAACACATTTAGTGAAAATAAAGGTAATCTTGAATCTTGAATATATATGTATGTTTAGAGATGCAGGCAGAAATTACTTTTTGTGCTACATACAGGTATAACACAATTCATATCAGTTTAGGCTATTTAATAGGCAACCGGTATGCGCTATCTAACTTGCTAGCTTAATTTAGACAGTCCTTTGCACTGAATTGTAACTTAGTTACTTTAATGTGTAACACATATTTTTTTGCCTTAAAAAGATGACAAAGCCAAAGGAAAAAAGGTGCTCAAATTGTGGAGCGATCAACCGGGCCAGCCGGAAGACCTGCTCCAGCTGTTATAGCTCGATAATGAAAACAAAAACTTTTAAAGAAAGAGTAAATAAAATCACTACAAGCGACTGGGGTGAGACTACCAAAAAACATAGAAATGGGGCCAGAGTTGTGGCCTCAGCCCATGTCACCAGGGGCGGAGTGCGACACAAAAATCCACCGGGACAATTCTGACTGCACCGGTCCACCACCGGCCCATAACGTGCCCACAACGTGCCCACAACTGGCCCAACCCGCATCCCCTCCACCTCCCATATATCAACTACAGAAACAAACGGGCGGCTTTTGATCATTATTGTTAGATTTATAGTTGATGTGTGGGTGACAGACATGACAGTGACAGTGTATTTGTATATACTTATGGAAATACGGAACAAATCGCGTCCCGTATTGGCTCAAATGTTATGCTAATTCGCAACAATGTGTCATGTCAACTCACTCGCACCTAGTTGACGGCTGGTTGAATAAATCCGTAATTCTTGTACATTTTGATGCACTTTCCTCCAGCATCCGCCTCTTTTTCAGTCTGGCCTTTTTGCCCCCTCCTTTCTCCTTTCTCTTATGTCCCTCCATCAGGCCCGCTTCACCTGCTATCTCTCCCTGATAGCCGCTAATTTATCTCCCTAGGTTCACTTGATAAAGGCAGAACGATACGCATTTCCCATGATGCTTTGCACCGACTATTCTACATTCAACAAAAAAAAAAACGAATTAAATCGCTGGCCAATTTATATTTGTGGTCATGAAAGTAATGGAGCGTCTGAATAAAAAGAATTACATCAATATATGAGGCTAAACAAAAATCAGAAGGTTGGATTGATGGGAGTGAGTTTGACACACACCATAGGTGTGATGTACAGAGACAAATAGTGCTATAAATAGTAGTTGGACTGCTTTATTCTGTAATGCTCGGAGAATTTAGAGATTTTCCCGGGACCAGGATTTCACGTATATTCAAATGGGCCGCTCATGAATTTGATGCGACGGCTGCAAAGGCCGGCCTGCAGGCTGGTTCTCGAGAGATTATTGGCCTACCGGCCGACCGGGAAAAATCCCGGTGCTCCCGATGGCAACTCCGCCCCTGCATGTCACTGTAAGTACTTCATCAAATGTTCTTCGAATTCATTATGAGTGAATGCAGGTCGTCAGACACAGTGTAGATCCATTTAAAAATATTCAATGTTATTGACTTTGATGTGTTGTATGTAGTTGTTAAAATTCCATCAGATTTGTAGTCCATAGTCCATATTAGTGAAAGGTTATTGAACGTAATGCCGCCACACACTAACCTTGAATGTATCCAATGATTCAAAATGTGTTGCCTCATTAGTCACATTTGGGCTTGGTCCATATAGCATTTTTTTTCTGATCAACAATGTGCCAGACCACCTTATACTTGACTAGCTAAAACTAACATTCAAATAAACTGAAAAAAAATTAACATGTCAGCCTGCAATAGTAGCCATGGTAACATTTTGTGTAATTTATTGTGTACATTTCAGGTCAGCAAGCTTCATGCGTTAGGGTACAGCCCAATTTTATTTATTGGGAAACCCAGGGTGGGGGCGAGCTCAGTTAATGCTGAGCTCGTCACCTTTATGTGCCCTGGAGGGGCCGGGCCTGCAAAGGTATTTTTAGAAAAAATGACCAAGGCCTATGAATACCTGCTGAAAAGTAAGGCAACATCTGTTCTTATTATCTGATTTATGCTTTGGGGTGTGCTGTCATTTTGACTGATATGCTGACATGTATCATTTCAGATTCACAACCATCTGAATCCGTGTATCATTCGTTCATTTGTTTTTCCGATTTAGACGAGAATTGAAAAAATGAAAACAACGTTTGATTTCTCGTTTTTCCCTTTTCAAAACCAAAACCAGAAATCGGATTACGGTTTGTTTTCTCGTTTTTTCCATTCTGCACCACCAAACAGAAAATGGAAAATGAAACATTCGAATAACAAATCCTGGCCGTATTGGTTGTCATATTTCAAAATATTTCTAAGTCCAAACTGGTTAACCATGGGAACAGGTGTCCGAGAATAGTACACCATCAGCGGACTGGCCCTGAGCAGCTACACCCCTGGTTCCATCCTCCACAGGCACCAGGATGTGAACATAATGTGTCCGAGGACAGTGCACCTTTAGCGGACTCGCTACGAGGTGTGTGACCCTTGTTATCATCATCCAGAGGCACCAGGATGTGAACATAATGTGCCCGAGGACAGTGCACCATCAACGGACTCTCTACGAGCTTATAGGCCCTTGTTTTCATCCTCCACAGGCACCGGGATGTCAAAAATATGTGACCGAGGACAGTGCACCATCAACGGACTCTCTACGAGCTTCTAGGCCCTTGTTTTCAACCTCTACAGGCACCGGGATGTCAAAAATATGTGACCGAGAAAGATGCACCATCTACGAGCTTCTAGGCCCACCCAGGTCGGACGACCGATTTGCACGTCAGGACCGCTACGGGCCTCCACCAGAGTTTCCTCTGGCTTCGCCCTGCCCAGGCATAGTTCACCATCTTTCGGGTCCTATCGCGCGCGCTCTTGCTCCACCTCCCCGACAGAGCGGGCGAGACGGGCCGGTGGTGCGCCCCGCGCCAGGGCGCGGGGATCCCACAAAAAAAGCAGTGTGGATTTGTTATTCGAATGTTTCATTTTCCATTTTCCGTTTGGGGGTGCAGAATGGAAAAAACGAGAAAACGAACCGTAATCCGATTTCTGGTTTTGGTTTTGAAAAGGGAAAAACGAGAAATCAAACGTTGTTTTCATTTTTTCAATTCTCGTCTAAATCGGAAAAACAAATGAACGAATGATACACGGATTATCAGAACCCTCCACCTCTCAAACTCCAGATCCCTCCACCTCTCTCCCAGACTCTGAGGGGACTTTCACCCTTACCCTAATCCCTGTCCCTGTCGAGGCTTCATCTTCCTCTTTGAATGGAAGTAAGTATTATCATTAATCATGTTTTGCCATATTTTAAGTAACCTCTGTCACAGGTGTGTCTGCACACTGCTCCCCTCCTCCCGGACCTACGTAGACATAATGAACCAGATACATTCAAAGAACTATGCAAACAAAAGACTTTATGGAGAACAGATTATTTTCATCTGTTCCTTCTTATTATCAGTTACAATTTATGTGTACGTATGTATGTATGAGAGAGATATTCCCGGGTGTTTCTGTGTGTTGTGTATGTGTGTGTAAATGCGGATCTGTGGCTGGCAGGTGAACGGGGCCTGTCCCAGCCCCACTGTCCTGCTGTAGTTCTCATTCTGCCATCCTTCCCTCAGGCCAGTCCGAGGCTGCAGGCAGCACCTCAGGGTCAGGGCCGGGCCCAGGTGAGTCTCCAACCCACCGCTGCCACTCCCCAACCGAGCTGGAGGAGACTGAGGAGGCTGAGGAGCTTTTCAGTGAGTGTGTGTGTGTGTGTGTGTGTGTGTGTGTGTTTGGTGCTCCAATGTCCGAGTGTGGTTTAAAACCCTTTAAACATTGCTTTAAACAATGCTTTGATGAACTTGGGAAAAGCCCCACTCGTAATGAGACCTTCTGTCAGTTAGAATCAAATCAGTGAAATATGAGTAAGGTCGGGACGAGTTTACGACCCAAGCCCAGGGAGGTTAAGGGAAGATATTGAGAGAGACGGAGAGAAAGAGAGAGAGAGATGGTGGTGACCATGAATTGGGGAACAGAGCGTGTCTTGTAGGGCGCCTGTGATTCTCTGGATTGGTTACTGGGAGAGTAACTGGTGATAAGGTGTGTGTGCTGCGTGAAAAGAAAAGCAACGGAACTCCAGTCATAGTACAGAGGTGTCATACGGCCATGAGCTCTTCACCCAAAATGCACTGTGTTGCTCTAGTATTACTACTGTGTGTGTGACTTTCTCTCTCTTGTAAAACGGGAATTCCTGGACCAAAAAAGGGACCGGGCCGTCTGGAAGGCTTTGAGTGGACGATGCTTTCTGTGTTTCTCTGAAAAAGTAATATTCATTAAACCTCACATTTAATGCTCGTATTTAATCTGACTCCATTATCTCTGAGATCTGACTCTACTTTCTGGGAACCCAGTCTAAGTTCCTCCCTTAAACTGTATATATTTATATTAAATCGTGAGCTGGTCTCCAACCCTATGCATTCATCATCTGTATTTGAATTTCTTCTCTTACTTTCTAATAACCGTGTTCCACACAGTAATAGCGTCATTAAAGGACTCGCCTCGGCCGGCCGATTCCCTTTTGGACAAGTCCACCGTCATAATATGCATCTAGTCTGAGCTAACCACAGAGGTCTCATAATGCTGCTAAAGGTATATTTTCAGCTTGATGGCGTCACGTGATTCAGGGACAGAACGCCAGACTGCTGCCCGTTCCTATTTTTAAACACGCGCACGCAGTACAGAGGCTGATCACCTACCTATCTCTATATTATAAATTAACAGTTCACTATGGCATGTCTTAGCTCAGGTGATTATAGCCAGGAACACCCAGACTTACATTTCTTGATGCTGGTGTCTGCAACTTAACCCTAGTCAGTATTAGCGGGACACTATATCATAACATCAGTTAATGATTTCAGAAGAAGGCAGCGTAGGTCAGAATTTACCAAGATTATTTTAACAAGAAGCAAGTTACCATTAATAGTTATAAAACAATCCTATGTGAATAAACCAGTCTAACTACCAAGGAACATATCTAAATTTAAGGATACTAAGTCTGCAATACTACATGAAACATAAAAACACTTCCAGAAACTTGAACATACCTGGCTGCTGCGAAATGACTACTCACACGGATGTGAGGGAGATCTGAAGACAGAAGACTCCAAGAGCTTTGTCTGTCTTACCCTTAGGTACCCATTTTCGTCCTGCATCATGTTTCTCAAGATGAGATTCACACATTAACAACCAAATGGAGGGAGTTCCCTCCCCCAAGTGGGGGTGAACCCCCCTCTATTCAGAGACACTTCTGACCCCTCGCAGAGGCCAAAATGATCAGGTCTCTGATATCTATGTTTTACTTAATATATACAGATGTAGAACTGAGACCATTTTCCCACTCACATTGAGACCATTAAAATGAGTCCAAACATCATGCAGAAATCACTTTCTAATATCACATTGAGTTTGACCCTCTCATCCTCATTGTCCTGTTCCTAGTTTGTCCTCAGCACGGAAAATTACACCGAGACAAAAAGGAACAGAGATCTGAGATAAGAGTCTCTGCAGGGGGCTGGGAAGATCAACACAACACCAGCACAACAGGGCACCATAAAACAACACCCAGCCCCACCAAATGAATTAATTAACAGAGGAATAATGCCATCTGTGATTTTCCACTTCAAAGAGCCATTTCCTCCTTACACTCTGCCCCCCCAAGACAAACTAGCACTGGAGGGTGTGGTGGTCCAGAGGGCTGAGTGCCGACCAGCAATCAGTGAGAAGTTCATGAAGTTAAAGAAGTACGTGGTCATTACACACTCATACGCATACACAAACACAGAGACGCTTGAAATCCCTATGAAACGTAAAATTGTCTTGACTCACATTCAGCCTCCAGAAGAATGCTAAAGCACCTTCACATTCAGGTTAGAAAAGCCTCCTGGCAAGCTGGAAACCTTGGATTAATTCATTCTTTCATCTGTTATTACAGGCTTATGGTCGAGCACTCCTCCAAACCAGTCCGGCTATCTCAGCAACTAGACAAGGCTGTGACCTCCAACTACAAGCCAGTTTCAAATCATGCAAACAATGTAAGCAAAAAGTATTCTTTCCTCTTGTGCGTGTGTCTACAAATTCCAAAATGTATTTTCTGTGTTTTATATCATTGTGGTTATGTTAGTTACCATAGGTCAGAAATCTCGGATTGCTGTTGTTTTGAAAGTGTAACCGCTTGATAGGAAGCAATCAAAACACCTTGCACGTCGAAACATGACGCTAGACTGCAGTTTACGTCTAGGGGCACATTTGAAATTGCCCCCAGTCTAGGGCCACTGACGCCTAGAAACCAGAAGTTGCGTATTTATTTTCCTAATTCACCGGACGTGGGTAAATGTGTTGTTGCTCACTTCACAGCTAAAAACACCCTTCCGCGTCGAAAAAGGAATCAATGAAACACCCTTGTGTCATGTCCGATACTCATTCAGACGAGACGTGTTCCAAACTTATCGTAGTTTTATTAAACACATTGCTGCTGCTGATAATTTCCCTAACGTCTGCACACCTGCACAGTGTGTTCTACATCTAATGCGCATGCGTAACTCTACTGAGCATGCTGGGAACTGGAGTACAAAATGTTATTAACGCATATCACCACAACTTGCTCGTCGAAAACTGACGCACGATAACTTGACAGCTTCGGTATAATAGGATTCAATGAAACATCCTTGCAGGTCGAAAAATGACGCCTAATATGAAGCAATAAAACAACCTTTTACGTCAAAAAATGAAGCTAGAGAAATTGACAGCTTCGTTCTAAAAGGAATCAATGAAACATCCTTGCAAGTCGAAAAATGACGCCTGATAGAACGCAATGAAATAACATTGCACGTCGAAAACGCTAGGAGGCGGATATTGCTGTCGCTGCCAAATGTGAGGACCCTGCCTGATGTGAGTCCGCCGCTGCCTGATGTGATGCGCAAACACAAACGGTTTACGGCAGAAGGCTCAGGAGCAAACTATCAAAGACGTGCATGCTCATACATGGTTTAATATCAACGTATCTGGCTTCTCTTAACGCATAATGTAGGTTTATTTAACGTAGTGTTTTTTAATTTTGTCAACGGTTTACAGCATAAGGCTCAGTGTCAACATATGGGGCTATGTTGTATTACTGTTACTGATAGGTGAAAAATCACCCTAGTTAGTTCAGGACTCCGGAGCTGCATGAAAGTATATTTATTAGACAAACAAACAACAACAATTGCAATTGGGCTCCCCTTCCAGCCGAGGCTGACAGTGAAGCCCTGATAAACTCTTCGCACAAAGTTTATATAGTCAGAAGTTTAGCTTTGAGCAGGGATGATCACGTGGTGGATTTCTCACGTCCGAGGCTCCCTGTCTTGCAAGGATGGCAGTTTTGCACAAGGTCGGAAGAAGCACAGTTCCTTTCTTATCTCCTCTGGTCTAAACATGCTCTTGTTCATATGCAGACTTAGTGGCACCTAATATTCTAGTTACACACACAGAGAGAAAAGCCATGCTCCTGCTTTCAGAAGCACATAATTCACAGGAATATATTCAAACAAGTCACTTGATTATTATATTCTTAAGTCATTAACAGTGTTTGGAAATAATCTCTATCAGTTACTAGTAGGCTAATTCAATAAACATGAAGCTTAACATCATAAACCTTGGTGTATTTCAAACGTAAACAAATGCGCTTGTCATTCCACTTCATGCTGTAGCCTACACCACCAGCATTACCTGGCTCGTTGTACTTCAATAGTGTCGCAAAGTTTGTGCATGCGGACTCACATCAGGCGGGTCCTCACATTTGGCAGCGACAATTGCTTCGGTTTTTGACGCTTTTTCGACTGACAAAGTTGCAGATTCTGACTTGTTGGGAATGAGAACGTGTTGCACTGCAAGCTGGAACAGAAGTAAACACCAAGAGAAAGCTCTGTACCAGGAGTCTCACGATCAATGTCAGTGTTGAGCACCTGCATCTGTTCCATCTTGCAGTGATTGCTTGCAGCTCCAGTGATATACTACTCTTTTCATGTTACAATTCAGTGACCTTTGGCATTTCCTGATATGAACTGGATAAAGTCAAGGTGCATGGCAGGTTCCACAGCCTTCAACCGAATATGATATCATTTTGTTTTAATGATTTCTGTGTTAAATCACTCATTAACAGTAGAGTTAGTTCACTACGTTTTAAATCGACCTTGAAAAGCCTTTTAATCCTTTCTATTGACGCTTGCAATCCTGTTTAGCAGGTTTTAGCAGCAGATGTCATTACAAAATAATAAAACGAAATATCTGGGGCATGTGGGTGCATTTTTCTAACAAAGCATTCCAAATTAATAGTGATAACAGATAACACATTAATAGTGCGTTCAGGGAGCTGGAAATAGGGGAAGTTTCGAGTTTGGCAGGCTATCGTGGGTATTCTTACACTCTGAGGTGGGAACTTCCCAGAACACTCCTACTGCTGGCGAGAGAAGTAAAAACTACAGGCATAATGTGAGAGCGAAACAGGATAGTCAGTGTTATTCAAATGTTTCACTTTCATCACAGCCTATTGACCAATTCTTGAAGACTAAACCCTTGGCTGAAAAAAAAACACTTTCAGACAGTACCATATCAACTTCATGAAAAAATTCAGAGACAGTGCCAAGTTACCCTAAAAACATGCTTTCCCCACAAAAGATTACTGTAGAACAAGAGCATAATTGATACCTGACTACTGCCTCTATTCATGGATAAATGAATAATTATACAAGAATATACACACACACAAACACACACACACACACACACACACACACACACACACACACACATTTGATGGTAGGACAAGTTCAACAAATAATATAAACAGGATAATGTAGTACAATACGTTTCTTAAGTGTCTTCTTCCCACTACCTTGCGTTCTGAATGTCCTTCATGTCTAACACGTTTATACCCCAACGCTGTTTGTACAATGATGTAGTTTTAACTGCAACCATCTTTCCAATGTACTGATGCGAAAAGGCTTGAAAACCTGTGTGACCAGTGACGTCATGAGATCAGTTCAAGCTTTGCTCCACGTGATTGGCCACGGCTGCTGGCGATAGAGTGTGCCCTTCTGCAAGTCAAAGTGGATGATCTCTCCACTCTCACCATCAAAAGCGTCCTTTCTCACCGTCTGTCCTGGCACATTGTCCAGCAGCTCACAACCAGACATCCTCTGTTGGACATGAATCCCTCGCCGGATTAGACACCAGGGCTTACTCAGACACAAGTACACAGCATGATGACTTTAGAGCTGCGTACACCTTTTAAAGTAAAAAAAATACTTCTTGCCATCTGTGTGGTTGAAGTGCCTCTGTTAGAACTAAGCTTGAGAGTTAATGTTTTTGTGTATACCTCTTAATATTAGGATGGCAGCCCTGTGATATATAGAACCCAGTGTGTCATTAAACTCCTCATATATAGTTAGTATGAAGTTATGCTGCTCCAGGTCATAGTACCCTAATATCATCAAGAAATCAGGATCAGGTTGAACATTGATGATCATTTGACCCAAAAATATAATTAATGAATTGGCAGCAGTTAAGCACCATAGTCACTTAATGTATTACAGATAATTAATGTTGTCTGTTAAAAAAGGGTATCCTACTGTCATATCAACCAGAAATCAGGATCAGGTTGGATTCAGTAAAATGGAGACTCACTGATTATGAATGTTGAGAGAATCCATAAGGAGTGAGAACCAGGTGACATATAGATGATCATTTGACACAAAAATTCAAAAAGAATTGACAGTTGCGCAGTTAAGTCACATTATTGTATTACAGAAAATAAATGTCCTGTTTTCTGTTAATTACAACATAAAGATGTTAAGGATTAAGGGTAGTTAAAGTAAAGGCGTTAAGAATAGATGCCAAAGAATTCTAGTGTGGTTACCTTAACTTACCTGTGTGCACTTAGACCATAAAGAAGATAAAACAGGTTGGGGCATGCCACTGTAATTACTCAGCTTTGATTTTGAAAGTTGTTTTCATGCACTACCTTCATACCTGCACAGTGTATTTACCAGGTACAGGTGTGGACTTCACCAGTAGGCAAAGGAAGTTTAGTTGGACTGACTGGTTTTAGACTGACAATAACAATAGCAATAACAAAATGTCTGTACAGAGTTTGAGGAGCGCCCTTAATTATTATGATTTGGACACCATTGTGGGGGTTCTGCCTCTGTCCTTGGCTTAAACCCTCAAATCACATAATACTCATATCAATGCATCAGAACACTAAATCACTGGAGCTGCAAGCTATCTGGAACTAGAGTAAAAACACCAAGAGAAAGCTCTGTACCAGGAGTTTCAAGGTCAATGACAGTGTTGAGCACCTGCATCGACACTCACTATATATTACTTTTTTCATGTTGAAATGAATTGACCGTTGACATTCCCTAATATAGAGTGGATAAAGTCAAGGTGCATCGCAGGTTCTACAGACATCAACCGAATATGGTATCATTTTGTTTTAATTATGTGTTAAATCACTCATTTACTTTACAGTTAGTTCACTACATGTTACATCGACCTTGAAAAGCCTTTTAATCCTTGCTATTGATGCCTGCAATCCTGTTAAGCAGGTTTTAGCAGCAGATGTCATGAGCAAAATAATTAAACGAAATATCTGGGGCATGTGGGTGCATTTTGTCTAACAAAGCATTCCAATAAGAACACAGATCACATTAATCGTGCATTCAGGGAGCTGGAAATAGGGGAAGTTTTGAGTTTGGCAGGCTATCGAGGGTATTCTTACACTCGGAGGTGGGAACTTCCGAGAACGCTTCTACTGCTGGCGAGAGAAGTAGCCTACAAACTAAAGGCATAATGTTCTGAATAACTGAAAGCAAACCAGGATACGTCTGTCACCATGTTGCCGCTACTGTTTCTTTTCTGTTCCTTCCAGATTTTCTCGACTGTGAACTCAGGTAATGCTTATTTTACATAGACAGTTAAGCCTGAATACTGCAGTGGTCTTTGTGGAAAAAAAGATTGCAATGTGTCATACACTATTTGTTTCAGATCATCTTCTGAAGTAAATATTTGTATACTTGTGGCTTTAAGGGATGTTTTGTGTCGTATTTGTTAATGGGGAAATGGATATATGGGGCTGGTTTTTGTTGAGCGGGAGAAAGAGGGACCAGGGCTGTCGTGGGACCTGGGTTTATATTTACCCGCCACTCACGCATCTGCAGAATCTCCATTGTGACATAACGCAGTTACAAATTTGGAGTTCTTAGCGTGCGTTCGCGGATGTTTGATAATTATAATTTTGTACCACTAATCCAACGTCAATCAGCAGTGAGCTGCTTTCTGTGCTTCTGGGGAAGTGTGTTTTGCCTGTAAGACAGTGAATGTGTAGGGTTGAGAGCGAGTGCTTCTTTCTTGTGCTGAATAATCTCATTGCTGACATGGAGCAATAGGAGGGTGCTATATCTAGACTTAATTTGATGAGTCAATAACGGTTTAATGTAGTTTGGATGAATATAGGATTTTCTACTGTAATTAATCAATACGTGACCGTGATTACATTTAAAAATGTACCTATTTATCCTCAATCAGCACTTTAAACATAAAATAAATCAACTCAACTCTTTGCTGTGGTGTTCTCCTTGAAGGCATCTGCAGGGTTACTATCCAACTCACCTCGTACGACTTCACGAGAGACACGCCCTTTCTAATCTGATGATCGTACGACTCACCTTTACCTGCATGGTTCGACGAGGGGCTGTGGAGATTACCAACGGTTTATTATGATGTTACAAGGCCATTACATCATCATCAACAACAGTAGAACTATAAAATAAGAAATCGTTTGTTGATGATCAGAGGCTGTTGTTGAAATGAATTACTAACGACAATGACCAAGCTCTGCGGTTATTGCCGAATATTTTCTATTGTATACCACACAAACAGTTCTGCTTTTTTACGTCTACAATTCAGGTTCTTTTACAATTCAATCATTTACACAGCATGATCTGCTAACTCAAACACAAAGAGGCTGTTCGAAAACCAAGAAATGTTTTTTTATTATTGCTGTAATTAGACGACGTCTCCCTATGCTTTATATGCGGCGAGAGCCACGATAGAGCAAGAAAGAAGGGAGATGTCGGTTTTCCTCCTGCATCGCCGCTGGTGCCCTTCATAGTTTTTTTCATTTTTACAAACTTGTCCCTGATCTTCCTCCAACTCCTAATGCACTCCTGGACCTCCAGCCCCAGGTTCCCAGCGATCTCTCAGCGATTTAAAAAAAACGGCGGTGCTGTCATATAGGGAACGAAACAGGAAACGTGATTTTAGCCAGGCGTGTCAGACAGCTCGTATCGGATAGTGAGAAAATTCAAGCGGTGCTCCAGAGGCCATCCGAGACCCTCGGATGGCTCTCCGAGGTGCTCAAAGGTGTGGTCCCACCTCAAGGAGGCCGTTTTAGGGCGTGCCTCGTGAGATCGGAGAGCAGGGTCGGATAAGTATGTGGGGGCCTTAAGTCAGTTCCCAGCAACAATGGGTCCAAACAGTAGAGAACCTGTAGGGGGCAGTGTGTAGGCTTACTCTGCACCCAAACTTATATGCATACTGGAAGTTTCACAGCACTGGCAGTTCTGTAGACTTCAAAAGAAACGTTTCTGATGTACATTCACACAATATAGAAATATTTCAAACACTGAATAATTGGTCTAAAGTCTATACAGAGATGGCTGCAGGTGCATTTCTATGAACAGTATCGAATCCGGGGTCTCTCAAGTACTTATTTAACTATCTTGTTATCTTGTCAATTTTTCAAAACCCCATTCATTTTCCTAGAGATTTTCTGTTTGAAACAATAAGTCAATTGAAAAAGAATATTTTCAATTCATCCCCTTATTCTGACACACAGCTCGGCGTCCATCTTACATCTGTGTTGTTAATGATTATAATACTCCCTGGTTCACAAATATGCCTCGTGGAGTAGTCGATATTTAATATGTTTAAGCTCTATTCATCAGAGCACAGAGTATGTCTACATTATCATGGAGGTGTCAGGTTTTATGGAAATCATATCTCACTTACACAGGACGTAGGCTACATTTTTAAATATTCATGTGCATACTTATTTTCACAGGCTCTCATTCTCTCTGGGTCCTTTCAACAACGATCATTGGAGACACCCCGTTTCCAGAGTTCAGTGCGGTCTTGTTGCTGGATGACATCCAGGTAGCCTACTATGATTCAAATGAGAACAACCTGATCTACAGACAGTATGAGTCAGATCATGAAGATGAAGAGAAAAAGGATGCAAGCATTTTATTTGCAGACCAGTACGAAGACATGAATTTCTTCATATATGAACACCAGCTGAAACGTGCCGGCGGTAAGTGTATGGTGCCTCCTTAAGTGCCGCTTTGCGTTGTAGAAATAGCAAACTCAAGTCACTCATTAAGCACAACCAGGTTAACAAATCATTTCAGTCACTTGAGTCAGTATCACCAAGAGTGTAGAAATCCTACCAGTGAACTTTTGCTGTTCCCCGGGGCAATTCTGGCGTTCATGAAAGTTTTCTCATCTGGGATTCGTTCTTAACTTAGACCAGAATTGAACAGACATCCTCGGATTTTATTTAAGACTCCTCTTTCAGGGGAGCAGAGCTGAGAATACTTGGCTAGGCAAGAACCCATTTCCAGGTGTTCATGAATCTGGCGGGGATCTTTTCTTACCTTGGTCTTTCGAAGTTCAGGAGAAGATATTCAAGAAGACACCTTAAGAAAATGTTTGAGAATGAGGCCCAATGTCCCAGCTCATGAAAAGATAAAGTCGTCTTATCTGCCGTCTAGTCAATCTGTGCACCTTGTGCATCGATTACAAACAACAGAGCCTGCTACTGATAAAACCATACAGTACAACTGATCTAGTCTCATAACTCATACTGTTAGCATCATTTGTTCAATTAGTATATGCCACTTGAGGTAATGGAAATACATTTATGAGACCATAAATGTGGACGAAAATAATCCTGTGGTTAAAATGCCCTTCTCAGTTAAGCTATATTTGAGGTTGTTGTGTTATTGATTGTTTATAGCAGTAATGGGCATCTTACACGTGACTGGATGAAGTCGTCAAATCATTTGTGCACATTACGGTGAACATCTAACATTGGGCCTCATTTATAAAACGTACTTACGCACAGAACTGATCTTAGACTGTGCGTGCGATCAAATCCACGTCTAAGTACAGATTTATAAAAACCGTCTTAGACGTAGAAAAGGACGTATCTCTACGTCTGGTTTCAGTTCGTGTAAGTACATTTCCTTGCGGCAATACTGGAGTACTGCAGGAATTCAGCCGAGCGCCGTCAGCCGACACACAGTTTCATCATCGGTAGCACCACCGTCACCATTTGGGCTAATGGTGAAAGGCCAAATTAATGTTTCGCTCAATAAAATCAAATAAACTATTAGAATAATTTGCACATGAATGAGATTCACATCTTATACAGTAGGTATTCCGTTTTAATTTCACAAGTGTAAAACATTACCCTCAAACGTATAGCCTATAAAATGACTAATAGTGGCTTAGTTTTCAGTAGGAGATATGGCTGCATTGGTGTTGTTAGAGGATATGGCCAACTGCGCAATAAGGAGAGAGGGTTTTTTGTGATCGCGCAGACTTTTTGACACAGGATGATGTATGTCTGATAAGCAGGTACCGCTTGCCAAGAGCGTTGTGCCCAAATGGCCTCTCGTCTAGAGAGGCGCACCAGAGGCAACCAGGCCATACACGTTCAGGTATTGTCCGTTCTTGGATTCCTGGCTACAGGAACGTTCCGATGAGAAATTGGAGACCAGTCGAGCGCAGTAAACTATCCCATATGCCCGCAATTTATTAGATTTCCATACAGTGCCCAGCAAAATGTGAAAGAGGATTTCCTGCGTAAAACAGGGTTCCCAATGTATTCTCATCCAGATTTCGTACACTCAGAAAGCCTAGGAAGCCCACTTCAATACAGTACAGGTCGGTAGTGGAGTGCACCAAAGCCTTGGTGCTGCTGCCGCAGATGCAACGTCTGGTGCTACTCGTGCCGCAGGTGCTGGTGCTTCGGAGACGTGCCTACTACTTGTCAAATACTTTGCTTTTGCCATTACGCCACCAGACAGGCTTTCTAACGATGTTTTGGCCCGCATCTGCTGTTCCATCAGCAGAACATCGATGTCAGCCTCACTTTAATTCTTCTGTTTACATGTTTCTTTCTTGCTTGCCACTGTAACAGAGGGTTTGTGCATTGAGCATGCGCTCTGTTTGTGCATTGATAATATGCTGATTAGATTAAATAGGGGCATTTTGAGGGCGGAGATTCAGTTGCGCACAATTTCACGACCATTTGTGATTTAAAACTGAAGGATTGGCGTACACGTGTTTTTTGTGTGTACGTCTGTTTTCTGTGGATCTCACATACGCTCATTTCAGGAAACAAAAGGTAGGATGGTTTCTACGCAACGTTTTATAAATGAGGCCCATTATCACAAACAGAGGTGGCACTTAACTCACTCTCTGCAATCCATTGACGAGTTGGACTATAAAAGAAAGAGCAACCTTTGTTGGGCATCTGCCATGGTGGGCTGACCCACTCAGTCAGCCCACCTGTGTCCCCTGAGGCAAAGGATGACTTGTGGTGGCAACCATTATGTCCTTATGTGTATGGAAGATATTGAACTTCTGGCAGCTACTTGCTAAAGGCTAGGCAGACGGACTAAGGGTATGTTTTAATGAGATTGTGCAGGCTATAAGGGGAGTAGTGAGTGACTCAATTCATATTTTTTTTAATTGTATATGTCGCCTGGTGTAAGCAGCAGGTCTAGGGCCAAAAGGATCCGAGTTAATACTGTAAGATTCATGATCAAGCAGCTGCTGTGACCACCAGCAGAATATCCAAAAGGGTTATCTTATCATGGTCACAAAGGAATAGTCCCCACACTGGTATTGCTCAGACACCTGGGGTCAGGAAGCAAACTGAGGTGTGAGTGACTGCAATTAATCAAAGTATGGGAATGGGGGAGGCCATTGAGAACCATCTCAGACAGAGAAACCAGATTATCATATACCACAACAAAAGGTTGCCAGACCTGTTTGCATTACAAGCCTAGCTCATTTACATTAGAGGCCTAGGAGTGGTCTTAAAACAGTATATATGCCTAGAATTGTGAATGCTTGTTATTCAGTCCTACACAGCTGAATCCGGAGTAAGGCTGCTTCGTCACTGCACATTATTGGAATAAAGATTGCTGCATCAGAAACAAAGAAACCTCCTTCATTTCTTACAATTGGCGAGCCAGCCCATCTTGCAATTTCAAAAAAAAAAAAAGGGGAATTGGTAAGTATTCTACTAAAAAACCTTTTTTTTCAGGAAATGTGCACGTTTAAAACAACCTAGAAAGGAGGTTTAAGAATAGAAATGATCTGTTTCATGTCTTTGTTCCATTAATAAGCAGGAGGTGTCTGGCTGTGGGTTAGCTCTGTGCAGTTTTTCTAAAGATTCTAAAGTAACTGAATCAGCCCGAAGTAGTGTGGTAATAGAATTGTATCAGAAAACCTGAAGTAATTGAAATAAAGGCCAGACTGTGAAAACGTTTTTTTTTGAAGTAACTGAAACAAGTAGCTGAAAAGTAGTGTGGTTTAGGCACTAAGTCCTGTTGCCTAAGGCAATTTCAAGAACACGTACTGTTGTGCCTGACGGACAGAGGCATAATTATTAACCGGTGTATTGGTGAGTGTGAGAAACTAGTGTAGTAGTCAGCCCGACGAATTGTGGCATAAATTGTCTGGATAATAGCCAGTAGTTGAACATGAAGCATCATAGACATACATTCAGATTTTACGGCACAAATCCATAAGCTTGTGATAGGATCCGACTTAACGGGAAAGATAAATCATTTGAATTTCAATGGTGCGGTTGACTGTTGAAAGGCGCTATTTCATTGTTGAGGACGGAAACGTCATAGCCTAGCCAATACGTGACATAAGAAGCATAATACCAAGATTGATTGACATAAAACGGAGATTGTTGTTGTTAGTTTTTTTTGTTTTAACTTTAGAATGGAAGATATTATTGTTCAATACATCAGGAAACACGGTTCGCATGGAATATTTGACGGAATAGAGAACGCAGAGGATAAGCCCTACGAGTGGGCAGGGTCCCGGTTCGAAGATTATTCCAAGATACCAAAACACAAAAAAGGGAAAGTTGCAAATGCCCTTCAAGGACTTCTTGCCACATACAAAGTGACCAAGAAAAGATTAGACGACGTAGAAGCAAAGAGAGACCTACTGAAAGAAGAGAATAATTCACTCTTATCACGTCTTAATGACGGCTTGGCACACATAGAAAATCTTCAGATTACTGAAACGCTTTTGAAAAGAGAAAATGGGCAGTTGCAGAAAGAAATGGAAACTCTCATGGCTAAAAACAACTTGTTGAAATCATCAGTGGAAGTTTTGTCAGGTGAGTTAGATTTGGTGGTACATAGGGTTAGCCAGTTCTCCATTAGCACATCTGATATTGGCAGCAGCAATGCCGTCAATGAGGAATGTTGCAAGAAACAGTCAGGTTCACAGGATAGTCAGTGCCAATATTCAGGTGTCACGGTAAAGTACCCAATGGCACCAATTAACTCCACCATTGTGCGGAATGGAGCAAGTGAGGAGGTTATGTCACACACCATAAAATGGCTTAGCCCCTCAGAGTTAGCAGTAGTGGTACAGAGTGTGGGGAATATTTGAACCTGGGACACAGGATCCTGTAGAATTTCTATCCAGTCTGGAGAACTGCGTGGACATATACAGATTGACAGATGTTATGTCACACACCATAAAATGGCTTAGCCCCTCAGAGTTAGCAGTAGTGGTACAGAGTGTGGGAATATTTGAACCTGGGACACAGGATCCTGTAGAATTTCTATCCAGTCTGGAGAACTGCGTGGACATATACAGATTGACAGATTTTGATGCTTGTGTTGTGTTGAGCCTGTGCCTTCCATCTACATTATCAAGAGCCTTGACAGATAAAGTGAAGAATAGGATGGGAAATAATCAGGACCGAAAAAAAGCACTACTGGAGGTTTTGGGGATTGCATCTGTCAATCCAGAAAAGTTAGCAGAGGTGGCAATGACAAAAGGAGAACATCCCGCAGCTTTTGCACATAGGTTACTGGAAGCTTTCACGACGTACAGTGGTAACCCTGACATCATGACTGAGGATATTGGATATAAATATGCTTTGATCAACAAGAGTGATCCCCAGACTCGCTCTGCCATAGAAATGTTTGTGACTCATCTCTCAGGCTATGACGAAATTATTGCTAAAATGACACAATTTTACAACAATCAAGCCACTTCTAAAAAATCACACCCCGCTACAGTTGTAGGATGTAAGCTTGCCCAGCAGAACAGGAGACAAAGAGGGCCAGAAACCAGTTCGTCTAGTTGGCAACACAGAGGTAATGGCTTCAGGAGAAGCAATCCAGTGGGTGTTATATGCTATTCATGTGGAGAAGATGGGCACATTGCAAGACACTGCCCTGGTAGTGGGGGAAGGTATGAACACTATGTTTGTTATGCATGTGGAGAACAGGGTCACATTGCAAGACATTGCCAAGACAGAGTGGGAAGACATCAAGGCATTGACTGTCATTCATGTGGAAAAGAGGGACACATAGCAAGGAACTGCAGAAATCAGAACAGATCAGAAAAACGGAATGTTGTTTGTTTTTCTTGTGGAAAGAGTGGACACATAGCCAGAAGTTGTAACTCTTCACAGACAACAAGGGACAACTATCAAGAACTATTTCACAAAGTACATAGTCTACAGAGTCAACTGACATTGCATCAAGACAATAGACCACAAGAGGAACCTATTAACACCTGGCCAGACAAATCACTGCTTGAAGAGAATGGCTGTTACTCAGACACAAGCAGCCAAAACATTGGGATTCCAAATGATGCTGATAGTAGCACACTTTGAAAATGTGTGCTGTATCAAAAAGGGGGGGAGTTTATATTTGTAATCCTGTTTTTATGTTGTGTTTTGATTAAGTTTGTGTTGTAATGCGGTGTTTTGATTATGTTTGTGTTGTTGGTACATGTTGGATGTGTGGAAATTCTTGTCGGGAAAGGGGGGGGCAACATTATTTCTTTTCTTTTATATAAAGTTTCAGACACCAGATGACTAACCCAATGTAAAGGGATACCACTTGTGGAAATGGAACCTGTGGGACCGGAGTCCATTTGGGTGACCAGAGGCTTGAGGTGTGGACAAGGGCCACCACAAAGCATAACTGGGACCAACAAGAAAAATCCAGACGGCCACCACACAACAGGTTTCTACAGACCAGGAATCCAAAGGACCTGAGACCATACATGGATCTGAGATCCACAAGCCCAGAGATGCACCTTAAGAGATTGACTGATGGAATGAAATGGACCACAACTGATGAAGACAATAAAGAAAGCAACCCAATGAACAATCAAAGATCTCGACACTTTTCAGAGCTTCATCTGCTGAAAGGTGAAAGGCACACTCAATAGAGTGCATGGACAAGAAAGACAATGAGAGAATCAGAGAGCGTCTTCTCTGAAATTTGATAAAGTGATTTCCCCAGGACAAATATGCATATCCACCACTGGTGTGCATATCCTTACCCGAACGAACCCACAAAACACAGACACACACACACGAAAAGATGAAAAGAAGATGTATGCTTTGATGTTTGATAACAATTGGGACCATTTACATTTATGTTTACTTGTGTTTAGGATGTCAGATGCATTTTGCTCAATTATCTTAGACTGTCTCATTGGCTGTGGTGGTTGTCAAATGCTTCTCCAAACCCGATATTTATCTTATAGTTTCAAATTACAGAATGACCCCCTGATAAGTTACCTATTGGGGCTGGGAGATGACCAGTGTATGCGAGGGTGATGAGTCCAATGACGGGTAAGACTCCCTAATGGCCACAGAGGGGGCAACCCTTGGCAGGACATCACCCGCCACTGGACAACTCTGTGAAAGATGTGACTCTGAGAAAGAAAGTTGATTTGATGCTATGTATGGCTTCATAGCATCAAGGGGTGGACTGTAAGATTCATGATCAAGCAGCTGCTGTGACCACCAGCAGAATATCCAAAAGGGTTATCTTATCATGGTCACAAAGGAATAGTCCCCACACTGGTATTGCTCAGACACCTGGGGTCAGGAAGCAAACTGAGGTGTGAGTGACTGCAATTAATCAAAGTATGGGAATGGGGGAGGCCATTGAGAACCATCTCAGACAGAGAAACCAGATTATCATATACCACAACAAAAGGTTACCAGACCTGTTTGCATTACAAGCCTAGCTCATTTACATTAGAGGCCTAGGAGTGGTCTTAAAACAGTATATATGCCTAGAATTGTGAATGCTTGTTATTCAGTCCTACACAGCTGAATCCGGAGTAAGGCTGCTTCGTCACTGCACATTATTGGAATAAAGATTGCTGCATCAGAAACAAAGAAACCTCCTTCATTTCTTACAATACAGAACGATAAATAATTTCTCCCGGGTTGGTAAAGGGATTTAAATGAATCAGGATTAGCCCATCACTATTTTGTTGTACAGCACAGTATTTTGATCCTTTCTCCCTCATCCTGTATATTGAGACAATATCCCGAATATCTATTTTCATGGATGCGTTCTTTTACCCTCCCGGTACATGAGCCGTTTTTGTCACAGTTTCTACTCTACTTCAGTAGTAGAACGCTTAAAACCGGCAACTGCAAAACAGCTATACAATGTAATGGGGCAAGCATACATGACAAAGTAAACTGCTTTGTTTGGCCACTGAAAGGCTCATACATGTTGTTATAAGTGTCTGAGTGTTGTTGTATTAAGTGGCCACTGTATGACCATTTCAATGGTGGTAATTCTTTCTTTTTCTCTGCCAAAGGAGTACAAACTATACAGAGATTGGCTGGTTGTGAGCTAATTGATGATGGCACCCCTGGTCCACTCCGAATGTGGAATTCTGTCAACGGAGTGAATAACTCAGCGTATCAATTTAATGTGCAACAGAAGGCTCTTGAGATTGAAGGTTTACAGCAGCGAAAGATGAGCCCTAGGTCACGTTTTTTTTGGGGGTTGTTTGAGTTGCGGTACGCAAAAGTCTACAGCCCAATGTGCTTTACATTCCTCAAGAATTGCCTTCACAAGAAGAAAAATGAGATGATGAGAAAAGGTAAGATAGTTGTCTTTTGTGTTTATAAAATAAGATATTCAATATTTTCTCTCTAGAGAGTAGAATTACAACCAGAGTAGTGGTAACAACTACCTTTCATCCTCTTCAGTGAAGCCCAGAGTCATTCTCCTCCAGAAGACACTCCCAGACTCTGGAGGGGTCAAAGTGACCTGCCTGGCCACTGGTTTCTACCCCCGTCACATCAACCTGACCCTGCTCAGAGACGGCCAGCCTGTGTCTGACCACCAGATCACTGGGGGGGAGCTGCTACCTAATCTAGATGGAACCTACCAGATGAGGAAGAGCCTGGAGGTCAGCTCAGAGGAACTGAGAGTAAAGCACCATTACTCCTGTACAGCCGAACACCTCAGCCTGGACAGCAAACTAAACGTCAAACTGGGTAATGGTTAGAAGAGCTATTTATCTTGTATGCGTCCTCTACCCATGGCAGTTCTCATGTATTGTTATCCCATTGGCCACGTACCTTCTTTAAGATCAGAAGAAAATGTTCATTATTACTTCTATTACTATTTCTATTTGTAGACCTTGAGCCATTGGTTCGATCTATCTCCACGCGCCGTAGAAGACACAGGTAAAACAGAAAGAGCTAGCATACAACAACAACAAATCTACCAATTCATTTTTGTGTTTCTAGCAAATTATGCTTGAATTAAAGACACCAATGTGTTTGTAAATGATCTGTTATAAAAATGTATTATTGAATTATAAATGATTGAGTCAATGACTGTCATTGCTGTCTAATTGAGATGGGCCAAGTTACTGATTAAGGCAGGGGTGGGCAATTATTTTCCCCAGGGGGCCAAATGAGCAACTGAAAATATTTTGGAGGGCCGGGCCAAAATGCCGAACTCAATTATGCATAATAAGAGTAAGAGTGTATGTTATTATTTGGCAATTCAAATGTGATGTTAGCTTTCAAAAATATAATTTATTCAAATTGAATTTCCAAAATGATAAACAAAATGTGTAACATTTGACTCATTTTCAGTCACATTAATAACAAAGGGCATTTTGAGTTTCATATACTATTGAAACAAGGATTTTCTTAGCTTTCTAAAGACATCTGAACTGTGTAACTGTGTAAAGAAAATTGTCCCAGTTTGTTGCCTTTTTGACTTTATATGCCTACGTCAGTGGTCCCAAAACTAGGCCTAAGATCACCAACCTTTGCCTTGGTGAAGGCAAGATCTACCTATTGAGGCGTTGAGTAAAAAAGACTGTCCAGACTCCAAACTGTACTTACAGCTTATCTTTGTATTAGGCCTTGTTGTAATTGAATCAAATCAAACACTTTGGTCCAGCTTTCAAATTGATGTGTCCAAGAACACATTTAACCAGGGGTTCTCAATTATATCAATTATCAATCCATCTCAAACTATAATTTTTCTAAATTATTTCCACAGCCCATATAGAACCACAGACAGCAATTATTTTATTAGTTTAACGCTGAAACTATGTGTCAGATTTCATTTTCATATCCAATTTGAAATCTCTGTCTGTCTGCAATACCGCTTGCGGCCACTACGCAACTTCGGCGCTCTCAAACTTGCCATGCATACACAGTAATAGAAAGCACACGCAGCATCTACCGTTTGGGCAAGCCAACAGGTGTTTTTCGCCTGGAAGTCTCTAGATATCTGGCACCTTATTCAATTTCAAATTTCAACACTTCAGCTGTGTTCAGAGATATTTTCTGACTATGGAATTCCGAAGTCCTTAAGAAAACAGTTTGAAAATGAAAATGATTTTTTTGTAAAAAAAAAAAAAAAAAATCGAATTATCATGTAATCTTTCGCGGGCCGGTCAGAATCACCAGGAGGGCCGTATTTTGCCCGCGGGCCGTACAATGTCCAGGTATGGATTAAGGGATGACACAGTTTCTCTTCTAATATCTCCATCTCTGTGTGTTTCAGCTCCACCCTCTGATTATGTTCCGGCCCAGAGCTCTGGGGACTCTAATCTGGAAATGAACCAGAACCAGAATCTGGAGCTGTAGATTCTGACTTTGATCTTGCTAATCAATACTCTTGTTAGTATTCATATCCTGTTCAGTTCAATATTTTCATATTTTGTGCTTCTGAAATATTAGTTTGAAGAACTAAGTCTTAATTCGTAATACCTATTGTCTTTAAGTGTAACAGGCCTAAACAATTTCCTAATGTTACCCATTACATCTACTTTTATTCGAGAAGAATGCTTTTATAATGTCAATCATTTGACACATTTACTTAAAGTTTTCCCATTTGGTGGTTTGTTACATGAACATGGAGTGTTTGATTTAAAAGAAACCCTTCTTACATAGGTGTGTGCGGGGGTTCAATTCCACGGGGGCACAGGATTATTACTCAAACCACACTATTGTTTTCCTTGAATGCCTGCTGCTGCTTCTTGTATGAAATGTGCTATTCAATGTGCTAGTGTCAAGATATATAGTATGAATGTATGTATGTATGTATTTTTATTTTAATCAGTGTTGGGACTAACGCGTTACTAAGTAACGCGTTACTGTAATTCCACTACTTTTAGCGGTAACGAGCATGTAACTAAGTATTTGTTTAAATCGAGTAACGCAGTTACAGTTACTGCAATCTAAATGAGTTTGTTACCCGCGTTACTATCTTTTGTGGAAAATGAACACTTGCAGACAAGAAGACAAGTTAGACCTACTTTAGCTTCTTCTGATCTGACGTCGCAGGACCAGTGCGACCGCACATGAAAGACACTCTGCTACCTAGATCCACGACCGCTTACACACACAAACACACACACATTGCACCTGCATACAATCACGCACGCATGCACACACACACAAAGACACGCACAAGGCTGTACATACGCAACTGTTTCTCCCATTTTCCAGGACTGCTAACACACACACACACACACACACATTGCACTTGCATACAATCACGCACGCACTCACACACGGATATACAACCGCAATTATTTCTCCCATTCTCCACGGCCGCTAACAAACATTCATTGCACTTGTATACAATCGCGCATACATATGGAAAGAAGGCTAGGACACCGATCGTGGTTTCCAACATTTATTGTTTAACCAGAAAACGCGTGGAATCTATTATCAACTGTATAAGGTGTTCGTGTCCTCAGTCATCTTGGCTGTCGGGGCAACGGCGAAAGAAGCGCCACCGGGACCAGTGGGAACTTATAAACAGTTCCTACCTTGATCAGGGTGGGGATTGCCAGCGATTAGGATATAGACATTATTCTAATTATGTATTTAGCATATTGTGAATACTGTGTGGGTGTTTCAGGGTATTTTGTGAACTGAACCACTAATTGATTATTTTGTATCCCCCTACTTTTTATATGGTGTTAATACTGTAAGCCAATCACTTTAACTACATTGGGCCTAATGTAGTAAAAAACAAAAAACACTGTTAAATGACTGAGACAGTTATTTTGTGTTAAGTTAAGTGTTAAAAGGGACTTTTGTACTACTACTTGATTTGAAGGCATGTTGCCCTGTTGTTTAAAATAATTAGGTAAAAAATATATATGTTTATTGGGTTTGACTCTTCAGTACTGTTCATATTCATTATATTAAACGCAGATATAAAAGTAACTTAAAAGTTACTTTCCCTAGTAACTAATTACTTTTGATATACAGTAACTGGGAAGTAATTCAATTACCTTTAAAAGAAGTAACTAGTAACTTTAACTAAGTACTAATTTTCAGTAACTTGCCCAACACTGATTTTAATTAATGTATTTTAATATACTTAGTTGTGTTGAAATGGAACAACTGAGAGGATCTAGTGTGAAGATATAGGCCCAAGTACTTTTGAGGTCACCAGCTTCTTCCCCTTCCCAGGTGAAAAAGAAATTAATCTGTGCTTTTTCCCCCAATGCATTTGTTATATTTTAAATATACTACACTTAGTGCATTCTAAATATGTTATTTTGGGAAAGCTTCAAGTATATCAAGTGTTCTTTTAGAAATGCTAAAGCCCATTTAAAGTTACTTGCTATCACATCAAAGCCCGGACCTGCACCAGTCACGCCCCCTTTGGTTTCCACTCGCTCACACTCACAGGAGTACTGGGGCCGTATTCACAAAGAATCTTAGGGCTAAAAGTAGCTCATAAGTGGCGAATTTAGGAGAAACTCCTAAAAATAATGGGCGTGTCAGTCTTAAATTTAGGACTCCTATTTTTTTTTACTAAGAGCAATTCACAAAATATTTTATCCCTAAAAGTAGCACCTAAGTCTAGGACAGCTTAAAACTCCTCATGAGGACTCCTAAGTCACTAAGACCTATTCACAAAAAGTCTTAAAATGGCTGAAGCCAGACGTAACGTGTTGGAGACAATGAACGACTCTGAATTGTTGAGAAGATATCGTTTAAACCGTGAAGGCATCAACATTTTACTAGAATTAGTGCGGGATGCAATCACGTCTCCAACTATCCGAAACAACCCAATCAGTCCGGAAGTTAAATGTTTGATAACATTAAGATTTTTGGCTACGGGGAAAATGCAACTTTGCAACGCAGACGACTTCAGAATATCGCAATCATCAGTAAGCGTATTCATTCATCAAACAATCACCGCACTCTGTAGACCACAAATTGTACAACAGTTTATTCGGTTCCCTATGGACAATCGCCTACTTCAAAGGATCAAGGTCAATTTCATGGCGTTTGCAGGAATGCCCGGTGTCGTGGGTGCCATCGATGGAACACACATTAAAATAATTGCTCCATCCAGAGATGAGGACGTCTTTGTAAACCGCAAAAAGGTACATTGAATTAATACACAGATAGTGTTTGATCCAAATTTCACAATCATGGATATTGTTGCGAAGTGGCCTGGATCTACTCACGATTCGCGCATTTTAAGAGCGCGGTCTGCGCCAGCTTTTTGAGCGGCACCATGTACCTGCTGGATGCCACTTGTTGACAGTGGCAACCATGCAAGACATGGCTTTTGACACCCTTCCTCAATCCACAACCGGGAGCACAGTTGAACTACAACATGCAAGTATACGCATGAGGCCTATTTTGGTGACACAATACCTGTAGCCGCGACGGCTCTTTTAAAGTCCACTCCGCAATCTCCATCCTACATTGTGACTGGAGCGCATACCACCGCTTCTCGCAGTCATCGACAGAGCGACACACGGCAGGGAATGAAGCATTTATGTTAACACATATGTCCTCCCATGCCTCACGCTTCTTTTTTGTGGTCACCCCACAGCCAAATTTAGCTTTTATAACTCCCTTCCTCTCCAGCACACTCTGGGCCAACATGGACAGTTGGTCCTGGGACCAGTTCGACTTTCTCTTACGTCTCGCCCTCGTTTCGTCCATTATGACAGGAGGACTTAAAGAGCCGTATGGACTGATATTTGAAGTGTTTAAGGGCTGGAAATATGCCGATTACCTAATAGTTTGCAGGGAGCTTTAATTATTACTTCCTTGATTTCATGCAATTTCCGTGTTTTTTTCGGCAACATCTCTTTCTCTAACGTGCAAAGCGTCATTCACGTTGGATGCACAAACTTGTCGTCATGCGTGTGCATTCTGCTAAGTGCACTATCCATAACTATTTAATATGGCTTCGTTTGAAGCCTAGGTTATTCTCTTATTTTCTGTTGATTTAGTGGGATCGTTAGGGGGATGTTAGGACTGAGTTTTGAATGAGAGCGCCTGTCAGCAACCAATCACCGTACGCACCGCTTCTAAACTCGTGCATGAGAATGGACGTCATCCATAGCAACGGAGTTTTTATCTTAAGCTTAGGAGTTGGTATTATCCTTAGTATGAGTAGGTCTCAGAGCCGTTGTGAATCACTTTTAAGAAATTACTCCTACGTAAAAGGTTTTAGCGCGAGTTAGGAGCACTCCTAGTGGTAAGATAAAAGGCTTTGTGAATACGGCCCCTGATCTCTCATACCTGCGTTCTCACTCACATGCACCGCGTTTGCCCTCACCTGGCTACTAATTACCCACACCTGTCACAGCCTCTACATATACCTCACACTCCCTTCACTCTGTGTCTGCTATCGCAATTTAAGGGAGTAACTTTGGAATTCCAGCCGCCTGACTTTCATGTGGATTACCTTTGCCCCAGTTATCGTTTGTACCTGTTATGTTCTTAGCCGTAGTTATAGTTTCCTTTTTCGACTTAGTTCTTGTTTAGTTTGTACCTTGCCGAGTGTGACTCGTGTTTTGTTTGCCGCAACGGCGTTTAAGTTTATAGCTTGTTTAGCTCAGAGGTTGCCTCTGTTAAGTTTCTTTCTGCGCTCTGATCGCCAGTTCCTTGGCAAGCTAAGAGCCTGCGACCCTCCGTGGGTTTTGTCTGTGTTCTCGAGGATCAACTCTCAGCTTCTACGTGTCTGCAACCTGTGGTCTGTCCTGTTTGATGCTGGCTGTCTTTGTCTGCAATAAACTCTGTTTCAAGAAATCCCATCTCGAAGTCTGTACGTTCCGTGACACTTGCAATGTATTTTAATATACTTAGTTTTGTTAAAATGGAACAATTTAAAGTGTAAATATGGTGTAATAAAAAACACTTTTTAAAATACATTTGAAATTAAATTGAAAAAAGTACATATAACGTACATTTCAGATACTTAGTTATTCCATAAAGGTCTCATATTGTTCAAACATATTGTATTTTTATTTTAAAATAATAATAAATGAGGGCTCAACTTACACCTTAGAAATAACCTTTTTTTTGTTGTACATGGAGACAAACCACCAAACCTTTTATGTACAGTATTTGGGGAAAATGACATCACTTCAGTACACAATGAAATTTTATTTATATAGCGCCAGAAAAATAAATAGACCAAAGTCGCTTTACATAACCCAGAGCCTGGACCTAATACATATTATATATATACAAACATCATATGGCATATACATGGTATATACAAAAACAGCTTAGTGGGTATACACTGTGCTCATAGGGTTACTGTTACAGGGGCTGTCCATATGCGTAGATGAGGAAAAGTGATGGTGAGGAGCAATGTTTCCACACCAGATAAGGAGATCCTTTAAGGTAGTCAATTAACAGTAGGCAATATGGCCATTTTATCAGTATTAAAATATAGGCATTAGCGATGTGATATAAAAGGATAGGGAGAGAGAGAGGCTGCCTGGGTAGGTGTATGGGAATAATATTTAGCATTTAGTTTTGTTATGTTTAGCTATGGTTGGCTGATATGGTGCATGCAGATTTAAGTTAGGATGGCAGGATACACAGCAGTGCCTTACGGGCTGGAGACAGCCGCAACACTTGCCGTATGCTGTACCCGGGATCCGTAAAGGCCCTCCTTCACGAGACTGCTCGACACACAACAAATACACTGTAGCTGACCCTGATGTATCAGCTGTCAAGATATGGCCAAGGTTGATAGACATTTCAATTGCACATATTTATGTATTATTGTCATTTACAATTTGTGATTTAATCTGTTGTTGTGCAAACATAATATGCATTTGCTGGTGGGTTCAGGAATTTGTGCATTAGTCTGGTGACCAGGGGCGGAGTGGCCATCGGGAGCACCGGGATTTTTCCCGGTGGGCCTGTCGGCCAATTATCTCTCGAGAACCAGCCTGCAGGCCGGCCTTCGCAGCTGTTGAGTCAAAGCCATGAGCGGCCCATCGAATTTGCATGTACGTCAAATCATGGTCCCGTGAAAATCTCTAAATTCTCCGAAAGTTACAGGATTGGGCCGTCCAACCACTATTTATAGCACTATTTGTCTCTGTACATCACACCTATGGTGGTGTCTGTCAAACTCACTCCCATTAATCCAACCTTCTGATTTTTGTTTAGCCTCCTATATTGATGTAATTCTTTTTATTCAGACGCTCCATTACTTTCATGACCACAAATATAAATTGGCCAGCGATTTATTCGTTTTTTTGTTGAATGTAGAATGGTCGAGCAAAGCATCATGGGAAATGTGTATCGTTCTGCCTTTATCAAGTGAACCTAGGGAGATAAATTAGCGGCTATCAGGGAAAGAGAGCAGGTGAAGCGTACCTGATGGAGGGACATAAGAGAAAGGAGAAAGGAGGGGGCAAAAAGGCCAGACTGAAAAAGAGGCGGATGCAGGAGGAAAGTGCATCAAAATGTACAAGAATTACGGATTTATTCAACCAGCCGTCAACTAGATGCGAGTGAGTTGACAGGACACATTGTTGCGAATTAGCATAACATTTGAGCCAATACGTTCCGTATTTCCATAAATGTACATATACAAATACACTGTCACTGTCACTGTCATGTCTGTCACCCACACATCAACTCTAAATCTAACAATAATGATCAAAAGCCGCCCGTTTGTTTCTGTAGTTGATATATGGGAGGTGGAGGGGATGCGGGTTGGGCCAGTTGTGGGCACGTTGTGGGCACGTTGTGGGCCGGTTGTGGGCCGGTGGTGGGCCGGTGCAGTTAGAATTGTCCCGGTGGATTTTTGTGTCCCACTCCGCCCCTGCTGGTGACCCTTTGACCCTTTGTGACATGTGACCTCACCTTTATGACTTGGAAGTGCGAGGGCAAATGCTACTTGAAAGACTGAGAGAACACGCACGCAACACATTTGCAATAAATTAAGCTAATCTACTGCTGGTTTCCAGGCGAACACGGTTATACTAACCTCTCTGCATTATGTTTTAAATGGAATGTATTTGTTTGCGAGGTTATATGTAAACTTGGGGTTTGTTTGTTTGTTTGTTGATTGTTTGTTTGTTCGTTTGTTCTGTCTAGTTTTCACGGTGTTCCAGACAATAAAGTACGAGAAGAGTTGGACATCAGTATGATGCGTGGTCCTGTTTATTAGACAAAATCAGCGGGTAGTTATAGTGAAAACGTGCCTGAAGGAGGAACGCATTGCTGTGTGAGGACGGCTGGATTTAAACGTGCCTCTCTGCATCGCTCCTCCTGGATCTTCGTGCTCGGCCTGGCTGAATTCCAGGAACCAGGCCATCGGACTTCGTCTCGCGCCCTTCCTTTTGTTGTGGATTATTGCATGTTTGGCTTGCCGCTCCGCTACGTTTCCCGTGGGGACAATCTTCATCGTCTGCATCCATCATCACTGGATACTACGTTCACCATCCGTGGTCCATCGTCACGAATTCAGCCTGCAGTTCGAGCCTGCTGCAGCTAGTTACAGGTGGAGTTGCCATGTGTATTCCAGGTCAGACTGTATGGTAACATGCTACTTTGATGAATAATAGACACTTCAACGTTTCATTCTTAAAGGCGTTCAGAACTGTGAAAACATTCTATGCTGGGATGCTATGTTATGAATGCTCATATCCTAAAGAGGTGGTAACATTTATGTGCATTTATTTTGATTTAAGAGGCCCTTTGACTATATTGTTAATCTAAGCATGTTATTTGATTAAGAGTGCTGCCTTTCTGAATGGTCAGTTGTCGTTGGAATTGTTAAAAGCCACTCATTCTTAATTCTAAAATTCCAATTACAAAATGTCAGTGGAATTTGAAACATCATCTAGGCCTAAGGGTGACGAATTAGTTGGGCAGAATGATTCTCCATTAGAAGCTGAACACGGAGAAATCTCTGGGATTACACCAGAAAAGGAGACTACTAAGGGTGTTGTGAGGGATCGTCACGTATCATGCACCTCATGTACGCAGAGATCGGAAGAAAGGCAGAGAGAGCTTAATTCTGCTTTACCAAAAAACAATGAAACAAGGAAATCTGTTCGTGACAAACGCTTAACATCAAAAATGCAGGAACTAAAAGAGCAAGAACATTCCCAAAGGGAAAGGAAATTTAAGTCGGCATATGAAAAATGGAAGACTCATGTCAGAGATGTACGTTCAAGGTTAAAGCATAAATGCTCAGAGACTGAGCTGTTTGATATGATGGATTCTGTTGAAAAACAAGAATCTGTCCTTAAAGAGATATATGATAACATGCGATTCCAAGCCCCACCCAACCAAGAAATTAGAAGGAAGGTTGACACCTGTGTAGCTGTGACTGCAGAGATACTCAAACTAATGAAGGTTCGCTCAGTTGAGGATGAGTTAGACTTTGATCCAGAGGCAGAGAAGGCAAGACTACGCATGCTGCTGGACAATGAATATGCTAAGTCTATTTATGGATCTACGGTTTCCAGGGTCACTGGTGTTAGTCGTCACCCAAGCGCCCCTTCAGAGTCGGCAAGCATATCAGTAAGAAGAGCTGAAATGGCTGCACTATTGGCAGCAAAGAAAGCGGAAGCTGAAAAAGAGGCACAACGGCAGCATCTGAGGAAGCTGGAAGAGCGTAGAGACATTGAGGTTATGGAAGCACAGCTAAAGGTGTACACAGAGGAGGAATTGAAAGAAAAATGTGCACAGGGTAGTCAGGCATTCAGTGACATAATTGATCCCAGTCCACTTGTAGATAATACATCATGTCTAAAGGAGCAAGGCACAATACATGTGACACTCCTTGCACAAGCCCTTCAAGAGTCGATGGCTACAACAAGACTGCCTGTTCCAGAGCCCTCCGTATTCTCCGGGGACCCACTCAAGTTCATCGAATGGAGCACAAGCTTCAAGGTCCTTATAGAGAGACGGTGCTTGAATCCGGCCGATAGACTCTTCTACTTGCAAAAATATCTCAGTGGTGATGCAAAGTCTGCTGTGGAAGGCAGCTTTTTCCGGAAAGATGAACAGGCCTATTGGGATGCATGGGGAAAGTTGGAAGCAAGATACGGTCACCCCTTTGTGGTGCAACGTGCCTTTAGAGGAAAACTTAATAGATGGCCAAAAATTGGTCCCAGAGAGTATTTGAAGCTAAGAGAACTAAGGGACTTCTTACAGTCATGTAGCGATGCCATGCCTCATGTTAAAGGCCTTCAAGTATTGAATGACTGTGAGGAGAATCAAAAGATGCTGGCCAAACTTCCCGACTGGGTGACAAGCAGATGGAACCGTTATGTGTCTGAACAGTTAGACCAGGCCAAAGACTATCCAGGCTTTGGCGAGTTTGCAACCTTTATCTCAAAGGAAGCATGTATAGCATGTAACCCAGTTTCATCCCTCTATGCACTGAAGACATCTGATGAAAGGGCAAACACATTTGCTACCATTGTTAAGACTTCAGAAACAACCCGCGCCATGCCACCGTCTAGTGATGCTGACGACTCGGAGGTTGAAGATTCCAGTGAACCCAAGACCACACAGGGGTATGATACCAGCCCAGTCAAATGCCTTTGCTGTGGAGGAAGCCACTCTATACATAAGTGTCAAAAACTTGAGGGACAACCTGTATATGAAAGGAAAAGGTTTGTGCTAGAAAATACATTTTGCTTTGCATGTTTTTAGAAAGGTTCATTTTTCCAAGGACTACAGGAACCGAGCCACATGTGCATTATGCAAGAAACGCCACCCAACTTCGATGCATGAAGACCGCCCTGTAATAGACAAGTCACCTTCGCAACAACTCTTGCAAGTTGAAAAGAAAACATCATCTTTATCATGCTGTGTGAATGGAGGAGAACATGGTAGTACATCCATGATCGTCCCAGTTTGGCTCTCTTCCTCTAATACAGAGGCTGAAATCTTGGTGTATGCCCAGAGCAGTCACACGTTTGTTAACCAGGAAATGTGTGAGAAGCTGCATGCAAAAATGGAGCCTGTAAAGTTAGGGCTTTCCACCATGATGGGAAAAGATGCAATTGTGACAAGCCAAAGAGTGAGTGGACTCAAGGTCAGAGGATTCTCCTCCAAGGACCTCATTTGCTTGCCTCCTGCTTATTCAAGGGACTTCATTCCTCTAGAACGTGCACGCATTCCCACCTGTGATACAGCTAAAGAATTGACACATCTTGCAGTCGTAGCTCATGAAATGCCCAATATGATGGATTGTGGTGTGGGACTTTTAATTGGTTATGATTGCTCTAGAGCACTGGTACCTAGGCGAGTTATTGCTGGTGGTGACTATGAGCCTTATGCGATCAAGACTGACCTTGGCTGGAGCATCGTAGGGAGTGCGTCGCAGTGCGTTAACTCCAAGGATGTCACCCGACGATGCCAGCCTATATCTGCCAGGGAAAGAGAAGTATTTCCGGACCAAGGAACAATAGAGCAGTTGGTGGGAGATCCTGAGGTCAAGGTGGTCCAGGTGTTGACAACTGAAGCCACAGCCCAAGTAGATTTTCAAAATCAATTATCACGGTTCTCAAAGGGGAACATGACTGGGAACAAGATTCCCCAGATCCAACGGCTGGCAAAAGAGGATAAAGACGCCAGGGCCAAAAAGGATGGAAGAAAGAACATCTTGCCAATATCGCTGAGATGGCCTACTGCCTGACTGAATGTAGAGCCAGGTGACATTGTGATTGTAAAGGATGAAGGCCCTCAGAATCAATGGAAGGTGGACAGAGTTCTGGAAGTCTGCAAGGATGATGGACTGGTGTGCAAGACCGAATGCTAGGAAAAAGGGGGTGAATACCTCTCTAAGCCCTCAATCATTGAACGCCCTATTCAAAAGTTGGATGTTCTTGTAGCTAATAGAATAAATTCTGCCAATACTTAAATTGGAATGATAATTTTACTTCCATAATGTCAGACATTGGCCCTTTTTTATTATTGATTAACTGTGATGTATCCCCTTTTTAATGAGTATGTTGGTTTAGTGAATAATGATAGCTTAGAGAATTTGCAATACATGAAATCTATCAAGATACCTGGAAATTACCAAGGATGTATGATTGATGTGTGCAGACTCTTATCAAGGTAATTTGGTGGGAGTGTAGCTGACCCTGATGTATCAGCTGTCAAGATATGGCCAAGGTTGATAGACATTTCAATTGCACATATTTATGTATTATTGTCATTTACAATTTGTGATTTAATCTGTTGTTGTGCAAACATAATATGCATTTGCTGGTGGGTTCAGGAATTTGTGCATTAGTCTGGTGACCCTTTGACCCTTTGCGACATGTGACCTCACCTTTATGACCTGGAAGTGCGAGGGCAAATGCTACTTGAAAGACTGAGAGAACACGCACGCACGCAACACATTCGCAATAAGTTAAGCTAATCTACTGCTGGTTTCCAGGCGAACACGGTAATACTAACCTCTCTGCATTATGTTTTAAATGGAATGTATTTGTTTGCGAGGTTATATGTAAACTTGGGGTTTGTTTGTTTGTTGATTGTTTGTTTGTTCGTTTGTTCTGTCTAGTTTTCACGGTGTTCCAGACAAGACACATCGGTGAACTGTCATTGTTTGACTTGAATATCAAATGTCACAACAAGACATTGGAATTACTATAACTTTAACTTTAACAGTATGAACACTATGAATTGTAAAGAACAGTAACTCTATACTAAAAATGAAAGAATTCAATCATTATTGTCTGCAAAATTGTAATCACAGAAATTGGAAACGACATGATTTAACAAAAGAAAAGGGAATCCAAAACAGCGAAAAAACAGGTCTTCCAGAAAGAAAAAGGAATCTAAACTTTTTCAAATGCCACCTATTCAAAATGTCCAGACAACAGATCAGGCCCTTCTGCAAAAGCACATTTTTGAAAATGAGTGCAAAATAATTACTGCTCAGCCTTAAAAGTATTTTGGATTATCTCAAAGGTGCATTTCATCCCTGGGGGGATGTTTAGGGACTAAAAAAGGCCAATGAGGATAAAACAGCAATTGGTAAGTGCCTGATGCTGCCAACACTGTCCTCAAGTGCCAATTCTTCTAGTTAACGCTGAGCACCTACGTTGTCATTTAAGACTATAAGATCCTGATGATTGGATGTTGTCTGCATAGAAACTGTCAGCTAATTGGCTGAATGTAATGCAGGGGCGATTTTAGGATCTGGTCTTTAGGGGGGCCCAGCCCCCAGTGCTCACAGAGGCACATTATTTCTCGCTATATGAGGTGAACTAGTTCATTTATACATTTTCGAGCTGCAGTATTAGATTTGCTTTGAGTAGTGTTTCCCCCTGCAACAGTCAATTTTAAACTCTTCATTTCAAAAGACTGGCTTGAGATGGGTAACAGAGAGACTGAGACAAATATTGAAGATAACTCAACATTTACTATGGGAGTAAAGAGATAAAACAAAAACAAATGCTAGAAAATAAATAAAATGGTCACTAAAATGATTAATCATTGAGCCAAAAAGCACGAACACCACACACTTGGTTGAAAATAAATAAATAAATAATAATAGAAAAATAAATAAATAAAATAAACAAATAAGGTCTCTTTCTGTGTGGATTAAAAATAGAAGGGCCCTAAACAGAAGAAGGACAGGGGGTCTCTAGTGGGCAGGAGGACAAACTGAAAGTTTTTAATACCTGACAAAGGCGGAATAAAGATCTGTCCACTCACATCCCATTCACTTCACACAAAAACATACAGTAATAAGAACTAAGTGAGTATCTAAGCAACCTACTTCGGAAGAACCATCGATCAGATTTTCCCAAAGTTCCATTAACATCTCAAAATGTCCGGTTTAACGTCGGGGAATTGCACTTGGCCGCACTCTTGACCCCGTATTCTAGGTTTCAACCTGGCTAAATGCACTCAGTGGCTCCCACATTTGCCAGCTATTTACTTCTACTGGACTACCAACATAGGATTAAAATTGTCAGTGAACCACAGCGCCATGATGCCCAAATTAGCCGGGTCGACACACTGTTGTGTCTGTTCAGTTCAATTCAATTGAATCCAATTGCTAATGCCTTGCAACACACTCGGTGCGAACATTTTCAGGTGATAAGTTTCTCAGTGAAGTGAAGACGCTTGCATAATCTGGTGTCGGTGTATATTTTCTTACAACACACACGTCTACTGAAGAAGAAACACTTAGGGCTCAGATACACATACGCGTTTTTGTAAAAACGCGACGCTAGGAAATGCATTGATTCCTATGGTACGGGGCGCTTTGCGTGAAAGCGCGCCGTACCATAGGAATCAATGTATTTCCTAGCGTCGCGTTTTTAACAAAACGCGTATGTGTATCTGAGCCCTTAGGCTACCTTCTTATCTCTTGTAGGTGCTCGCCGCTCCAGAAATGTGATGTTTATGGGCGCAACTAGCTAACTACCAGATCAAACTGTCGAGCAGTAGAATGTGCAAACCAATAAGAAGAGATGTAGTTGATAAGTGGACGAGTCATAAGCCTCGTTTGAAGCAGCGTTGCCAGACATACAAGGTTGCCAGATTGGCCAGTGCAACCAAAGTATTGCGCGATGGCAGAGCAAGATTTTCGCATAATATAATATTTTTAAAATGTGCTGAGCCAGGTGGGGCCAAGCTATCTCACGGTGGGGCCATGGCCCCACTAAAAATAGCCTAAACTCGCCCCTGATGAAATGTAATGGCAGTTGTATTCATTGTACATATTCATAACAAAATTAGCATGTTCAACAATGATTGGCTGTAGTCCAGAACAAAAAAGGGTTTATAGCATTTTGCTTAATTAAATATCAGTGAAATATAATAAATTATCGTATGTACTGATATCTTGTAAAATTCACCTTTAGCAGGTAACCAAAAAAGAAATCCCAGATTAGACATGGCGATTCATGGAATAATTCTCCTGGAGTAGTGTGGTGTATTGAGTCATACCAGTGTAATGCTCAACCAAAAACTAAAAGATTCTTATTTACCAAAAAGGCCATGAGGTCTTCTGCTCCAACCTCTCGAAAAAACAATGGAGAAAACCTTTCTTTGTGTCACTTTGGGGTCTGAAACAAAAAAGGAAAAAATAGATCAGCAACAAGGAAATATGAGAATATTAGTTTAACAACATTACAGTAACGAAATTCTGCTGCTCTGTAGATACTTAAGTATGCCATTTGGATAGAAGACTCGTCAGTGAACCTACAAATTTGAAAACACACTCTGAGAATACACACGATCAGGGCCAGTGTTGTGGTACTGCAGTTTACTTTTAATACATTTTAAGTGTTGATGTGTGCTTTTAAGACGTTTGCAAAAAATGGTGGATCAGCAGTAAGTAGGCCATGCCACCATTACGATTTAGACTGTAAGATCCAAAAATGCTGGCTTAACTGTTATGAGCACGTGGGAAGTTAATGGTTATTGTTGTGAAACAACTTGTGGGTGTGTATGATTGAGATGAGTCGTGTTGAACCTGCTTCATCATGCCCTGGTAATTGAGGTCAAAGGTCAGATGAGAAGGAAAGCTCTGAAGGGGACACAGAGCTACGCGTGACAAGTGGTATCCTAAAGGCACGTGACACACAAACAGGGAAGATAAAATGGCTTGACATCAACTCCAAATCCCCACTAATGAGCTCAAGAAAGACAAAACCAAGGACAGGTCTCCACATATGACTTCCCCCCAGGATGACTCCACCGTATCGGCTTCGATTTCTGCATGCCTCAGTGATATTTCAGCTTGGATGATGTATCTTCCCCTTCAGCTCAAACTTTTGAAAACTGAGCTCCTAGTATTCCCATCCAACCAAGCTATCCCACAATATATTAACATTCAGCTTGGACATCTTCATTGACCCCAACCAAATGGTCACGAAACTTGGGACTTATATTTGATGACCAACTGAATCTCTCTGAGTATGTAGCAAATAGCATAGCTAACAGTAGGCTAGCCTATATAGTACAAACTACGGCTCGTTAGCGAGCTAAAACTGTTTACACTATCAATGACGTATGAAAAAGACGGTTTAGAAAACCATCTATATACAGTGGGGAAAATAAGTATTTGAACCCCTTGCGATTTCACAAGTTTGGCCACTTGCAAAGAAATGTGTGATCTATAATTGTAATGGTAGATGGATATTAACAGTGAGAAACAGAATATCAACAAAAAAATCCAGAAAAATGCATTTTATAACATTTATGACTTTATTTGCATTTGATGCAAAAAATAAGTATTTGAACCCCCAAAACTGACTGACAAAAATGGCTTAGTACTTGGTGGAATAACCCTTGGCAAGCACAGACGTCAGACGTTTCTTGTTGTTGGTCACCAGGTTTACAAACATCTCAGGAGGGATTTTGGTCCACTCCTCTTTCCAGATCCTCTCCAAATCTTTGTGTTGTGTTTTCAATGGGAGGGAATGAGGGAATGAAGTTCAAGCCCAATATTCCACGTTACATGGCCCCATCCATAGTTCCCTTGATGCGGTGGAGTCGTCCTGTACCCTTGGCAGAGAAACAGCCCCAAAGCATAATGTTTCCACCTCCATGCTTGATGGTGGGTATGATGTACTCTTGGGGTCATATTCAGCATCCCCCCCCTGTCAAACACGGCAAGTCGAGTTGATGCCAAAGAGCTTGATTTTGGTATCATCTGACCACATTCTGTCTCCCAATCCTCCCTAGAATCATTCAAGTGTGCAATGGTAAACTTCAGATGGCCCTGTACATGCGCTTCCTTGAGCAGGGGGACCTTGCGAGTGCTGCAGTACTTCAAAAAATTACGGCGTGGTGTGTTGCCAATGGTTTTCTTGGTGACTCTGGTCCCAGCTGCCTTGAGATCATTCACAAGCTCCCCCTGTGTAGTTCTGGGGTTATTCTGCACCTTTCGAATGATCACTGATTCCGCACGAGGGGATATCTTGCATGAAGCCCCAGACCTAGAGCGGGTGACAGTTGTTTGGTGTTGCTTCCATTTATGAATAATCGCACCAATAGTTATCTGCTTCTCACCAAGCTGCTTGCCGGTGGTTTTGTAGCCCATTCCAGCCTTGTGCAGGTCCACAATCTTATCTCTGATGTCTTTGGACAGCTCTTTGGTCTTGCCCATGGTGGTGAGGTTGAAGGTGTGAAGTATGATTCTTTGGACAGGTTTCTTTTATACAGGTCACCAGTTGAGATCAGGTATACCTTGTTAGACCTAATGAGGACTAATCTGTGTGCTTTTTGGGGACATAACTGGCCATTGGGAGCCAGAATTCTTGCTGTTTGCTTGGGGGTTCAAATACTTATTTTTTGCATCAAATGCAAATTAAGTCATAAATCTTATAAAATGCAGTTTTCTGGATTTTTTTGTTGATATTCTGTTTCTCAATGTTAAAATACACCTACCATTAAAATTGTAGATCACACATTTCTTTGCAAGTGGCCAAACTTGCGAAGTCGGCAGGGGTTCAAATACTTATTTTCCCCACTGTAAGTCTATGCTGATAACCAGTCATCAAAGATGTATTAGCATGTTGCTCCCTAAGGGGGGCGCACTATGCACAACCATAGGGTAAAGAGCCTAAATGCAACTATGATGTCATTTCTACTTTCAGATTTCTTGAGGTGTGCTTGAATCAACTACCAATTTTTGGTATAAAACGCCACAGAATATTTCTAAACATTATGATTGATGCCTCAGTCATTCCTGATGTGATGATGTCTGTGTACCCTGTGTCCTGTGCCAGCTTTATAATACCTGTGCCTTTCTGCCATCCGCATCAGTGCCAAGGTGTTGTAGCATGTATACTCAATAATCAATAAACAGCAAGCAATGAAGAGAAACCAGATGCTGTGTGATTGCTTCAATGTTATGGCCATAACCATGGTATAGACATTGGGGGGGGGTCCAAATTAATACTTTTTTTTAAGTGCATTGCACTTCTATATATTCGCACATTTAGAACATAGTTTTGAAGACTACATTGACCATTTTAACTCACATCTAAAGGAATAGTGTAATTTCTTAGAGATATTATGTTCTAAATGTGCGAATAGTAGGCCTAGATTAAAACTAATCTTGTAAGGCTGTCTAGTCTCACATTCAAATTTCACACCTGATCACCCGCATGTCCAGAGCATGTCCCTGTCTGGCCACTGCTTTCAGCATGCTTGTCTTGTTACCACTTGTCATTTTATCAGAAGAACAGCGACTAACCTTCATGGCGAATCTAGGTTCCCATATTTTGGTGGGACTAAGGTCCTAGATAAAACCTATTATTTTTCCTGTTACCCAGCAAAACTAGTGGGGTCTGGGGGCATGCTCCCCCATAAGATTTGTTTTGAAAATATCCTTTTAAATAGTGTCCTTTAGTGGGTTTTAATGAGAAATCAACACATTGATAACAATACACATTTTGAAGACATCAGCTGAGATAGGTGCTAATTATACTGTAGCATGATAAGGATTTGCAGCTCCAGTGAGTAGGTTAACGTTGTATGCTACAGTTCACTAGCTAGTTATAGCTGGCGGAGCTACTGAATAGGGTAGCATACCCACAGGATCAATGAACCGGCATGATAAAGGAGAGCAACGACATCTTCCATTAACTCGTGATGATTTAACCATATAGTTTCTTTTACTATTTTAGAGTTCATGTGCTTTACCTTTAAATCCAGCAGCTGGTTATGGCAGCTTTCACCAGCTTGGGTGGGACAGTCGCTCCAAGTCTGTTTACTAGACGTTATCATTGTCTGTCTGTCTGTCTGCACGCTCACGAGGCTCTCTCATGACCAAACAAATCCGTGCACTTACCACAACAGTCTCATACAGGCGGGAGTCCTGTGCTACTCGGGACTATTTTATTTCTAACTCTAAAAATTAAACAAAATAAGTTCACTAAATCTGTTGCAAGGTGTGAATTTGACGATCTCAACAACAAAAAAAGCCCCTGGTTTATGATCTGTCATTTTATATTCTGATTTTCTGAGGCTACACGTTGTCTGGAAAAAAACGTGTAACCTTAATTTCTCCATTACTCTACCTCCTCTCCACCAACGTTACTTTCTTTGATCTCCACCGACTACGAAAAAGTGTTAGGTAAGGTAACCATGACACGCAGAACGACCTGAGGTGGATTCAAACATATTCCGACAACTGTACAATTGGGGGGGGGGGGGAAGTCACACACTTATGTTTTTCTTAACAAACGGAAATACATTGAAAATAAATAGCACATAAGGAGAGACCGATCCATTGACAAGGTTCATTAAAGGAGAACATATATTTAACATATTTTCTGCTGTATATTGGGGGGGAAAGATTGGTATTTTCTCAGTATTGGGGAGGGGGGGGGGGGGGGGGGCACGTCCCCCCCAAAGAATGCATGGTAATGCCCTTGTAATGGCATATGATGAAGAGCAAAATGTAAAGTATGATTTAAATTTAAAATGTAATGTAACATTAAAAAAACATAGAGGATATATGACAAACAATTCTAGTGTGGTTACCTTACCTACCTCTTACCTGCAGCACTAAGACTGGAAGAGGAAACATAAAGAAGATAAAACCAGTTGGGTGCATGCCACTGTGGTTACTCAGCTTTGATTTTGAAAGTTGTTTTCATGCACTATCATACGATCACAGCGTCATACTACCAGCAGAATTCCTCCTATGGTATTTACCAGTAGGCAAAGAAAGTTGGACTTACTGGTTTTAGACTGAAAAGAATTGAAATAAATGTTGTTGAGGAACATCCATAATCATTATGATTTGGACATTTGGATGCTACTCTTTTTACTTTAAAGTGCATTGACCTTTGACATTGCCTAATATGAACTGGATAAAGTCAAGGTGCATTGCAGGTGCCACAGACCTTAACCGAATATGGTATAATTTTGTTTTAAAACACACTTTTACAGTAGAGTTCACACCCTTTTTGGAAATCAACATTGAATAACCTTTAATCCTTGCTATTGACACCTGCAATCCTGTTCAGTTGGTTTTGGCAGCAGATGTCAAGAACAAAATATCAAAACGAAATAGGCCTATCTGGCTCATGTGGTGCATTTTTTCTAACAAAGCATTCCAATAAGGAACACAGCTCACATTGATAGTGCGTTCAAGAAACTGCAAATAGGGGAAGTTCCGGGTCTGCGATAAGGTGTATTTTTCCATTTGGAGGAAGAACATTCCATTAGTAGCTTGCTGCTGGCGAGAGAAGTACAAACTATAGGCATAATATTCCGAATAACTGAAAGAAACAGAGGATTCATCTGTCACCATGTTGCAGCTAATGTTCCTTTTCTGTTCATTCCAGATTTCCTCGACTGTGAAATCAGGTAATGCTTATTTTACATAGACTTTAGGCTGAAAACTGTAGTTGCCTATTGCAATGTGTCATACACTATTTGTTTAGGATCATCTTCTGAAGTAAACAATTGTAAGTTGGTGGCATTAGGTGAAGTTTTGTTGAGGGATGTTTTACCGGTCACGACGTCCGCCGTATTCCGCTATGAGGGCGACGAGGCAGCGCACCTGTTTCATATTTGTTAATGGGGTAATAGATATATGGGGCTTGTCTTTGATGATCGGGAGAGAGAGGGACAAGGGCTGTCGTGCCGTGCCGTGCCGTGCCGTGCCGTGCCGTGCCGTGCCGTGCCGTGCCGTGCCGTGCTGTGCCGGGTCAGGTCGGGTCGGGTGATATTTTCAGGCCGCTAATGCTTTTGGAGAAGTGCCATTAGGGCATAATGCAGATACAAATTGGAGTAGGCTGTGCAATTTTTATTTTTTTTACCACTAATCGAAATGCGGGCAGCAGTGGCAATCATCATCATTATCAGCAGCATCAGCTTGTGGGTTTTTCTGTATTAAACTCCTGAGCTTCTTTATTTGCTTCAGGGAAAGTGTGTTTGGTTTGTAAGGCTCTGAGGTGTGTTACCTTCCCTGGCGTTGACAGTGTACATGTGAGCGTGAATGTGTGTTATTGTTGAATCAACTCATTGCCTTTGCTCTCTTTGAGTAATAGGAGGGTCGTATAGCTAAACTTTATTTGCTGTGTCAATTAAGGTTTTGTGTAGTGTGGATTAAATATAAGATTTTGTACTGTGTATTATTAGTCAATACGTGACCGTGATGAAATGTAACCATTAATCAGCACTTTAAACCTGCTTAGTGGTCTGAAGTACTGCTCTTTCCCCAGTGTCTTTTTGTATTAGCTTTACTGTTAGTTGTATAAAATGGGTCCAAACAGTAGTGAACCTGTAGGGGGCAGTGTGTAGGCTAATTGGAACCACTGAAAGTTAAAAGCACTGGCAGTCCTGTACCGGTCCGTGAGGCATTTGTTACCGGGCCGCACAGAAAGAATAATAATTTATATAAATTCCGCTGTATTAATTATTAGCGTCTGAAAGGTGTTTTATTTTGAAAAACGCGCTGATTTTCCCGGACGTCACATTCGCCTGTGCCTCTTGTCACGCCAAGACGCTTGTCAAGTTCAAGTGATGCGTCACTCAATAAATAAGCCCGCAAACTAGCAAAAACATCTTTGGAGAGCTTCTTTGCAAAGATGAAAAGGCCAACTAAGGAGCCAAAAGAGGAGCCTACGACCTTCAAAAGAGAAAGCTTCTTTTAACAGACAATACCAGGAGTCATATAATACGGGTTTATCGCAACAGGTGATTCTCACGCACCAAGTCCGCTCTGTTTAATATGACAAGCTAGCAAACGAGCCAATGAAGACTTTAAAACTGCTTCGGCACATGGAGACCAAGCACTGATTCAGAGTTATGGTGAGTTGTATTTTTCATGCACTTAACGTTCGTAATACAATGGTGTTGGCCGCAAATTAACTCCACCTAACGTTAATGTTAGCTTTTGTGTATGAGCAGACCGGGCTTCATTCTATCAAACTCGCGTGCAATCACGGGTGCAATTGATTGATTCACATCAATATGAATGGATGACGTGTAAAATGACACCTTGAAGCCGGTCCGTGAAAAAAATGCCTACATTAAACCGGTCCGTGGTGCAAAAAAGGTTGGGGACCCCTGCTGTAGACTACATTTTAAAATTGTACTGGTAAAAAAGTTTATGCTGTACATTCACACAGTATAGAGATATTTCAAACACTGAATAATTGGTCTAAAGTCTGTACAGAGATGAGATACATGTGCATTTTATTGAACAGAATCAAATGAAGGGTCTCAAGCACTTATTTAACTACAGCAGTACATCCGTCAAGAAAACAGGGCTCATAGTTTGCACAGAGAGTTGTCCTGTTTAGGGGATCAATGGCTGCAGGTACCAGGCTTTTGCCAAAGTGCACCCTTCTGCACCTCAGGGACCTGAGAATATGCATAGTTAAGTGGCCGATTTTTACTAACCGTGCTTTTTGAGTTCTTGTTTTTCCAGCAACATGGGCTTTTTGTTTACATTTTGATCATGTTGCGTTGTCATGTGTTTTCTGTTTTTGTTTTGAAAAGCCATGTGGCTCTGACTCCATCTTGTCTTTGTTTGATTTCCCTTGTTGAGGACAAGATTGTTTAAGGTGCACCATGTCGACAGCCTTTGCACCTCCTCCCTGTATGCAGTCTCATCTCCTCCTGAGATGAGCCCCACCACAGTTGTATCATCTGCAAACTTAATGATGGCATTGGTGGGTGGGTGGGGGTGCAGTCATGGGTATAGATGGTGTAGAGTAGGGGGCTCAACACGCAGCCCTGTGGGGAGCCGGTGCTGATGCTGAGAGCTGAGGAGAGATGGCATCCTACTCTAACCCTCTGGGAGCGGTCTGTCAGGAAGTTTTTGATCCAGAAGCAGATTTGTTGTGAAAGCCCTAAGTCAATCAGTTTGGTGACCAGTCTGCTTGGTATGATTGTGTTGAAAGCAGAGCTGAAGTTTATAAAGAGCAGCCTGGCTCAGTTCCCTCTCTGTTCCACGTGTGTAAGAGTGGTGTGGAGAGCCGTGGCAATATCATCTTCTGTAGCCATGTTTGCTCTCTATACAAACTGGTGGGAGTCAAAAGAGGGTGGCAGGCTTGTTGTGATGTGACTCCGGACCAGTTTCTCAAAACACTTCATAATGATAGGTGTCAGTGCCACTGGTCGGTAGTTGTTAGGGGTGCTGGCAGTGGTCTTTTTCGGTAGAGGAATGATTGTGGAGGACTTCAGGCAGGGTAGAATCAAGTACTGGGATAGGGACTGATTGAATATGTTAGAGAACTCACCAGCCAGTTGATCTGCACAGTCTCTCAGCACCCTCCCAGTCACTCCGTCTGGTCCAGCAGCTTTTCTTGGGTTCACTGCCCGCAGAACACGCCTTACCTCCTGTGCCTACACTGTGAGGGTGTGGCTGCAGGGGTCTTGTGGAAGTGGCCTGGCCACATCCTGTGTATCGACCTCAAAGAGGGTGAAGAAGCAGTTGAGCCCCTCAGCCAGTGAGTCTTCACCGTCGGCTGCAGTTAGGTTGCTGGACCTGTAGTTGGTGATGTTTTGGACCCCTTGCCACACCTGCCGTATGCTGTTGCTGCTGAAGTGGTCCTCAATCCTCCTGTATGCTGTCTTGGCCTCCCTGATGCCCCTCCTCAGGTTGGCTCTGGCAGTCCTATACTGTGCCTCATCCCCAGACCTGAAGGCGCTGCTCCACTCCTTCAGCAGCACTTTTACTTCTTTTGTCATCCAGGGCTTCTAGTTAGGATACACCTGGATGCGCCTGTCCACCGTGACAGTGTCGACACAGTGTTTGATGTAGCCCAGAACAGCTGAGGTGTTTACTTCCAGGTCCTGGTGCTGGAAGATATCCCAGTTCAAGTTCAAGTTTATTTATATAGCAGATTTCATATGATGTACATAGACACAATGTGCTAAAATCTAAAATAAACAAACAAACAAACACACTTAGCAAAATATATATGTATATATACCCATCCCCCCTCTTCACTGGTGTTCCCCAGGGCTCTGTCCTTGGCCCTATCCTATTCATCATATACCTCCTCCCACTTGGACTGATTTTCCGTAAATACAATATTCATTTCCACTGTTATGCGGATGACACCCAGCTCTACGTTTCCACCAAACCCACTTCCACCTTCCCACCCTCCTCCCTCTGTGCCTGTTTACAGGAAATCAAATCCTGGTTTTCTTCAAATTTCCTGAAGCTTAACAGTGAAAAAACTGAGGCAGTTCTCATTGGCTCCAAACACACCCTCACCAAACACCCCAGTTTCACCCTCACCATAGATAACTCCTTGGTTACCCCCTCTCCTCAGGTTAAAAGCCTGGGTGTTGTCCTTGACAGCACCCTATCATTCCATACCCACATCAACAACACCATTCGATCTGCCTACTTTCACATCCGCAATATCAACCGCCTCTAGGGATGAGAACCTTTACGATTTTAACGATTCCGGTTCCTTATCGATTCCTGCTTATCGATTCGATTCCTTATCGATTCTCTTATCGATTCTTATCGGGTAAGGGGTGAAAAAAGAGCACAAACGGATTTTTTACATTAATGTTCTTTTATATAAATTTCTAGAATGCTGCACACACCATAAACAGAATGTTTACATAAATAACCAAAAACTTGTTTTAAAAAACAGACATTCTTGCCACTAAATATAAAACAACAATATTTAAATGCATATGTGGTGAGTGTCAACTCTAAAGCTATACATTGACATTGCAGAGCACTGTTGATTGCTATTTCACTCATTCACTCATCTATACTGTATAGATGAGTGTATGAGTGAATGAGTGAAATAGCAAACAACCCCTATACAACCCTTCCTCTGCTACCTACTGATCTTTCTTTTCCAGAGCAGATATACCTCAGGAAATGTCTCATAATTGTTGGAACATTACAATGCATCCAGGTTTAGTTTAAGTTAGTCCAATCTAAACCCCTCCCTCATTGCACTCTTGAGATAAACTAATTCTGGCAATAAAATGGCACTAACAAAATCGTTGAATTGTCTGATCTGACATGAAGCCCTTGTTATTGAGTAAACTGAAGGACTGTATATTTTCTTGTAGGTTGCTTGGTTGTATGGCTTGCGAACTATTATGCTTAACGCTTCTAATAGCAATGTAGAACCCACTACAAACACAATAACGTACTGAAACATACTTACTTGTATCATGCACACAATGCCTCACATACGTATTTGAACAAAGATGATTCGCAAACTAGGCACTCAGTATATTTAAAACGTAACTATTGCTGCCACTGAATTGAAAGAGAAACGTATCCATATCTAGGGAGCTACACGCGTTGCTAGGCAAATATTATTAACGGCGTCTTTTGCGTTTCATCCCTGACTTACCAAGCCAAGGTAAAGTCCTCAAAATGTTTTATCATAACGGTGTTACTCGTGTGTTATCAGCAAACTTTCTAGAACCAACAGATGGGAGGCAAGCACTGCCTCTGCCTCAAGCCAACGGCTGAAAATAGAAGATTCTACAGCTAAGCTAGCCTACGTTATATAACAATGTCCAACATCGCCCATTCTGTTAAGCAATTAAATGCTAAGTTTAGTTATGGTTAACACGACAACGCAAACGTTTGCTGATAACACACGAGTAACACCGTTATGATAAAACATTTTGAGGAGTTTACCTTGGTAAGTTAGGGATGAAGCGCCGTCGTTAGTTAGTCAAAAACATGACAATCTTGTAATTTAATACCATGTTGTGTGCTCAAGTGCTTATTCATAGTAGATGTACCTCCTCCCTTTGACGAAATACATGTTTTACAGACGTTACAAGTGACCATGTTTGCATTTGTTCGAGTGAAATAAAACCACACTTTAGATCGCTTCTGTCTAGTTGCCATTTCTGCTGCGGTCTGATTTTTTAAAGAGTTCGCGCATGCGCAAACGGCACAGAGGTCCGTTTACAGACCCGGTTTTGAATTTGGCTAACGATTCCAAAGATTCGGCTCATTAGGAACCGGTTCTAAACAAGAACCGGGTTTCGGTTCCCATCCCTAACCGCCTCCGCCCCTCACTCACTCCCAACACAATCCTGGTTCACTCCCTTGTCACTTCCCGCCTGGACTACTGCAATTCCCTTCTCTTTGGTCTCCCAGTCAAACTTCTCCATAAACTCCAACTGGTACAAAATGCTGCTGCCCGTATCGTCACTAGGACGCCATCCATCAATCACATCACCCCCGTTCTGCATCAACTCCACTGGCTTCCCATTGAACACCGCATACATTTCAAAATCCTCCTCCACACATTTAAGGCAATCCATAACCTCGCCCCTCCATACCTCTCTGACCTCCTCCACATCAATGTCCCTACCCGGTCTCTCAGGTCTGCTTCCTCCATCACCCTGACCGTCCCCCAAGCCCATCTGTCCACCATGGGATCCAGAGCCTTCAGCCGCTCTGCCCCTCACCTCTGGAACTCCCTTCCCCCTGACATCAGGAACATTGACCCTTACTCAATCGCTCTTTTTAAAAAACTAATCAAAACGCACCTGTTTAAGCAGGCCTATAACCTGTAAAGTTGTTGCCGTATAATGTATAATTCAATGTATTTTTTTCAATGTATTTTTATAATTCAATGTATTTTTAATTTTTTCAATGTTGTAAGGCGACCTTGGGTCTCTTGAAAGGCGCCATATAAATAAAATGTATTATTATTATTATTATTATACTATATATATATGTATATATATATATATATATTAATGTATATACATGAAATAAAAACAATAAAATAAAAAAAATACAATGAAGTGTTAAAAACAAAAAGACCTATAGTCATGATAAGGCTGTAGAAAATAAAGACGTTTTAATTCCCTTTTTAAAAGAGACCACTGAGTGTGATGACCTTAACTCCAGAGGTAGGCTATTCCAGAGGGTTGGGGCACAGTAGCTAAAGGCATCGTGTGCAGCATTGGTGTTAATTCTTGGGGTCGTGAGAAGATATTAATTGGAGGACCTTAGGCAACGCGATGGACCATAAAAAAGAAACCAGATCGGAAATATAGGGTGGGGCAAGACGGTTTAATGATTTATACACAAGAAGGAGTATTTGAAACTCAATTCTTTGTTGTACAGGGAGCCAGTGAAGTGGTTTAAGAACAGGGGTGATATGATTTAATTTTGAAGTTCTAGTGACTATTCTAGCAGCTGCATTTTGGATAAGTTGAAGTTTATTTAACATCTGTTTTGTTAGACCAGCATAGAGTGCGTTGCAGTAATCTAACCGACTTGAGATCAATGCATGAAGCTAATTTTTCAGAATCCTGTAAAGACAGGAAGCAACGGACTTTAGAAATATTTCTAAGGTGGTAAAAGGCTGTCTTGGTAATGTTAGATATATGCTTTTGAAAATTAAGATCTGCATCAAGAGTCACTCCTAAAGGTTTTACATTCTCACATGGTTTTGACCAGAGGGAGGTTAAAATTGGTTGAAAGTGATTTCTCAGGGCCTTATAACGCTACGGCTACACCAGACGCGGAAATTCTGCCGTGCCGAAATAGAACGTTCACCAAGCGGATATTTTATTGAACCGGTGTTGTACTCGATTCAGCACCCCCGTCAGAAGATGCACCCCCTTGACGCACCACTCGCTTGATCGGAAAGGAAAGCAGTTCTCCTAAACAAACGCAGGGAAAAATACTATACTACGAGAAGAACACAAGTGATTACAGTCTTTAGAACTGTTCTAAAGAGTACAAACAACCGATGTTTTTCTTCCAAAAACCTCGGATAATAGCGAACGCAAAAGAACACCTTTTTGTCCTGTGGAAATACGTATATAGCCTACCCCAGCCATGACTACAAAATGAATTAACGTTATTTTGAATGAGCAAGTTGAATGTATTTGACACGGCGTTTCACAAGACTAAATAACGAAATGCAGTTTAGTATCTAACAGGAAGTGCAAATAAGCAGAAAGTGCAGAATATGTGCATATGAATGGCAGTGGTATACATAATGAGATAGTATATAATAAGGAAACAAAGTGGAACAAACAAAGCAAATGAAAATAAAATGTTATATTTTTGATATTAGACTGTACTTACAAGAAAAGTTCTCAGAGAAGTCAATGTGGACCAGGCATTCATCATTGGCCATGCAGCTGCGCAGTCCGCGGTAATAGGCATACTGTTGCCTGATATTGAAGAGATGCCTCTTAGGCTAGCTTTACACGTCAACGATCTGAACACAAACCGCAAAAGTGGCGTTGCGTTCCCACTTTTAATTTCGCGTTTAGACGAGAGTCTTTGGGTGGAAATCTGCATGCAGACGGTGACGCAAAAGTGTGTGAAATTGAACTTAACCGGTGTACACGTGGAGGTACTGCAGGATGTATATGTGTCCATTCTATTCCACTATGGCTATTTTAACGCGATTGGGAGCTTATTTATGTATTCATTCACTTACATTTGCAGTGTTCGTGTACATTTACATTTAGTCATTTAGCAGAGGCCTTTGGCCAAAGCGACGTAGGCTACAAGGGATAGAACAGTCTAGCTACGAGACCTAGTGTAATTAATGCGCCTTCTCTGTTCTGTTTTATCTGTGATTACTCGGCTTATTTGCTGAAATGACTCCTGGATAGATATCAAGGCAGCTTGAATCTCCGAGTAATGGAAATAATCTGACATGTTTGTTGTTGTTTGGCTGTATGCACATGGATATGATGTCAACGCGTATGCGAGGATAGCCAGCGTGAGCAGCTCAGAGCACACTTTTGCGTTTTCAACCCTTTAGACGGGAACGCAACGGTGGAGCGTTTTTAAGATTTCCACTCTGGAGGGTGGGTTCATTTTTTTGCGTTTTTAAATCCCCAAAACGCTGTCGCCATCTAAACGAAAGGCACATCTGATAAAATATTTTGTCGTTTTCACCCGGGAGCGTTGTCGTGTAAAGCCACCCTTAAACTTAGTGAGGTGTATATGGAACCTCTCTACAAGCTCCTCTTGACTGCTCTCAATGGTTTGTTTTAATGTTATTTTTGCGACCGAGCTCTCTTCATCATTTGATTTTGCTTTGTCTTCTGTGGCCCACTGCATATAGGTCACCTTCTGTGCACCATCATATGAGTTTGAGAGGGTAACATTTCTGCTCTTGCAGTCTTCACATTCTCCATACATGCAGGTCTTGCTGCCAATGTCACAGCAGACAAGTTCTGTGAGGCTCTCTAAATTTGAAGTTCCAATAACTTTAAGCTGACAAAGATTGTCAGCCAGAAAGCCTAGGTTTTCATGTAACCTGCCCTGGCATGTGTCACGGTCTGAAAGGGAGGGGTGGACAACCCAAAAGGGTCGCAGCCGGCAAAATGAGGCGTAGGAAATGTGGCTGGTGTTGTTTTCTGCCAGAAACTTCCTGTGGAGGATTTTCATCGTGTCTACAAGGAATCGTTTTTGCATTTTCATTTTTTTCTTTGTTATTGTTTGCTTTTTCCCTGTCGTCATCCGACTTGCATCATCTCTTGAGAAGAATGCCCTCACCTTGCTCACCAGAGATTTATCAGTGTACCTGTTGTATGCTTTTCTCTCACTCAAGGTTCTGCGTTTCTTTGAGAAGCCTAGTGCGGTCTCAGACCACCTCTGCAGCCTGTATTTTTTAACAATCTTCCCAACAACAACTTCAGAAACCGTTTTCTTTCCTTGTTCCTTTCGCGCATTCTTGTATTTCCACCTAATGACCGAAATTAAGGCTTCGTGGTGCAGTAAAGTTCTCCTCACCTTGCTGTTCACAGTACAATTCTTCAGCAACTGACGGACTTTGCACCTGGGAGAGTCTTTATTCTTGGTTGCTCGCTGGAGTCTTTTCTTGTATTTTTCTTTCTGCTTCTTCTGATGTTTGAGTTTCCCTTTAGTTCTTCGTTTTCTTTGCGCAGTTTGTCTCTTGTTTTTCTGGATGCCTTCTTGCCTGCTGAATGACTAAGATGAAACACATGGAAAGGGGATCGTTAGTTTTACAGATTACATTAGTAGTGACATAGCAATTAGATACACTAGGTCCTAGTGACTAGGACATTATAGGGTGCAATAATTGACCACCATGGCTTTCTATGTGTATGTGTGTGTTGTCCGTCTGTCTGTTTGTATGTCAATATTACATGAAGTATGTAGTCTACCCCTTGACTTTATACACCCCACCACTCTCGAGTCCCCCCCACCCCCCCACTCACACACACACACACACAACTGGATCGGAACTGGGAAGGTGTTGAATTACCTGGTTTGAACAAGCTATCATAATTACAACAAGGCACTATTTCTAACCACATATTTCCCTCACCGTGAGGACCCTGGTCTGGCTTGCACTGCATCTTGAATCTCACTGTCGGGACTTTGTGGAGGGGTTAGAGAGGTAGCCCCACTGTTTTCAATCTCAGCTCTCCTTTTCTGTCTGTCTTTAGCCTTCCGCCCAGTGGCGGCTGGTGACATTTTTTTGAGGGGGGGCGCAGTTCGGCGGCGCGGTTTAAATAGCACTCCACAATGAGAAGAAAACAGGTTTTGAGTAAACCATTTGTTACTGAGGTTAAAAGACTGCATATTTCTGCTTTCACTACATGGCACTGCATGAGATGGTACATATGGGTGTGGTCTGCAATGGGAATAGGGACCAATCCGCACTGCACTGGATTACATCAATATGAATGATTGTTACACTATAACAATTACACACCAATATTATTAAGACACATATAATAGTGGACATTACACTAAGCAACATAGGTCTCATTCGTATTATATTTACAGTATGAGCTGTATGAACTCATCCTTATCACATAAGTCAATATAAGATCACCTACAGTACCTTGCGTAAGTATTCACCCCCTTGGATGTTTTACCCTTTTATGGCTTTTATAAATCAGTCATGGTCAATATAAGTTGGCTTTTTGGACAAAAAAAATCACAAAATAGCTCTCTTTAATGTCAAAGTGAAAATATATTTCTACACAGTCATGTAAATTAAATACAAATATGTAATGAAAATAAGTGATTGCATAAGTATTCACCCCCTTTATCACCCCCTTTATATAGACTGACCTAATTCAACAGAGGTCCAGCCAATTGGTGCTAGAAGTCTCACAATTAGTGATATGGGGATCAGTGTGCAGTAAATGTGTCTCAAGTGATTGTAGTATAACGACACCTGTGTCTGGAAGGTCTATTCACTGGTCAGTATTCAGTAATCAGTATTCCTGGCTACTGTTACAACATGAAGACCACAGATCACCCTAAGAAACTCAGAGAAAAGGTTATTGAAAAGTACAGGTCAGGGGAAGGATACAAAAAAATGTCCAAGGCACTTAACATCCCCTGAAATTCTGTTCAATCCATCATCAAGAAATGGAAGGAATATGGCACATGTGTAAATCTGCCTAGATCAGGCCGTCCTTACAAACTGAGTGACCATGAAAGAAGGAAACTAGTAAGAGAGGCCACCAAGACACCTATGACTACTCTGAAGAAGTTTCAAGCTTCAGCAGCTGGTATGGGAGAGACTCTGCATACCACCACTGTTGCCTTGGTTCTTCACCAATCAAAGCTTCATTGAAGAGAGCCACTGTTGAAAAAATGCTCCACTTTGGTCTCATCAAACCACAGAACCTTCTTCCACTTGACCATGGAGACTTCCACATGCCTTTTGGCGAACTGTAGTCGATCCTTTTTTTCAACAGTGGCTCTCTTCCATAAAGCTTAGATTGGTGAAGAACCAAGGCAACAGTGGTGGTATGCAGAGTTTCTCCAATCTCAACTGCTGAAGCTTGAAACTTCTTCAGATTAGTCATAGGTCTATTGGTGGCCTATCTTACTAGTCTCCTTCTTGAATGGCCCCTCAGTTTGTGAGGACGGCAGATTTACACATGTGCCACAATCCATCCATTTCTTGATGATGGATTTAACAGAATTCCAGGGGATGTTTAGTGCCTTGGACATTTTGTTGTATCCTTCCCCTGACTTATACTTTTCAACAACCTTTTCTCTGAGTTGCTTAGAGTGATCTTGGGTCTTAATGGTTTAACAATAGCCAGTAATACTGATTACTGAATACTGACCAGTGAATGGACCTTCCAGACACAGGTGTCGTTATACTACAATCACTTGAGACACATTCACTGCACACTGACCCCCATTACACAAATTGTGAGACTTCTAGCACCAATTGGCTGGACCTCTGTTGAATTAGGTCAGTCTATACAAAGGGGGTGATAAAGGGGGTGAATACTTATGCAAGCACTTATTTTCATTACATATTTGTATTTAATTTACATAACTGTGTAGAAATATATTTTCACTTTGACATTAAAGAGAGCTATTTTGTGAATTTTTTTGTCCAAAAAGCCAACTTATATTGACCATGACTGATTTATAAAAGCCATAAAAGGGTAAAACATCCAAGGGGGTGAATACTTACGCAAGGTACTGTATAAGATAACATGCTAATGGCTACTATTATGCCATTTATTATGCTAATCGCAAATCGCTGCTAATAGCAATGTAATCCCACTATACTAACTTCATGAAACACACTAACTTTCATCAGGTACGCACACAATGCCTCACATACGAATTGAAACAATGATGATTGGAAAACTAGGCACTCAGTATGTTTAACAATTTAACTATTACTGCCACTGAATTGGCTAGGAATGAAATGTATCGATATAACTGTTAATCTTAACTGAGGGAGCTACACACGTCACGCCATTACTAACGGAGTCTTTCGTACAATATTCAAAAAAACAAAGCTTTATTTCAAGAACACAGACAGTGCTCAACACTATCCAATAACAGCTATCAAAAAACTGTAACTTGAAAACGCATTACTCACTATCAGCTCTGGTTAGCATTCAGGCTGGAGAAGTAAAGGTCCTCCCGCGATCAGTGGTTGTCTGTTAATTTTTTTAATCCGGACGTTCCCTGTGTTTTAGTTTCTTCTTATCGACATCTGATCGTCGATTGAAAGGTGTTCCACGAATAGATACAACTGAGTTTTCAGTCGCCATACTCTCAGATTAAAAGTTTCTGCTCTGCTGGCTATGATTCTTCCGTAGATATGTGATATTTAAATCTGATGTGAGGGAATAACAAAACGTCTCTGATCGGACAGTCCTGTCAGCATGATATATAAGAAACCCTTTCATTGGCTGGGGGCGCAAGTAAGTGCGCCCATGGCTCGAACTGTCATCCGCCAATGAGAAGCTGTCTTTGCTCAAATGTTCCTGCCCCTTTTTTTGGCTCCCACTTGGCCGGCGCCCACAGGGAGGCGTGGCTTCTCTCTCAGTGATAACGAATGGCAATATATTCTATTTGGTCACATTTAAGTGTTTTTTGATGTTTTTTTTTTTTTTTTTTTTCCATCTCAAAATTGTAGGGTGGGCGGCGCCCCAGCGCCCTGTATTGACGCACCGCCACTGCTTCCGCCAATCCTTACGCTTACGTCTTTGACCTCTCTCACTCAGGTCACTGATTGCTTTCTTTTCCCCTGCATCTGTATCTCTTTTCCATCTCTCTCTCTCTTTCCTTAGGTAGTTTTCCCTTCTCTCTGAATCGCCGTTTCTTCTCGCCCTGTATTCCCTTTGCCTCTCAGCATTTGATTTAGCCATCTGAAAGTAATGAACGTGAATTAACAGATATAGAGCTGGCTGGCTGGCTGGCCTAAGAACAGTCCAACCTTCAACCCTGTAACAATGATTCAACCCCGTAACAGTGTTTTTTGTTACGGGGTTGAATGTTACGGGGTTGAAGATTTTAGCTTAATGTAGCCACAAGTCCACATTAGCTAGAGGTTATGGAGCAGCTATGGCATGAGGGAAACAAAAAAATTATATATTTTCCCAAGACAATTGTTTGCTTTCCCCCAAATAATAGTATATATCAGTTATGCATGTAACAGTGTTGAAAGGTTGAGCTTGACGATGTCAGTCTGATGATAAAAACAATCAAATATAGGTAAGAAAGTATGCACACACTTACCTCTCTTTACGTTGTGAGCGGGAAAAGACTTGTGTGATGTCACTTCCTGGGTGCTGAGGAAGTTGGACTGAACCATTATTTAAAAAGGGGGGGGGGGGGGGATTGGTATGCTGTTACGGGGTTGAACAAAACTAGGGGACATGATTAAATAGTGCAAATTTATAAATAATTCATGTATTTTTCTCATATTTCTTTTGTTTAGGTTAAAGTAGACCGGCAAATGATTATATTAGCAGAAAAATCTTGCTGTTGCTGGCTATTTTTATTTGTTTTACATTCAATGAAAAAGTAACTTTGGTTAGTGGGGACATGCTCATTTGGCTGACCACGATACTTCAGCAACCCATATTTTTTTTCAAAACATAATTTAAAAAATATGTTTGTGTGTTACAATGCAAAGACACATGGATCTTTCCATGTCTTGTTTCAAAATGCATTTTGTGGTTTATTTTGTATGAAAATCTTTGACGTAAACCTGTGGGACACAAAAGGCACCGGATTCGGAGAATCACCCACCTGTCCTATTAATGGGTGTCTTTTCAAATATGAAAATTATAACAATGTTTTTTTCTTGGGGTCTAAATAAGCAGGAGATCGGGTGCAGTTGGTACAACTTGATTGTGATATAGCCTATGCTACCTTCTAAGGGGGGTGTATGCCGGTAAGAGTAGCAGGGACATGTGATCAGACAAGCCAAGATGGGGTAGCTGTGTAGCCCTGTAACCATGCTTGATTTTGAGTAGGCTTTATCTCCCCTGGTAGCACATTTTATGTGTTGGTGGAACTTAGGGAGCACTACCTTCAAATCAGCATGGTTGAAGTCGCCTGCTATCACATGTACTGCCTCTGGATAGGTGTTCTGATTAAGACTGATGGCATTGTAAAAGTGACTAAGTTCAAGTTCAAGTTCAAGTATTTATTTGTCATATACACAGAAAAACAGAGTCAGACTGGGCATTGAAATTCTTGGGACAAGACACCGTACAACAACCTACCATAGCATAACATAAAATAACATAACATAACATATAAGTACTCTGAACATAAATTCCACATATAATAAATATACAAAATAAATATAAATATACAATACCATCTGCTAAACATATAATACACATATAGTAACCTAAACTAACCTAATATACCTATACTAACCTAAAGACAAATCAAATGTGTATCAAACTCTATCACTGTCCATTTAAAAGCCTGATGGCCCTGGGAAAGAAACTGCTCTCCAATCTACGGGTGCGAGATCGAATACTTCGGTAACGCCTACCAGATGGCAAAGGGGAAAAAAGTTTATAGGATGGATGGTAGCAGTCTTTAAGGATCCTGCCAGCTTTCCTGATGCATCGTGTATGGAAGATGTCCTGCAGGGCTGGGAGCTCCCTGCCTATGATAAACTCCGCAGACCTGACCACACTGCGTAGGGCCTTACGGTCCTTGGCTGTGCAGCTCCCGTACCACACTGTGATGCAACCAGTCAGGATGCTCTCTATAGTACACCTATAAAAGTTAGTGAGGATGACTGATTCCATACCAAACTTCTTCAGTCTCCTGAGAAAGAAAAGGCGTTTCCGGGCCGCTTTCACCACCTTGTTCGCGTGAACAGACCAGGTGAGATCATCGCTGATGTTCACCCCAAGGAACCTGAAGCAACTGACCTTTTCCACTACAGATCTATTGATGTATAGGGGCGCATGCTCTTCCTCCTGCCGTCTCCTATAATCCACAATCATCTCTTTTGTTTTATTGATGTTAAGAGAGAGGTTATTAACCTGACACCATGTTGTCAGGGTATCAATCTCCTCTCTGTAGGCTGCCTCATCGTTGTCAGTGATGAGGCCCACAATGGTTGTGTCGTCAGCAAACTTCACGATGAGATTTGAACTGTGCGTAGACGCACAGTCATGCGTGAACAAGGAGAACAGGAGGGGGCTGAGCACACAGCCCTGGGGGGTGCCTGTGTTGGTGATTACTGTGGATGAGGTGCGGTCACCGATTCTCACCACCTGTGGCCTCCCCGTCAGAAAGTCAAAGATCCACCTGCATAGGGAGGTGCTTAGTCCCAGGTCTATGAGCTTGGCGATGAGTCTGGATGGGATGATGGTGTTGAATGCGGAACTATAGTCAATGAAAAGCATTCTTACGTATGTATTCCCTTTGTCCAGGTGGGCGAGGGCGGTGTGCATAGTCAGGGCGATGGCATCGTCAGTAGACCTATTGGACTGGTATGCAAACTGCATAGGGTCCAGGGAGGGAGACAGTGAGGAGCAGATGAAGGATTTAACTAGCCGCTCGAAGCACTCTACTAAGACTAAGGGGCTAAGTTGGCATTAGCTTCCGGTGGTATATACACAGCAGTCACCATAACAACAGTAAACATGGGAGGTACGTGGGTCTGCATTTAACAGTTAAATAAAAGAGAGCAGTGGCTATCGATGGTCGTGGCGTTGGTACACCAGTTGTTGTTGACATAAATGCATAGCCCCCCTCCTCTGCTCTTACCGGAGTGACTGTTTCTGTCCTGGCGATGAGCTGTGCATCCTGCTAGCTCGATAGCCGTATCTGGAATGGATGAGTTGAGCAAGGTCTCCGTTATCAGCAGAATGCAACAGTCCTGTCCCAGATAGCAAGCACACGTTGGCCCAACTGCGGCATTGGTTGGTGACTGGTTGGAAAGGTTGGCGGTGGAATTCCAACGTTGGGCCGCCCTCATGCCAACCTCGGCTTCCGCAGCAGCAAGCGTTGGCGTATGGTTGGAAAGCCGACGTAAAAAATCACGAGTTAAAAGATTAAAAAAAAAAGTCACAGGCTGATCAATTCCTACACATTTTAACTCAGCGCTGTGGAATTAAACATTTCCCTTTACTATTTAGTCGGTCTGAATGACCATTCCACCTTTTTCTGCGGGGCATATTGGTAGTCAATCCTGTGTTTTTTTTATTAAGATAAACATATTAAAAACATACCCCGCAAACAGGGAACGTCCCCAGGACGTTAACAGGACATTCGCAAGGTCCCCAATCGTCCCCAATTGGTCCCCGCCACAACGTTCGCTAGAGGACGTTACCAGAACGTTTTTGACGTTCGTAGCAAGTCTACGTTTGGTCCTTCTGTGACGTTCGCATGAGTCTTAAATCGGACTTTTAGAGAACCTTATAATTTGGTCTGTCAGCACACCTCCCCAGGACGTCATTTAAGGCGAGACACGGCAGGTGAAATATCGATTTTTTCATGCCCTGGTCAAATTTGAGATTTTGGGCTAGTTTGCCTCTTTAACTTGTTATCTTTCATACTACCATAAAGAAAACGTCAAAATTACACATTTAAGTGTCTGTTTCACTGCATTTAGTTCAGCCGCGGCATCCATTTTCTCCTAACTTTACCAAGAATTCTCCCTTGAACCACGTTCAGCGTTTCGTCTTTTTACACGACATCTGTCATGTCTGGAATGACTTTAACGCTATGAGCCTCGATCAGAAGGCTGTGTAATCCAAATATGGGCATTTCCTTTCTTTTCAGCAACCAATCCTGACTTACTGAAGGGATTCATTGGCTGACGGCGCTTTTCTGCTAACGTGATTCGCTCAGTGCCCCACGTGTTGTCTTTAAATGCGGTTTTCTCAAAATGAGTGTTTTTTCATTTTTAGGTACACATTTCTCAGCCTATGTAGAACCTAGGTACACCACACTTCCCAGTTTCACATATAGCATTGTTATGAAGACATCTACAGATGGATTTATTTATAAATTGTTCCTGGCCAGATTTATGGGTAATTTTACCTGGAAATCATGGCGAAAATAGGGTTTTTAAGGCCACGGATAGTATATTTTGATTTCCCAGGTCATAAAAGCAGATATCCTAAAATCCATCTGAGTATTTTTTGTCATTTGATATATAAACAAAATAAAAAAAGAATTTTGGTCCTGGCTTTATCACAGTTTAAGATTCATGTACCTGAAATATATGCAAAAACGTGCATATTAAATGAGATCCAGCCTAATTAGCATAATTAAATATGCAAAATTCAAAAACTTGTAATACATTTTTTTCTTGTAATGATGTATGTAGTCAACTGGTAAAGTTTCATGGTGATCCCTTGTATTTAAATTTTTTACCCTATTCACCTGCCATGTCTCGCCTTAAAAACGTCCCCGTAACCTTTACCTGCAGGTCCTCTGCGTGACGTACGCATCAGCCTTAAAACAGACTATTAAGGAACGTTATAATTTGGTCACTCAGCACACGTACCCAGGACGTCATTTAAAAACGTCCCCGTAACCTTTACCTGCAGGTCCTCTGCGTGACGTTCGCATGAGCCTTAAAACGGACTATTAAGGAACGTTATAATTTGGTCACTCAGCACACGTCCCCAGGACGTCATTTAAAAACGTCCCCATAACCTTTACCTGCAGGTCCTCTGCGTGACGTTCGCATGAGCCTTAAAACTGACTATTAAGGAACGTTATAATTTGGTCACTCAGCACACGTCCCCAGGAAGTCATTTAAAAACGTCCCCGTAACCTTTACCTGCAGGTCCTCTGCGCGACGTTCGCATGAGCCTTAAAACGGACTATTAAGGAACGTTATAATTTGATCAGCACATGTCCCCAGGACGTCCTTTAAAAACGTCCCCGTAACCTTTACCTGCAGGTCCTCTGCGTGACGTTCGCATGAGCCTTAAAACGGACTATTAAGGAACGTTAGAATTTGGTCACTCAGCACAGTACCCAGGACGTCATTTAAAAACGTCCCCGTAACCTTTACCTGCAGGTCCTCTGCGTGACGTTCGCATGAGCCTTAAAACGGACTATTAAGGAACGTTATAATTTGGTCACTCAGCACACGTCCCCAGGACGTCATTTAAAAACGTCCCCATAACCTTTACCTGCAGGTCCTCTGCGTGACGTTCGCATGAGCCTTAAAACTGACTATTAAGGAACGTTATAATTTGGTCACTCAGCACACGTCCCCAGGAAGTCATTTAAAAACGTCCCCGTAACCTTTACCTGCAGGTCCTCTGCGCGACGTTCGCATGAGCCTTAAAACGGACTATTAAGGAACGTTATAATTTGATCACCACATGTCCCCAGGACGTCCTTTAAAAACGTCCCCGTAACCTTTACCTGCAGGTCCTCTGCGTGACGTTCGCATGAGCCTTAAAACGGACTATTAAGGAACGTTAGAATTTGGTCACTCAGCACAGTACCCAGGACGTCATTTAAAAACGTCCCCGTAACCTTTACCTGCAGGTCCTCTGCGTGACGTTCGCATGAGCCTTAAAACGGACTATTAAGGAACGTTATAATTTGGTCACTCAGCACATGTCCCCAGGACGTCCTTTAAAAACGTCCCGTAACCTTTACCTGCAGGTCCTCTGCGTGACGTTCGCATCAGCCTTAAAACGGACTATTAAGGAACGTTATAATTTGGTCACTCAGCATAAGTCCCCAGGAAGTCCTTTAAAAACGTCCCCGTAACCTTTACATGTGGTCCTCTGCGGGACATTCGCATTTGGTCCTTCCAAAACGTCCCCTTGACGTCCTCTGATGGTCCTCTCTGAACCAGAATTTTTTTTTTCATTTGACCGACATTTTAATGAAAAGCCGGCCAAATATCTAACCTATTTCTGCTTCTAAATTAGCCTATTGAAGAAAACTGACCGCCTGCATAGCTTAAATAATAACATAATCAGGTAGTTCAGAATGCAACATGTTTATTTTCCTAAGTTTGCAATGGGAAACAAAAACATTTATGTCTGATGCGCGTCAATAAGTGGCCTTTAAGCGCAACCTGCTGTGGCGTTAAAATGAGCGCCGCAACATGGTCATTGCTCTGTTCAATGAGTCAGGTATTCAGTGTTTGGAAAGTTCACTTTCTACATGAACTTGCTCAGTTCATTGTTCATAATTCAAAATTTTGAACTAAGTTCAAAGCTCCAATTTTCAATATGCTGCGAGTGCTATAATTTTTCAAAATCTCTGTCTGCAATACCGCTCGCGGCTCTTCGGCGCGCAGTAGGCCTATAATAAAAGGAAACGCGCAACACTGCAGGTATTACAGGACAGGTTCATCCTCGTCAGAAGGTTTACCCTCATCACTGTTGTTCAGTTCAGTTGGCCTCTGAAAAAAAGCTTTTAAGGCTAGTCTGCCTGGCCATGTTGGATCCTTCTCACTCAGTTCGCTCCTCGTTTGAAACCGAGGGTTTGCGCTTTATTTAAAATGCAGCATATGCGTGTTGTTAAATAACTTTCTAACGGCAGATTAGGCTGTTCCTTTAAAACATAATAAGGGCAGTGCACGTTTGCTTTATAGGCCTAAATATTAGAATTGTTGTCAAATCCAGATTCTGCTTGCGAGACGGGATTTTTAAAGAAATTCCAATCAGACAATTTGACCGATGAGCTCTTCGTTCTGTTGCAGCATCTTTGAAGGCCTATGGAAAGCTCAATATGTTAAAGCTAGACACTTGGTCACCTTCCTATGTATGCATTGTATTGGAATCATGCAGACATTACATTTATAGCACAGATCAGTAAAGAAGCATTCATATTTATTTTATTTCATCATTCTTAGTTTGGCTAGTTATTCTGCCTCCCTGCCCGCACGTCCGTGATGTGCCATGGATGTTAATTTAAAAAGTAATCATTACGGAAAACCCTCAATGCGTAGTGACTGAGATTGCTACAATATGCTTTTCCTCAAACCCTCGGAAAAAAAGACTAAGTTTGTTGGCTGTCTCACACTGTGATAAACCTGTTAAAGTGACACAATCATAATCAGACAGTGTTAGGACAGTAGGTAGCGATCTCGTTTAGTAATAGGAAGGTTTACGGTTCAATTCCCATGCCCGTAATCGTGTGTGTCTGTGTATGTGTCTATGCATATCATATGAAATGTGTAAAATAAATGAACTTGAACTTGTGTGTGTGTGCGCCCTGTAAGCAAAATGACGGCTCCGCGATCTATTATTATTTTATTTTCTTCATTTAGCTCAGCAAAAACGGTCGTGCCTGCTATGTCCGCGGTGCATCCTTGAATAACGTACCCAGGACGTCTAAAACACGTTTCCCAGATGTCACCACAATGCCCTCAGGACGTTCTTGCAACTTCCTGCAGAACGTCCCCAGGACCTATAGAAACACGTTCCCCAGACGTAACCACAATGCCCTCGGGAGGTGCTTGCAACGTCCTGCATAACGTCCCCATGACCTATAGAAAACGTTTCCCAGTTGTCACCGCAACGTCCTCGGGACGGTCTTGGAACGTCGTGCAAAACGTCCTAAAGTTGTCACGGGAACCATAACCATTTACGCTTTTAGAACGTTCAGAGAGACCATTACAGGACGTCTAGGGGACGTCATTTTGCTTACAGGGTATAGCCTACTGGTGGCCAGACATTGTGATTCCGCGTCTCTGTAAACACTTTCAGGATCTGTATCACTGTATCACTGCTTAACACTACAAATAGCCACGAGCTTATTTTAAAATTAAAAACCGTTAGCAGATATTGTGAACTGCCTTTGTCACCTTTTTCTGACTGTAGCGAGTCATTTCAATTTTCAACAAGTAATTTAAACTTTTGATCCACATTCATCAGTAAAGGTAGGAACCGTATCGTTAATTAGCCACATAAGACGTTGCACTATCGACTATGTAACGCAAGCAGGCGCAGCATTCACATTCTCGTCTACGCTAAGCGTGATTTTGTTAGCTGGCTAGCTACCTGTCATTTAGTTAGCAGCTGAGCTATCTCTACGGCTGGTGATCCGGTGTCCAGCGACAGCAGCAGCAGCATGGATGACGGCTCTGATGCGGACTAGCCTACCAAGACTAATTTATTTGTGTGTTCGCTTGTTTTTTCTTTGCTTGCGTGTTGCCTACAATAAATGATTTTTACCTGTAGGTAACTGCTGTCTGTTTAAATTCCTAACGGGCCGTGCCTAGGCTATCGACTTTGTTGCCATTTCGCGACTGTACAAAACAAATCGGAAAATACGGTAAGAGATGTTCCTGCTGAGAGTCAAACAAGACTTTGTGCATTGTCTACACACCTGTCACTTCTGAAATATGTAAGTTTGATTCATTAAACCATATTTATATTGATAAAAACATATTTGTTAAGCGGATTTTTGGTGGCCCGCGGGATAATCGGTCGCGTTACGATAGGTTGGTTTAAGTTTTTGGATGCATTAAATGTGGTGGCAAGAAGTATGACCGTCCTTGGATTATGGGACATTGTAACACCTTATCCTGATTTGAATTATTGAATTATGACATTGAATAGACATCGGGTGGACTGCTGTAAGATCTTAGAAAGCGAAAAATAGCTTTGGTTTAACAAAAATAAGCTAAAGTTAGCAATTGGTTATAAGCCAACGTTGGCAATTGGTTAAGCCAACGTTGGCAATTGGTTAAAAGCCAACCAAAACCCGACTCTCACTCCTATTTGCCAACGTTGGGCCAACGTGTCCCCGACGGCCAAAAGTCCGTTGGCCCATCGTTGGCATGAGACGTAATGCCAACGTCTGTGACAACATTGGGTCAACGTTAGGCCAACCTCTCCCTGCTATCCGGGGTACTAGTCCATTTGCTGCCATCTGTAGCTTCAGCTCATCCATTTTATTAGTGATGGATCTTGCATTTGAGAGGAAGATGCTAGGAAGTGGCAGTTTATGCGGCCGTCTTCTCAGCTGCGCGTAAACGCCAGCCCGGCAGCCTCGCTTTTGTCTCCTCTCATTTTGGTGCCTCCTCCTCTTGCCCATAGGAATGACAATCCACGGAGAGCCTGCTGTCCGGGCTATATACTCTGGTATGCTGTGCGTGTGGGTAAAGTCCTGTTTACGGATTGTTCGCTCCGTACTCCAATGTTTAGAAGATCCTGGCGACTGTAGACATTTCGGCTGTGAACAAGTTGTTTACTTGTCGCCATGGCAACCAACTAAACGATTTCACTAAAAACTCAACTAAACTACAACCAAACTACACTTTTCTTCTGAATCCGAATTAAAACCTGTGTCCTCCATGAGCGTCAAGGCCGAATGTGGTCGGGGCTACTGTTTGCGCCACAGTGCCCCCCGTAGGCTAAACTTTGAAATATTCATGTGCATTCTTTTTTTCACAGGATCTCATTCTCTGTTGGCTTTTTCAACACTCATCCTTGGAGACACCCCGTTTCCAGAGTATAGTGCGGTGCTGATGCTGGATGACATCCAGGTGGCCTACTATGATTCAAATGTGAAGAGTCTGATCTACAGACAATTTAAGTCAGAACATGAAGATGAAGAGCAAAAAGATGCAAGCTTTGTATTTGAAGGCGAGCATGAAGAAATGAGTTTCAACATGCGTACACGCCAGCTCAACAGTACCATTGGTAAGTGTGTGGTGCCTCAAGTGCCATTTTTTCAGCACTATCACTGGTTATTGTAGTGTAGGTATGGGATGGAGTTCATTGCTTTGAAACAGGAATGTATTTAGAGAGGGTGACCGAGCGTTCTGCTTTGCGTTGTAGTGATGGCAAACTTGACCCTAGTTTTTCCAAGTCACTCATCAAACAGATCTGGGTTCACAAATCCTTTGAGTCACTTCAAATCAACAAGAAACACTAGCCTACTATATCCAACCATTAATTATAAATGTCAATGATAATTTTTAAACATCAACTATCAAGCTGTAACATATGGTCAAAATTGTTTTATTTATCTAATTCAAATTAAACTTTATTAGCATGACCATAATGTTCTACAGCAGGGTTCTCAAACTCAAGTTACCTGGGGGCTGATGGTAGTTTTTCATATATTATGAGATCCAGTCTTAGATTTGTCTGTCATGATCCAGGTGTATTCTTTGTACAATGATGGCCACCATTGAGAGACAGAGACTTGAAGATCTACACTCCCTTCTCAGTGCTTCACCTCAGCATATCTGACTTTTCATCCAAAGACAGTATGTTAAATACACTAAGTGTAGGGGTGTTACCGTATATTCAAATAGGCCATGGCTACAGACTCTTTGTCTTGATCTGGGGGGGAAGGGAAGATGAGTTTCTTCACTTCACAAAATGCCTTCACCCAGGAATGCTGCTCTGCTTTGTGCATTTTAAATTGTATTCATTTTATTAGTGTGCTTGCCCGAAGGGAAGCACAGTATTGTTATCGTCAAGTTTTCTTTATTTATTCTCCCCGTTTTTCTTGCAGCTAACTCCTCCTCGCCCGTTTGAGCTAGAGACGCCATTCAAACACCAAAACGTCCGGCCCGATTCGGTGCAGGTTGCTATGACTTTTCGTGGCGATACTCTTTGCCACTCCTTTTTTATCCCTCTTTTTCATCCCCTTTTTCTCTCATTGACTAACATGGGGAAGGTTGAGCCATTGTGACGTCACGCACTCTAGCCAACTGACATTAGATCAGTTGACATAGGAGAAGCTCTCTTAAATGCCAGAAGTGGTTAGATAGAGAGTGCAAAATATTAAAACGAATGTAGTGGCAACAGTTTCAGGTACAGTTTATACACCCGCTCTAACAGTGTTAACCAGTAAGTGAGTAACGTGGGTTTTATTAAGGCATAGCGTGTGTAATGTGTAGCTATTTCATTCCGTTTGTTAACCTTTCCGGCTGTCTGTATACCAGCAGCAGAGCGGAGCATTTCACTCCCCTGCAATCTCGGAATGAAATAGCTACACAATACACACGCTATGCTTTAATAAAATTCACGTTTTACGAGACACCAACAGAGGCACAACCGACAAGTCTTACCATTGAAGATCTTTGACGTTCGGTCTGAAACTTCATCCAGCCATCCAGGTTAATCCAAGTTGTTATGGAGAACGACAGTTGCATCAATCATATTTCATTAAAACTTCACACTTCTTACATTGGACATATCCACCAGCCTAATTAGAATCTGCATTGTCTACTGAGCAGAAAATTCTCCATACAGTAGATTTCCCTTCGTTTAGTATCATTTTAAACTTTCCAGATGACTGTATTGCCCTCGCTCGTCAAGTGATACGTGTCCAGAAACAAGGCTCCTTTGACTGGATAGCCAGAGCTAGCATAACTGCCATTGAAATCCAATGGTAATGCTACCTAGCTAGGTATGCTAATTGTCGGTATCCATCGTTAACTCGTTAATCGTTAACCATCATGTCACTGGCTTTAATTTAAGAATGGCATGTTAGTAGTACATTTAGTAGTACATTTAATATCAGTACACTTGATTCATTACTGCTGATGTGTTACTTATATATGTTACTTATTAGCAGCTAGCTACCTAGCTAGCCACTGTGTTCCGATGTGTTTTCAGTTAGCGTTAGCGGCAAGCTAGCTGCTGTAATAGTTGAGTTGAGCTTCAGTTAAGACGCTGCGTACCGTACTTCATCATCACATTCGATTATTTATTACAAACAAATTCGAATTCAGCTGTAGGCATGAGATCTGTATCTTGGAGACTAATTGCATCCACAATGTAAGTACTGCAAGCTAGACTACTATGCAGTTGACACAACACAGGAGGTCCCTGGGCCTGAGAAGGGAAGGGAATGAGTTTAATGTGGCTATAATATGGAATTTTAAATGTGCCTAAAACTAGACTAAATTGTAATGAGTTTTCGAAAACTAGACTGAAACTAAGAAGGATAACTATGACTAAATGTGACTAAAACTAATATGCATTTTTGTCTTAAGACTGAATCTAAAAATAGCTGCCAAAATGAACACTGAGATAGGGGACCCCTTAATCTGCAATTCATGGTTGCTAGCTCTAATCAGATGTACTACCTAGGCTTATAAGAGAAGACTAACTTTGTATGGCAACGAACACCAATAACTAGAACTAATTTGACAGACTATAAACCATTTGACAGACTATGCTCTCTATCTATACAGTAAAAGTGTTGCTTACGTTTGATACTACACCTACAGACTAACTCTAACTGCATTAAGTCTAACATATAGGCCTATCTTACAATAAACTTTAAGTAAAGCTGGCTATGTAACCGCATTCATTCTAATATTGTTGCAGAGATGTTTCCTTTTACCAAGATAGCAATTTCAACAATTCACTTAGCTCAGTAAGTCAGTATAACGAAACTCTGAGATACCCTCATATGTCTAAACGTCAGTGGAGCCAAAATATAATGGTTGAGCTTGGTTGCTTGCTAAAATATATTGGAAGAAGGCCCCACTACACTGATTGAGTAGATGTAAATACATGTTAATTCATAGGCACTTGTTCTCTCTGTCACAGAGCAAGCACACTCTCGCAGTTCGTTCACGAAACGCATTCTAGTTGTTGACTGTTGTACGGTGATCTTGAGTGTCATGAAACAAAATGTATTATAATTATTATATGCTGTGCATCATCTATTCAGAGAATATTATATAAAAGAAAATTAATGTAAATAAACTAGTTTTTTTTCCTTGCCCAAAAAGAATTGATAAGAGAATCGATAAGGAATTGATAAGAAAGAATGTGACCGCAGCTTAATCTGCGCCTTTGCCAAAGCACGAATTACCGCACAGTGTTTTCTCGAATTTCCGTGGTATTTATCAAACCAGATCCGCGTTGGGCAATCAGTGCCTTACTCCGCCCTTTAGTGTTAATTAGCACGCCGCTAAAAGACGGGAGAAATATTACTGCCTCCATGGCTGATTTGAGGAAGAGAAAACGAAAGTTCAGCGAAGAGGAGATAGATATATTGGTTTGCGAAGTAACAGCGAGCATGAACCTTTTACAAGGAAGGAATACACTGCCGCATCCAGCTTTTCAGGACACCAAAAGTTCGCTCAATCACTGCCCTTGATTGGATGTGCACCGCACATATATTGTTGTTCTGCTGCCGATGCTTGGTTGGGTATAGGTGTCATTATCCATGGCTGTTGGGGATACCCGCCATCACCTACAGCGAGATGTTTAAAAGAACAAGATTATAAAGAATATGCTATTGGGTGCCATTAATGCATAAACTGTCTAATATAACAATATAGATGTGTACATGGCGAGATTAAGAATTTCTACAAGGGACATGGGTTCACTACAATATATCCCCACTGAAACAAATACATTTACCAAGTAGCCAGGCCTCTCCAAAATCCCCGTTGCTCAATCTTGGATAGATGGCACTATTCCGGAAGATAAAACTGTCATGGACCGATCCAGGGTATTTGGCTACCACGTTAGTAATGGTCATGTTGGCATCACATATGACCTGGACATTCATTGAATATGTGTGCTTTCTGTTTCGGTAAATGTGTTCGTGGATTGAAGGTGGGACTGTTTGGATGTGGGTGCAATCAATGGCTCCAATTACGTTCGGAAAAGTTTGCAATTTGAAAAAAGTCCTGTTAGATGTCTTTAATTTCAGCTATGGTAGTGGGGAAATGTATATATTGACCAGTGCGCCATAGCAATGCGTCGAGTACCTGTGTGAATATTTGGCTGAGTGAAGGCTGAAATTTACCAACTGCTGATGCTATTACTGTTTGAAATGATCCAGATGCCAATATTTGCAATGTTGCCAGGAGTTTAACAACTGATGGAATGGAATGTGATCCCCGGGTGGAGGGTTCGATGTCGTCTCTGATTCAGTAATTGTAGTATTGCGTGGCTGGTTAACCTGAACCATCTAATGATTTCTGGTTTGCTTAACTGGAAAAGTGTTATACGCGTTGAAAAATGTCTTTCTGCGCGTTGTCTTTGTCTGTGTCTTCGCCTTGTTCTAATAACTGCTGCCATATCGAAGTTTTCAGACTCAATCGAAATAGCGCTTCCTGCTTAAGACGTGCTTTTATGAGGCGGATAATTATCCCGCAAATTAGAGACGCACTCTCGCCAGGAAGTTTTAGTAAATACCATGGAATACATCATCAGGCGCACTTAACGCCTCTTAACGCGGTACTCTGTGCTTCTACTCAAATGCGCCTCCTTTGTAAATACGTTTTATGTTTATACCCGCTATTTTATGCCTGAAATGGTCGCAATCCTATTAGTAAATCAGGCCCCTAGTGTTTACCTGGCCAAACTTGTCTTCAGAGATGTAATATTATTGTTGGTTCAATCAGTAATGAAATGTCAGACATGTTCTCATATTTCTTTTTTAAAAGATTTTTTGGGGGGCCTTTTATGCCCTTATTTGGATAGGACAGTGAAGTTATGTCAGGAAGCGAGGCGGAGAAGAGAATTGGGAAACGACATCAGGCCAGACTTGAACCTGTGTCCCTTTGGCCAATGTAGCCTGTAAGTGGGGGGCTTTTTATCAGCTTGTGCCAACGTGCCCCCCTGACATGTTCATATCTTATATTAATTTTGAAAACGTATTGAAAACAACAGTGGGTAATATCAACAATAGTTGATGTATCTAGCGGCAATTGTATGACCATTTCTGTGGAGGTACTCATTTATTTTTCTCTGCCAAAGGAGTACATACTTTGCAGGGATTGGGTGGTTGTGAGCTACTTGATGATGGCACCCCTGGTCCATTCCGAGTATTCAATGCTCTCAACGGAGTGGAGGACTCAGCGATGCATTTCAATGCCCAACAAAAGACTCTTCAGACTGAAGGTTTCTGGCAGCAAAAGTGGAGCCAAAGCAGGCAAAAATATAATGAGATGATGTTCAAAAATGTTTACAGCCCACTCTGCATTAAAATCCTAAAGAATTTCCTTCACAAGAAGAAAAATGATGTGATGAGAAAAGGTAAGATAGTCATCTCTTGCTTTTATTAAATAAGATATTCAGTGATTACTTTTTCTCTCTAGAGAGATTTTCAACTAGGTATCATCCACTGCAGTGAAGCCCAGAGTCAGGCTCCTCCAGAAGACACTCCCAGACTCTGGAGGGGTCAAAGTGACCTGCCTGGCCACTGGTTTCTACCCCCGTCACATCAACCTGACCCTGCTCAGAGACGGCCAGCCTGTGTCTGACCACCAGATCACTGGGGGGGAGCTGCTACCTAATCTAGATGGAACCTACCAGATGAGGAAGAGCCTGGAGGTCAGCTCAGAGGAACTGAGAGTGAAGCACCATTACTCCTGTACAGCCGAACTCCTCAGCCTGGACAACAAACTAGATGTCAAACCAGGTAATTGTCAGAAGAGCTATTTATCTTGTATGTGTCCTCTACCCATGGCAGTTCTCATGTATTGTTATCCCATTGGCCACGTATCTTCTGCAAGATCAGATGAAAATGTTCATTATTAATTTCTATTTGTAGATCTTGATCCAGGTGTAGGCCCTGTGTCTATAGTGATTCCTGTTGCAGTGCTTGGAGTTGCACTCCTGTGTGTGGTTGGAGCTGTGGTCTTCATGCGCCGTAAAAGACACAGGTAAAACAGAAAGATACAGGAGAACAACAAATATCTTAATTGATTTCCAGTTTTGTGTTTCTAGCAGATTATGCTCGATCGAAGACACCAAAGTGTTTGCAAATTCTCTATTATTAGTGTGCTTGCCCGAAGGGAAGCACAGTATTGTTATCGTCAAGTTTTCTTTATTTATTTATTTATTCTCCCCGTTTTTCTTGCAGCTAACTCCTCCTCGCCCGTTTGAGCTAGAGACGCCATTCAAACACCAAAACATCCGGCCCGATCCGGTGCAGGTTGCTATGACTTTTCGTGGCGATACTCTTTGCCACTCCTTTTTTATCCCTCTTTTTCATCCCCTTTTTCTCTCATTGACTAACATGGGGAAGGTTGAGCCATTGTGACGTCACGCACTCGCTAGCCAACTGACATTAGATCAGTTGACATAGGAGAAGCTCTCTTAAATGCCAGAAGTGGTTAGATAGAGAGTGCAAAATATTAAAACGAATGTAGTGGCAACAGTTTCAGGTACAGTTTATACACCCGCTCTAACAGTGTTAACCAGTATGTGAGTAACGTGGGTTTTATTAAGGCATAGCGTGTGTAATGTGTAGCTATTTCATTCCGTTTGTTAACCTTTCCGGCTGTTTGTATACCAGCAGCAGAGCGGAGCATTTCACTCCCCTGCAATCTCGGAATGAAATAGCTACACAATACACACGCTATGCTTTAATAAAATTCACGTTTTACGAGACACCAACAGAGGCACAACCGACAAGTCTTACCATTGAAGATATTTGACGTTCGGTCTGAAACTTCATCCAGCCATCCAGGTTAATCCAAGTTGTTATGGAGAACGACAGTTGCATCAATCATATTTCATTAAAACTTCACACTTCTTACATTGGACATATCCACCAGCCTAATTAGAATCTGCATTGTCTACTGAGCAGAAAATTCTCCATACAGTAGATTTCCCTTCGTTTAGTATCATTTTAAACTTTCCAGATGACTGTATTGCCCTCGCTCGTCAAGTGATACGTGTCCAGAAACAAGGCTCCTTTGACTGGATAGCCAGAGCTAGCATAACTGCCATTGAAATCCAATGGTAATGCTACCTAGCTAGGTATGCTAATTGTCGGTATCCATCGTTAACTCGTTAATCGTTAACCATCATGTCACTGGCTTTAATTTAAGAATGGCATGTTAGTAGTACATTTAGTAGTACATTTAATATCAGTACACTTGATTCATTACTGCTGATGTGTTACTTATATATGTTACTTATTAGCAGCTAGCTACCTAGCTAGCCACTGTGTTCCGATGTGTTTTCAGTTAGCGTTAGCGGCAAGCTAGCTGCTGTAATAGTTGAGTTGAGCTTCAGTTAAAACGCTGCGTACCGTACTTCATCATCACATTCGATTATTTATTACAAACAAATTCGAATTCAGCTGTAGGCATGAGATCTGTATCTTGGAGACTAATTGCATCCACAATGTAAGTACTGCAAGCTAGACTACTATGCAGTTGACACAACACAGGAGGTCCCTGGGCCTGAGAAGGGAAGGGAATGAGTTTAATGTGGCTATAATATGGAATTTTAAATGTGCCTAAAACTAGACTAAATTGTAATGAGTTTTCGAAAACTAGACTAAAACTAAGAAGGATAACTATGACTAAATGTGACTAAAACTAATATGCATTTTTGTCTTAAGACTGAATCTAAAAATAGCTGCCAAAATGAACACTGAGATAGGGGACCCCTTAATCTGCAATTCATGGTTGCTAGCTCTAATCAGATGTACTACCTAGGCTTATAAGAGAAGACTAACTTTGTATGGCAACGAACACCAATAACTAGAACTAATTTGACAGACTATAAACCAATGTGATACACGTGCTCTCTATCTATACAGTAAAAGTGTTGCTTACGTTTGATACTACACCTACAGACTAACTCTAACTGCATTAAGTCTAACATATAGGCCTATCTTACAATAAACTTTAAGTAAAGCTGGCTATGTAACCGCATTCATTCTAATATTGTTGCAGAGATGTTTCCTTTTACCAAGATAACAATTTCAACAATTCACTTAGCTCAGTAAGTCAGTATAACGAAACTCTGAGATACCCTCATATGTCTAAACGTCAGTGGAGCCAAAATATAATGGTTGAGCTTGGTTGCTTGCTAAAATATATTGGAAGAAGGCCCCACTACACTGATTGAGTAGATGTAAATACATGTTAATTCATAGGCACTTGTTCTCTCTGTCACAGAGCAAGCACACTCTCGCAGTTCGTTCACGAAACGCATTCTAGTTATTATCTATTATTTAATTATAAATTAGTTGGTTGACTGTCATTGTTGTCTAATTGAGATGGGCCAAGTTACTGATTAAGGGAAGACAGTCTTCTATTATCTCCATCACTGTGTGTTTCAGCTCCACCCTCTGATTATGTTCCGGCCCAGAGCTCTGGGGACTCTAATCTGGAAATGAACCAGAACCAGAATCTGGAGCTGTAGATTCTGACTTTGATCTTGCTAATCAATACTCTTGTTAGTATCCATATTCTGTTCAGTTCAATATTTTCATATTTTAAGACTTTTAAGCAAGATTTTGTTGTAAAATGTCTCTTAAATTCTATGGCTTATGAAAATGAAACTTATGGTATGCAAAACTTGAAGGTGTACTCTGGGAAAAAAATATTCTCCAGGGTAACATGTCTTGTAACATTCTCATTTAGTTGTAGACACATGGGTTTTGTGGAGTTTTTGGTGTGTTTCTGAAATGTCATAAGTCTTAACACCTATTGTCCCATTTGGTTGTTACATGAGCTTTTATGGAGCGTTAGCTTACTCACATAGGTGTATGGAGTGGCGTTGCTAAACATAAAATTCTACAGGGGTACAGGCTTATTACTTAAATCACACTATTGTTTTCCTTGAATGCCTGCTGTTGCTGCATGCATGAAATGTGCTAATGTGAAGATATATTCTTAGTTGTGTTAAAATGGAACAATGTAAAGGATCTAGTGTGAAGATATAGGCCCAAGTACTTTTGCATGGTTAAGATTTTGACTTCACCACCTCCCTTTCACATTGAATAGCTTCTTCCCCTTCCCAGGTGAAAGAATTGCACTTAAGCTGTGCTTTTTTCCCAATGCATTTATTACATTTTAAATATACTTAATGCATTTTAAACTTGTTATTTTGGAAAGACATATCAAGTTTTAAGTTACTTGCGATGTATTTTATTATACTCCAATTTTTGGTGTATAGTAGAAAAGTATATATGGTGTACTAAAAAGGAATGGAATGTACTTTGTCCTAAAAAGGAATGTACTTTTTAAAATACATTTGAAATGACTGAAATAAGTACATTTAAACAACACTTAACATACTTAAAGTTGTTCCATAAAAGTCTCATATTGTGCAGAAGTGTGATATGAAGAGCTCTGAGAGAGACACAAACGATTTTAACCCAGAAGCACTGACTGTTGACAAGCTGCAGGCTGAAGAGAGTCCAATACTCCAGTACCATGGAAAGGAATTAAGAGGGAGATTACCGGGCCCAGTCCGCAGCAAACTAGAGGCAGAAGTACGTCTGAATACCATGCGTTGTAACCAGTTCTCAGATACAGAGCGCCACCATGTGGAGTGCTGGAGAAAGTCTGAAGATCCTATTGACCAACAAGAAGAAAATGGGGCCAAGCGAAAGCTCCTCCTTCTGCCACACCAAAAACAGACGGAACAGTGGAGTTCCCCCTCATGATGGAAAGGAACACTTGGATTTTAAAGCTAGGCCTGATTTGTTTTTAAAATACAAATCAATTATCTTAGGTTTTCCTGTTTGACTGTGTACCTGTCATTTTAATATTAGCCTAGGCCTAGATAATTGGTAATAGGCTACATTAGGAATAGCATATTAATTGAGTTGTTAGGAGAAGGTGGGACTTTTAACTTAACTTTGTGTAAATGTTGAGACAAAGTCTTGTCTTTTAATATGAACTAGCTTATGGTTTGAAGTTTCTCTTGGAAATACTATAGTAACCCATCTGGCTGGATTCTGTTAACCCAACATTGGGTCGGTCCCATTAAGCCAGGATTAAAATATCAATGTTAACCCACTGGGATGGGCTATGTCGACCCAGCATTGGGTTGGTACTATTACCCAGCAGCTGGGTTGGGTGTTCTGAAGCAATATGGTTTTAAATGTTCAAAATACTGTACTCCTGTTTTACTCTGACCTTAACGCTGATAGAAATCAGTTTGTGGTGAGCTTGTATATGTGTTTGACAAACGTGTGGCCATTTATGTGTGTTTTATTCTAACTGATGTGAAGTGACTGAAATTTCAAAGAAATTTAGTTATAAAGATGAAGAGATTAAATATCAACAACTTCATTAAACTTTTAAAGTTCCTTTTGAAGTCAGTTTTACCTTATTTATAGGTGAAATCATATCATGTTGGTTATACTAAACATACTTGGTTAGTATAAATATAAGTCTGATAAGATGCTTAATCATGGCTGAGTTTGAATTACTACAAATATACTGTATATTCAAATGAAAGGTGGTGAAGCAATCAGACTTTAAGGTAAAATAGTCAATACTCTAATGCATTTCATATATATTTGTAACTGATGCCTTTATTTGAATTTAGAACTTCTGGTTTTATATTCTGTTAGAAAGACACTGACCTGAGGGAGGTCATGTCAAAGTGTCCTTGATGGCCTCTGAGATGTTAAATCTCAGCTGGAGCTCTTAACCCAATCAGTGGTCAGCTGGGTACAGTTGGTGTAACTAGTGTAACAGTGGAACTAGTCTGTCTACCGTCCTACACCTGGAGACAGCTCAACATCCACCCACGCCTCACCCCTGATCATCACAACCAGCCAGGTGTGGAAGCAATTCTCCGGGTTAAACATAAACAAGGCCAGAGGACCAGACAACACCAACCTGAGGGTGCTCAAGGCATGCGCTACGCAGCTGGCCGCAGCGTTCCAGCACCTTTTCAATCTCTCCCTGACGCTGAAGAAGGTGACCGAACTCTGGAAGACCTCCTGCATAGTCCCAGTGCCAAAGAAGCAGAGGTGTCAAGTAACGAAGTACAAATACTTCGTTACTGTACTTAAGTAGAATTTTTAGGTATTTTTACTTTACTCGAGTATTTATTTTTCTGGCAACTTTTTACTTCTACTCCTTACATTTTAACACAATTATCTGTACTTTCTACTCCTTAATTTTTTTTAAATGAGGCTCGTTACTCTTGGTTCCGGTTTTGTTTTTAAAAGTTTCAAATGTGCACCATCCAATACAGTTCAATGGCGCCATCCAGATAGTGATTTCGAGCGTGATTGGATGAAGCATAGAAACCCATAACACTCATTGGTTAGGGCTATCCATCTTCTTTACGCATGACGCAAAACAAGACAACGGAGGCAAACAAATGATACAACGCGCGTCAATGGCAGTGTCAGAGAGAGATGGCAACTCTGGCGAGATGTCTGAAGGGTCTGAAGACGCTAGACCATGGGTCGGGAACCTGTGGCTCGCGAGCCACCACTGGCTCTTTTGCTGACGGCCGGGGCTCTCGGACGAAATGGGTTGGAGAAAAATACGGGGAAAAAACGTGTAATCAAGGGATCAGCCGAGGCTAAAAGCACAGTCAATACTACTTATATTAAAATAACAAGGCTTTGTGCCAAATACGTAGGTCTATCTGAGTGATTTAATTTAACTTTCCACCTCACTTAACTCTCGTAACGTAACCATAGCCTGCACAATATTGTTACACCCCAAAATTATGGAACACATTACCCGTTAATATTAGGGAAGCAAACACGCTAGACACCTTCAAAAGGCAGCTTAAAACCTATCTTTTTACCAAAGCATTTTATTAATTTTATCTGGCACTTTTTATTTCTCTGTTCTCTTTGAAACTGTTTTAAGGGTTTTATGACTTTTATTACTTTTACTATTTCTCTGTAAAACTGTTTTGAGGGTACCATGGCACTGTCGGAAACCATATTGTGGCTCAATATATCACATATTATTCTCAGAGATATTTCCATAACAAATGTTCTAGTCCCCTAGGTGCAGTCACCTTCCTTAAGCCTGTAAAAGAGAGCTAGTGTCTCTCCCGAAGCCCTGAAGTGCGTTCGGTGGAAGAAGACGAAGAGGCCTCTGAAGGAAGGGTATAGAAGGAAGGGTGGCCTTTGGCCGGGGAAACATAGCTAGGGAAAATATTTAACAGGGTAGGTCGGAATCTATGGAGCAGCACTATGGTTTCGACTGCGCTAAATACCAGGCAGAAGGGTTTTATTACTTTTATTATGATTTTAATATTTTAAGCCTATCGGAACATCAGGTTCTGATACGATGTTGACCAATATTTTATTGCTCCTGCTGCTTGCTCTTATTGATTTTATGTAAAGCACTTTGAATTGCAACTCCTGTACGAAATGTGCTATATAAATAAAGTCTTACTTACTTACTTACTTACTTACAATATTGTTACATTCGCGGCAGGTTGCCATGCCAATATCAAACAAAATCACAGATTTCCGTACAGTTTCGTCAACAAGAAAACTTTTGTGAAAGAAATGTTCTTTATTAATTTTATCATAATGTGTTTTAAGGATTTAAATGGATTGTCCATCTGGTTCTGTGTTCTGTTTCTATGTTCTGTTAAGAGGTGATGCGAGACGGCGTCAAATACCTCTCCGCTTAAGGCCTAAGCGTAATAGATCTGTTAACAACTTTGCTCTGGTTTGTGGTGTCATTTTATTCTAAGTAATTCAAACAACTTAGCAGAGTTCAGGATTTTTTCCTGACATCTTGGTCCTTACGAGCTGGATCCCTCAAGATCGCCGCCGAGATGCAGACCCTGGAAGCTGACGATGTTGCAACGCCTGCCACGACTAGGTTCGGCAGAAAGACCTGTGTAGTGAAATTCTGCATAGGCCAGCAGACGGTTCTGCACCTGGGAGGTGGATCTGACGGGATCTGGAATCAGCTTTGACCCACATATAAGTAAGTGTACTGGTCATTTACTAACAGAGTAGTAGTTAAAGTATTGCCTGGGGCTGCTTAATTAAAAAAACAGACAATAGCTATAAAGAGATTCTGGGAATCTCAATGAAGTCTGGGACTTCAAGAACATGTTTTTAGCAAGTCTGGGACTTGAATGGTGTAGAGTGATTTACATCGGAGTGCATGGACGTCTGTATGAATGTTGTGTGTGAATGGAGTAAGTGATTGAACAGAATTAAAACAGCGAAAAACCTCTGTGTTAACACCCAGAGGGGCAGCGGACCGGTGTCTTTTGCCGGCCTAGAAGCTTCTGTCCCTGGAGATTTCGTTGATCCATTTGAGATATTCTGTTTAATCCCCAAAAACTCACCATAATAATGTTGTAGTGGCAATAAGAAGTACATGGTTAAGGAAACATACTAATAGCCAAATTAGCCATACAAAGTACGTAGAAGGTTGGATAGAGAAACGTAGTTGAGCGGAAAAAAACTGTGTCTCGTTTCATTGACATGGCCTGGTCGAGCAGCTATGACGTCATCACTAACAGACAATGTAAATTGACCACGATCCGTGAAAAGTCATACTTATGTATTACTTAAATGAATGTATGACAACTGTTTATAGTTCACAATACGTTTACAGCTCGTCCTAATTATAAGAGCAAAGAAAGAAACAGCATGTTAAGTAGAAAGCTGGAGAAGGAGAGAAAGAAGAAGGGAGAAAAGAAAAAGCAAGTTTGATAAGCTCTGAAAGAGGATGATGAGTATGTAGGGACTCAAAATAAAAGAAAGTAAAAATAATAGGCCTACTAAAGTCCGTCTCCTTATAGAGACGCAGGCGAGGGAGAGAACATCATCATCGCAGCATTAAAGAGGCATACAATAATTGTATTAAGTATTATGATAATGAGGACGCTAAATCTATATGCTATTTGATACATGATAGCCTATAAATAATATAAGTGCAGATCGATTAGAGAAGTAGGAATTTCAGTCTGATCAACCGAAATGTCTCTATTCCATAATGGATTTGCCTAAAATAGTGCAGAAATGATAAAGTTAGTATAAGAGGTGCGGCAACCCGAGTGTGACGAGGCATAATAGAGAATTCAGGATATTAGCGTAAAGAAGTTATTAATTGAACTTAGTCAGAGTTGAAAGAGCAATAACTATGAGTCGTTATGCCAAAGAGAATATAAATAGTCACGATAATTAGTTAAAACAAGGTCAGCATTAGTTAACATCGAATAAAGAAACTATAACAGTGGCAACAATGTCAACAGATAAATAATTTGCTAACAGGATACTCTTTAAAAGCACAAGTCGGGTTCATCCTCTGTCCGTTTAAATCTTCTTGGATAAGATGTAATGACTAAACTAGGCTTAGCCATATACCACGGAGTAGGTAGGTAAGACGGCAAGGCTATGTGATAGTTAAACAGCACGTGTATTAATATAAGAAGCGCAAAAGGAAAGTTCAGAGACTTTCTATACATGGGTTAATTTATTTACATGGCTGGGTTTTGTGGTATGTGTGTTCACTCACATGGACAAATAATATGAATGGTCTGTCTTAAAACTCAGCGTAGAGGTTAGAAAGTCACTTCTATTAGTTATCTAATTGGTTAATTATAGCATTAATAGTAAAACAAAGTGTACGGTCTCCTTAAATGTAAAGCTATGGGTTAAAACAGGAAACGCCTCCTTGTCTGTGAAACGATGTGACCGTGTGTGTGCTTGCAGTGCAGGGGGTCAGAGGGGGTGTTCTCCCCTTAGACTAACAAACAGGCTGAGGGTAGCCTACTGCCACATTTTGGCTGTGTATAAGTACCACACAAATAAAGCTGACTTGAAGGAAGTTAGCAACATTTACTTTCCGAATTAAATACTCGACGCTGTCGGAAAATTCTCAAAACAAATTAAATTACCAGAAGGTTAACCAAGTAAAAATTAATAGTGAGATTCTTAAAATCGGTCCTTTTGTCTGTCAGAAGCGACAACGCAAGATTAAATCGTATTATCTGATCCATACATTTACCTCACACGTAAGGTGTCCTGATAGCCATTTAGCAGGACTGTATAAGATTGAGCCTACATGATTTATTTTAAAAGATAAGATCAGTGTATGTTGTTACAATTACGAGTAATTGTTAGCATGTTGTTATGGGACAAAGTCTTCGTCCTGGGTGTATGTTTTTAAGGTAGCCTATATGGAAAGAAGATACTTTTTTGGGAAAAACATAAGAAACATTATAGACATAGTATCTAGGCCCATGCAGGTTGTTTAAGTGACTGGCTGTATGTCGTCATGTTACACCATGGAATAGTGCAGCAGAAGGCTGTGTGTGTGTGTTTTTTCTAGTTGTTTTGTCTGATCCATTATCTGAGGATCGATTGTTTTTGTCTAGAGATGTTTTGGTTTAGGAGAAATCGTGTTTTTCATTCTTTCTGTGATTTTTTATTTGGGGTGATTGAAAATCAAAGAGTTCATTGTTGATTTTCAGCCCATAGTTTTGCGTAACTGGCATACACTGCATGGAAATGCTGCTGCAGGGTAATATCAGGGGTCTCTGCTCAGAGATTCTAGGTTGTCAATGGACGTGATTGATGTCTAGCAGTCTAGCTTGTTTGTTTAAGCAGAGAGATAGTTGCATTGTTCAGGGCATGTCTGTTATCTCAAATGGCAGGAAATGTATACATGGACAGCAAAGGCTTTTGCTGCTTCACACATTTTAGTTAAATATAAAAGTTGTTACAAGTATTACTTGAAGCAATACAATTACCTATCAATTTAGATATAGATATAAATGGGCAGCAATTTTGAGTCATGTGACTTTACATGCCTCAACAGGGGGGAGGTGCATACATAATAACTTTTATGTATTAATAAACTATAAAACATTTTTTTTAGTCTTTTAGTGAAGCAATGTGAAATGATAAGGTCTGACATTTTGTGAATGAGGTATACAATGGCCTGATTGTTTAGACTTGGTAGTTTTAAGTATGCACATTACCCCTGCTCAAGGTCTACCATTGTCAATCTTTGATATACTTATACAGAATATAGATCTCACTCCAACTGTTAAGTGCAACATACTGTTCGAGTTTTTTCTGTGTCCCCACAGGAACAAGGCCAGGTGAAGGTGGGAGTGACCATACCAAGTGCTACTGGCCACACCAACAGCCAACGCCAACGCTCCACCTGTATTCACCTGTCACACTGTTAACTTAGATTATTAGTAGGATACACCACTAGCGTTGAGTAGGGTTTAGTGGTTTCCTCGAAGGGGGTTGAGAAATTTAGATCTTGACCGTCTGAAAGTCACCGAATTCTGTAATTCGAAATTTTACTCAACATAGTAGTGTATCCAATTTTTTGTTTTACTGTGTTTCTTGTTTAAATGGTTTATTGTTTTTCTGTAAATTGCATAAATAGTGTAATTCGGTTACAAAAATGCCTAGACTGTTGCTATTAGTGATTATTACAGGTGTACTTTTAGGTTTATAGTCCTCCACAAGTGTAATTGAGAGAATATATGGCACTGGAGAATGTTACTCACCTGTGTATTCTACTGATTCATGGGATAGATATGCATCTATGCAAGCGAGCAGACGTAATAAGACTAATTTCTAATTATGTACCTTAATGCAAATTCTTCCTATCAACCTAGACTTAAGGTTAGACCATTGTCATATCAAGCCAAGATCTGTGTTGGAGAGAAGTGTGGCCCAGACAGCTGGGGCTACAATACTACATCTTGTGATGCAAACGGTATCCAGGTGCAGGATGTGTTTAACACGACCCAACCACTAGTAGAGCTAAATACTACATTTTTGATGTCACCTTAAGTGATAGTCTATTCTGTATTGTCATTATGTGTTGCAAATAATGGAACAACAAGAGACAGAGAAAGTGTAACAAAAGTGTCATTATTACGAATACTGTGTCCTCAAGCACCACTTCTTCATCCAGCGTCAGTAAATGGGTGTATACAAGGGTATTCCTACGCTGGGAGAGGTAATGTGGGTGTGTGGTTAAAGATGGTACAGTCAGATCTCTTCACATAGGTGGGGCGTACGCACCCCCGCTCAGGTCACGGACCATGTTTATGTGTTAGTGCGATCTCACAGCCAGGGTTATCTCGTAAGAAGAGATTTGCTGTTGAGAACCATGACATCATGTGCGGGACTGACATGCCTGATGATTTAAAAAGATTTGGACCAATAGTATCAAAGTAATTTTGTCTCTGATTCTGTCTTTAGGCTTAGGTAGAGTCATGTTAATAATGGAAAGACTTAACTATAGGTTAGGACTATGTGTTAATGTCACCTTAGTCAGCGGGGAAGGCCTTAAGGATAAGGTTTCTCAAAGTCTGCTGATGGTGCTGAAAAAAAAAATAGATAACTGCTAGATTTACTTACTGCTGCTAGTGGAAGGGGTTTGTGTTATGCTGAATGATACCTGGATATCTGATGACATCCATCTGTAGCTGAAGCCTTACAGCAAATGAGGGCTGTTTGTGATGCTATAAAGTGGTTGATGTTTTTGGGTGGTTTAATCTGGGTGGCTTACTTTTGGTACATGGTTGCAAATTATGTTGAAGGGTCTGTTAACTGTTATTGCTATTTTTGTATGTTTTGTATTTTCATGAGGTGTATTTCTACATGTGTAAAAAGTTCTCATTTCTAGTGTAGTACGTAATTCTGTACAGAGTGTAATGCTATCACAGGAATTTGATGCTCTATTGACTTATCAGGAGGATGATGTTTAGTGTAATGAGGCCTATGAGATGTATAGGTTTATGTCTATACTAGTTATTATCATTATGATAAACAGGAGGGAAATGTGAAAGAAATGTTCTTTATTAATTTTATCATAATGTGTTTTAAGGATTTAAATGGATTGTCCATCTGGTTCTGTGTTCTGTTTCTATGTTCTGTTAAGAGGTGATGCGAGACGGCGTCAAATACCTCTCCGCTTAAGGCCTAAGCGTAATAGATCTGTTAACAACTTTGCTCTGGTTTGTGGTGTCATTTTATTCTAAGTAATTAAAACCACTTAGCAGAGTACAGGATTTTTTCCTGACAACTTTCAATGTTGAAGTTGAAAGGCTAGAGAAAAATGTCATAAAGGGAAAAAACCTATCGTGCATCCCTGGTGTTTCTATCGGCAATTTCGAAATGGAGGGTGCCAAACTGACCTCATCTGACATAGGTGGGCAAGTTCAAAACACTAAACGATCAGCTGGAAGGAATCGCACGTCAGCGAGCACAGCTTGCAAGCGAACACAAGTGGACTAACATGGGAAAGCTTCCATCCGAAGACGAACTGATTCTAAAAACTTGGAATGAACTGCCCATAACATATCGCACATTGCAACGTGTTAGTATTACTGTGTTAACCATGTTCGGTTCCACTTATGCATGTGAGAAATCTATCTTTAAATCTTTCTCACATATGAAAAATATAAAGACGAACCTGCGCTCGCGTTTAAATGATGAAAGCCTCAATGCTTGCATGAAGCTTCACCTCACTGAATATGAGCCAGACTACAAGCCCATCAGCAAGTCTTTGCAGCACCCGAGGTCGCATTAATCTCTGGGTAGGCCTAATTTTCAATTTCGAGTGTTGTGTTGTTAACGTTGTTAATTTCATGTCGTTGTTACATTGTAACATTGTTAACTTCTGTAATTTCCCATTGCCATTTACATTTCAAGTTACTAGTACCATAACTTTTAAAACAAGTAGAAAATGTATTAAAAACAACTGTGTTGAATAAAAGTAACGGTTAGTTAAATATCCAAACTTTTTCTTGTAACCGTCTTTTTGTGGCTCTTCTAAAATAAAAAAAAAATAAAAAATGGTAAAAGTGGCTCTTCAGGCAAAAAAGGTTCCCGACCCCTGCGCTAGACAGTAGTGGCGATGGAGAACAGCAAAACCGTCCACATCCCTGGCCCTACCTCAAAGAATTGTTCGAAATCGTTGGGAGCAAAAAGGATCATGGAGAATGCGGTGCAAACTTTTCGAACCCAAGAATCACGTAGGAATTGCTAACAGCTAGTAGCATGCTAACATTAGATAGGTGGCTCAGACACCGTGCAAATCCTCAGACATATTTTTCAGTTACAATAATGGGGTTTTTACATTATGCAGTGTAACTTTCTAAAAATCAAAGCAAAACAAATGAAGGGAACAAGTACAACAAGGCCATTACAGCTGTTTACAGTGCACTAAAAATACCCACGTATATACCTGCCCCTTTTAATTTTTAAAGCTGACCTATATCTATATTCTTTCACTTTTAATTGAAAAGCTTTAAAACACTATACAGTATATTTACTAACCCTCATTACAGATGATTAGCATTACATAATTGGTTTGTTATTGAATTGAAAGTGTTCCATGACATTTTGAGTTTTTTATTTGACTCCTGTCAAGCTTGAATTTCTGGCAGAATATGCGAAGACTATGAACCTAGTTGCAAAGACCCTTGATGAGAGACGAATGTGCAAATGGGGTGGAAGTCTACTTGAATTCCAATAAAGTTTGAGAAAAACATGCTCTTCTAGTTTGTTGTCTTTGACAGCATTATTATATTTTTGTATGACATTTTTTACCATGTCTTGGGCTCCATGTAGCACTCATCAGCTATTAAATTAAGCTTCTTTTTTCTTACAGTCGTGTCAATTATATTAAGTCCAACTAGTTTGTCTTTAAATGTTTTTTTTTTCTTTTTTACTTTTTACTTTTATACTTTAAGTACATTTTAGAGCCTGTACTTTTTTACTTTTACTTGAGTAAGGTCACGTCAGTACTTCAACTTTTACCAGAGTATTTTTAAACTCCAGTATCAATACTTTTACTTAAGTAACGAATGTGTTTACTTTTGACACCACTGCAAAGAAGGGACGCCCCAGCGCCCTCAATGACATCATGAAGAGCTTTGAGAGACTGGTCTTGCATCACATCAAGCCCCTGGTGAATGATTTCCTGGACTCCCTGCAGTTCGCATATCAGGCAAACATTGGTATGGATGATGCAATCATCTACATGCTCCACAGAGCCTACACACACCTAAGCCGCTCAGCACTTTGAGAGTCATGTTCTTTGACTTCTCCAGCGCTTTCAACACCATCCAGCCACCCCGGCTAGCTGAGAAGCTCTTAGTGATGCAGGTGGACCATGGCCAGGTGGCCTGGATCCGTACTACCTCACCAGCAGACCACAATACGTGAGACTGCAGGGCAGCCTGTCGGATGTGCTGGTGAGCAGCACCGGCGCCCCCCAAGGAACTGTGCTGTCACCTTTCCTGTGATATATTGTAAATAGCATTGACACACCACACCAAAGGGGATGCTATGCTTTGTTTTATAGTAGATGTATGCATTAAGAAATAAACCAATGTAGAACTATAACCAAATGTGGTCGGTCGTCACTCAGAGTTGTCTTGCATGCTGATGCTATATAAGTGAATAGGTACACTACAGTTGACTAGGAAAGTCATTACATTTCCTGTTCACCCTCTACACCTCTGACCTCCGCTTCAATTCAAGTACAAGCCACCTACAGAAGTTTTCCCATGACTCCTCCATCGTCAGCTGCATCACGGACGACAACGAGGAGGAGTACAGAGCTCTGGTAGAGAGTTTTGTAGGCTGGTGTGACACCAATCACCTCCAGCTCATCATCAGGAAGACCAAAGAGCTGGTGGTGGAATACTGGCCCGACCCCTATAACCATTCAAGGGGAGGAGGTGGAGGCCGTGGACAACTACAAGTTCCTGGGTGTACATATTAACAAAAAACTGGACTGGACTGTCAACACTGAGGTTCTTTACAAGAAGGGGCAGAGCAACTTAATCTTCCTGAGGCGGCTCAGGTCCTTTAAAGTTTGCAATAGGCTGCTGCAGATGTTTTACCAGTCTGTAGTAACCAGTGTCATATTCTTTGGCGTGGTGTGTTGGGGGGGTAACATCAACACAAGGGATGTAAATAAGCTCACCAAGCTGGTGAGGAAGGCTGGCTCCGTGTTGGGAATAAAACTGATTGCTGGAAAGTCCTACGATTTATACTCCGTGGGTAAGAGATTCCCTCATCATGACCACAAAATGGAATATTTTATTTAGCAAAGAATTGTGTGAAGGTCATGATGATTGGTTGGTTGATGTAATGTGAAAGTTAAACTGACACGTCATTCTGACTAGCCTTCCAGACTTTTCACAATGTAGTGTTGTGTGAGGTCTGGGCGTGAAAATGTTAAAACACAGTATGATGTTGACAACTATACAGAAATATAGCAAGCTATGTAGCTTTTTATCAGTGCCAGCTATGCCGCTGTTGGTGAACGCAAGACTGTTGGTGTTTACAAGTCTGTTGGCTGTTAGGGAGTTAGCTTGCTAGCTTTAGATCAAGGCATAACAGGGTGAGAAAGGGGCCATCAGGTGCAGTCTGTGAACCGTCTTCTATTCTCCCATCAGATGTCCAATGGTAACTGTGTTGTGTCATGGGAGCCGTGAAGTATGTGAAAGAGCTCAGGTCAAAGTTTTTGTACATATCAGTGACATGTTTGGACGTTATGTTTGGATAGAGCTGTGGACTCCATTCCATTTATAGGTAACGAAATATGTTTTTGTGAACAGACAGTAAACAACCTTGCATGCTTCAGATATTGAAATGATATAGGCCGTAAGGTGACCCTCGAAAAGTGCTTTAGAAACCTAACTTCGCTCCTCAGGCTCCGAACTAAGTGAACTTCAGTTCATAAAAAAGAATGAGTTATGTTAAGGATTTAAACCAAAGTTCGCCGTTTTTCGCAATGCAAGGCTATTCAAATTCACAACGTTTAATGAAGAACTAGTGTCTCCGAGGCGTATGTACATATTCGGCAGGCGTAATAATGCTTTTCGCCTCGAGAGGTGCCACGGTTCAGACGTCATCAGAAGGAACGAATCGGATAGCTAGTATGTCAGCTGAGCTCGAGTAAACAGAAGCGGCATGGCAGCCATCGTATTAGCCGAAGAAGAAGAAATCTCGACAGAAAATGTAAAACAAAAGATATCTTCGAAACGCAAGATGTGTTACATGCATATATCTTCTGTTAAGCATGACGAAACACAGAATTTCACCAACGCAAGGTGGAATACCTATCGAAACCTAGGAAACTTCGATCCAGATCAAGCTCTGGCCCCGTCCTACCTGCCATCTGTATAATTTGCAAGAAAGACAGCAAATTCATCGTCGCGAGTGGCAGACGTCAAAAAGAAGCTTTGTCAAAAACACAGACTTAAACAGCAGGTAAGACTGTTTCACCCTCACCCCCAACACACACTAACAGTAGGTAGTCTATGTGAATGCATCCCATCCCCCAAAACACACACACACACACACAGATGTTTGGAGAAGTTGAATGACTATCTAGCCTACACTGCTGCACAATCATTGTATTTGTCCAATTCTAATATGAATGCATGTGTGAATTGCCATAATGTGTTCTGCATGTGTCTGGGTGTGAAATTACATGACACCCCTCCCCCCCAGTGTTTTAGGTTTTTGATATTGACTGAATCACAATCTGACTTTAATAGGGTAGTGTGTATGTTTATATGGATGTCAAAGCATGCCTGATGTTAATATGACACTGAATTCCTGTTCAGAAATGTGGCTCCTCAGCTTGATGGCCTGTCTGGTTAGCACACCGCTTCTGAGTAAGCCCATTCCCCCATAACCCCTCCCCCCCTCTCACTTGTACACTTGGGATTTTCCGCTTCTGTCCCTGTGTGTTGCTGGGCGGTCCCAGTAACCTTACTCCATCTCTAGAGGTGTATCCTGCCTGTGCTGCACATATGTGTGCTTAAGGACTCTTTTTTTGGGTGCACCACCTAGCACCCTTTTTACTATCTAGCCTACACTGCTGTACAATCCCTGTATTTGTCTAATTCTAATATGAATGTATGTGTGAATTGCCGTAATGTCCTGTGTGTGTGTGTGTGTGTATGTGTGTGTGTGTGTGTGTGTGTGTGTGTGAGTGAGAGAGTGAAATTACAATCCAATACATAACATTCTCATGCCTATAATACCCCTATAAATTCTTTTTTCTTTTCTTTTGTACAAGACAAGTTGCAGGAAGCAGCTGAAGTAAAGGATGACCAGAGCATCCTCATTCACATCAAGGACAGAGACTGTGGCTCTGGAGGTGCAGTACCACAAAAGTTGCTACAGAGAATATACAAGGTTTTTGAGTGAGCCTGCCAGAGCAGAGAAAGAACAGCAAGTCATATCTTAATTTTATGAAAACACATACAGTACAATGTGTGTCCTATGATTGAGACAGTTTGTTCTCACAACACGGATCTCACAACTAAAGCTCTCACAACACATATCTTCTTCTATATTTTTTGTAAGGATCGGGTCAACATTTGATCTGAGCTATAAATTATTCTGCGAAAGGGTAATCCGTCAAAGGCTGCTGATCAACCAAGAGGTGCTGAGGATGAGCCAACTGAGGAAGGCATTTATTGACCTTGTGCAGTCAAGTGAAGGTGTTGATGCTTCAACCTACAGGTAATTGCAAGGCAGTTTATTATTTGTCAAATCCAAGGGAATCTGCTCTGCTTGTCATATGCACATACTGTACATGTATTATTTTGCAATAAGGAGGATGGCAGTGTTCTTGATAGTGTTACAGTATGTGCTTCTCTTGGGAATACTTGGTATTATATATCTGTTGCATAGCAAGTAAACTCCACCAATTTTATTTTATTGAGTTAATTTGTGAAGGTGGCTATTGTATATCAGCCACAACATGAAGCCCCCCTTTGCTGGTACTCATATGACTCTTTTTTTTGTTGTTGATTTGTTGTGTTGCAGACAGGATGTATTGAAGAAGAGACTCAGCCGTGATTTTCCACAGCTAGTGTTCCACATCCCCGCCAAACGCAACACTTCTGAACTGGTCTTTGTTTTTCTGCAGGACTGTGTTGCACAGATTTATGTCATTATAGTTATTGTGCCAATTCGAAAGAAAGTGAGGAACTTGATAGCTGTCCTGACACTGACAGTGAGGACTGAGTGTCCTTAATCTGTTATTCTTTAATTCTGTTTTGTACTGTTTTCATATTTTTCATAAAGATTGTTTATATGGTTGATCAGTGTTGTATTCATTTGTGGAAGAATGAATGAATGAATGACTGAATGAACAAATGGTCATTGGTTTAAGTACAATGCTGCCTTTTATTGATACAAGGAAGGAGGTTTATTTGTCACATACATAGAAATACTAACATAAAGCATGTAGTGACATTTTGTTTGGTGTTAAGCTTTTTGTCTGACCTCAGTGTTTTGAAAAGTCAATGGCCAGTGATGATGCCGTCAGGACACTATCCACAGCTGTGGGGTGTACTACAAAACTCGATTAGAGAGATAGGTATGCAGTACCACGAACGTTGTTCTCTTTTGCGTCGCTACATCACCATGGTATCTTATGCTAGCAAGCCAACCTGGTCGGGAGGAGATTTTGTGCTAAGAAAACTCAAATCGTGTGAAAACACCGCCTACTGAACAAGCGATCTCACGTGTAAGATTCTGTCATATGTTACAGGGGAATCTCCACCTATCCAAACCCAGTTTGACAAATATATCACATAGCTGCGGTCGTAGTACCACTTAACTTATAGCCCCAGTTAAGGTTTTAGCAAGCCTCACTATGTCTAGATAGCCCGGCTATCTGTAACGAGATTCGTAGTACACCCCACTGCTTGCTGGGTGTTCACAGTCCAGTCAGGCGTATTCTCATGTATTTCAAACTTGATTTAAATGACTTAACATAAACATTACATTATCGCATATTTGCCTCATTGTTCTTCTTGGACGTGGCTAGGTATACACCACTGTTTAGAATCCCTTTGGCCCGATTTTGAGGATGTTCGGCTGTTTTCCTCTTTATCTGTAACGTAAATTCAAACTATGGTGGTCGCCATCTTGCCAGTCTGTTGTCACAAAGCAGCTACCTCATTGGTGTAGAACGATCACGTGTCGAACCGTGCCACCACTCGTGATCAAAATCTTATTACGCTGTGAAGGCTCTAGTTCTGCATAAAACATAGACGTATCGACAATCGCCTGGAAAGTCAGCGGCGAACTTTTTTTTGGTAGCTCAGCACGACTCGTTCTTTTTTATGAGCTAAAGATTGTGTAGTTCGCCGTCTGCAGAGGGGGATGAAACGATAACAGGGTTCACCATCCGGCCTAATAGTGATGATAGACAACTTTTGACACAAATAAAACTACAAAGACTGGTAAGCACTTCCCAGGCAGACTCATCTTGCATTGAGTTTACAAGAGTACAGTTATAAGTGTAGTACAGCATGGAGCTGAGAAATAAAAAGCTAATATTATTTAATTTGTCACTGTAACAGATCCTGTAAGTGTGGACTCTCCTTAGTTCAAAAAAAATAATATGCATGTTATATGTAAATGTGTGCTTAAGAATAATTTTTTTCTGATTCTCTAGGCCTAGTTTTTCAACTTTGGAGAGTTGTTTTGATTTTTACAGAAGTAAATCCTGTTTTGGGGCCTGGTGGTGCCTTCTCATGCCAAAGAAAGTTATTTAGTCAATATGACATAACCTACACTCTACCAAATAGCCTGACCTTAACAGATAACAAAGATGGAGAATGGTTACAGCTGGTCAGCACACAAAATATTGTTTCTACTTAATATTTGGGCTAATAAAAATATGCAATGGTAGCTTGATCAAGTAGGGGAGACTGAACAACCAACAATATTTTATTTGTTAAAAAAGAAAAATGCCTCTGGACTTGCAATCACTTGACCTACACTACACACTGACTTTCAATTAGCGTAGTCTGGTAACTGTCTGTATTCAAACAAACAAAACAGAAATTAAACACTCAGAAGTAAACTCAGTCTTGCACTGCCCTCTGCTGGCCCTGTTGTGACCCTGCGTGTATGAGTGTTAGATACGGGCTCTAAAGCATCACTGCCAGACTACACAATATATGCCCATTTGTGCCAACATGCATGGTAACTGATTGTTACATGAGACCGTTGTTGTTGTTATTGTTTATAATTTTGTGGCACATTTCTCATGTCCCAATGCATTATATGAAAATGATAATTAGACTAATGGCGCACAACAGCACAACCAATTATGATTATGAATGGCTGACACTAAATTGCACATATATAGAGTACCATGGTAGCATGATGTAATCATATGAGTCAGTAATTGCTAACTTTTCATGGTTATAACAATAACATCAAAACAGCATTAGAAATGTTAGTAATGTTAACATTTTGCCCTAAAATACAGCCGCGGAAAAAATTAAGAGACCACTTCAAAATTATTAGTTTCTCTGGTTTTACTATTTATTGGTATGTGTTAAAGTAAAATGTACATTTTAGTTTTATTCTATAACCTACTGGCAACATTCCTACCAAATTTCAAATAAAAATATTGTCATTTAGATCATTTATTTGCAGAAAAATGACAATTGGTCAAAATAGCGAAAAAGATGCAGTGTCTTCAGATCTCGAATAATGCAAAGAAAACAAGCTCATATTCATTTTTAAACTACACAATACTAATGCTTTAACTTAGGAAGAGTTCAGAAATCAATATTTGGTGGAATAACCTTGATTTAAAATCACAACTTTCATGTGTCTTGGCATGCTCTCCACCAGTCTTTCACATTGCCGTTGGGTGACTTTAAACTACTCCTGGCGCAAGAATTCAAGCAGCTCGGCTTCTTTTCATGGCTTGTGACCATCCATCTTCCTCTTGATCACATTTCAGAGTTTTTTCTGTGGGATTCAGGTCTCGAAATTGGGCTGGCCATGACAGGGTCCTGATCTGGTGATACTCCATCCACACCTTTACTGGCCTGGCTGTGTGGCATGGAGCATTGCCCTGCTGGAAAAAACACTTCTCAGAGTTGGGGAACATTGTCAGAGCAAAAGGAAGCAAGTTTTTCTTCCGGGACAATGTTGTACTTTGCCTGGCTGAGGTTTGTAAAAGACCATAAGGATTGAAAAAAGCGGACTGGAGGGTCTTCTAGTTCGTCTTCTCTGATGAGTCCAATTTTCAGCTTTGCCCAACACATGGTCGTCTGATGGTTAGACGGAGACCTGGAGAGGCCTACAAGCCAGAGAGTCTTGCACCTACTGTGAAATCGGACTCATCAGAGAAGACGAACTTAGAAGAACCTCCAGTCCGCTTTTTCAATCCTTATGGTCTTTTACAAACCTCAGCCAGGCAAAGTACAACGTTGTCCCGGAAGAAAAACTTGCTTCCTTTTGCTCTGACAATGTTCCCCAACTCTGAGAAGTGTTTTTTCCAGCAGGGCAATGCTCCATGCCACACAGCCAGGCCAGTAAAGGTGTGGATGGAGTACCACCAGATCAGGACCCTGTCATGGCCAGCCCAATTTCGAGACCTGAATCCCATAAAAAACCTCTGAAATGTGATCAAGAGGAAGATGGATGGTCACAAGCCATGAAAAGAAGCCGAGCTGCTTGAATTCTTGCGCCAGGAGTAGCATAAAGTCACCCAACGGCAATGTGAAAGACTGGTGGAGAGCATGCCAAGACACATGAAAGTTGTGATTTTAAATCAAGGTTATTCCACCAAATATTGATTTCTGAACTCTTCCTAAGTGTAAGCATTAGTATTGTGTAGTTTAAAAATGAATATGAGCTTGTTTTCTTTGCATTATTCGAGAACTGAAGACACTGCATCAATTTTGCTATTTTGACCAATTGTCATTTTTCTGCAAATAAATGATCTAAATGACAATATTTGTATTTGAAATTTGGTAGGAATGTTGCCAGTAGGTTATAGAATAAAACTAAAATGTACATTTTACTTTAACACATACCAATAAATAGTAAAACCAGAGAAACTGATAATTTTGAAGTGGTCTCTTAATTTTTTCCGCGGCTGTATGTGCATACGATTTGAGATATATTATACAGTGGATATTGTTTTATGTCTAAGTGCATTAACCTGCAGGTTTGAGCTTGACATCATCAATGTTGAGGTCCACAGTCTTGCCCACCAGAATTGAGTCAACTATGACTAGAATAAAGAAAATCAGTCATGATACACATACATACATATTCAACAATCAAACAGGAATGGCAGGAATGGCAACAAGACCTACCATTGGAACGGGGGTTGTAGACTGGTGGTGTGAATATGTGAAGGTCGTTGTCCAGGCTCCTTTTGTAAAAACTTGACCCTGTACGTCTCATACCTATTGTAAGTCTTGTGTGCTTCTTGTGTGACCTATTTACACTTTGCTTTCTGAAGCACTGTGTAGTTACCTTTATATCCTATGGATACACTTACGAATCGACTGCAACCGGGCAGTCAGAACTTTGTTTACGCAAGGGATCAGCTGATCGCACTACGGTCAAGAAATCATGCCGTATCTGAGACTGTGTTGTGCAGCACCGGCGCTCCACAGGGGACTGTGCTCTCACCAGTGCTGTTCACCCTGTACATATCAATTCAATTCAATTCAATTCAATTCAATTCAATTTTATTTGTATAGCGCCATAACAATACAATTGCCCCTAGGCGCTTAACAGAGCCCAGAGCCTAAACTTCACCTACAACACAGAGCCGTGTCACATCCAGAAGTTCTTTGATGGCTGTTGTGGGGTGTATCAAGGATGGACAGGGGGGTGAGTACAGGAGCCTGGTGGACAACTTTGTGCAGTGGTGTAGGCATAACCACCTGCAGCTGAACACCTCCAAGACCAAGGATTTTAGGAGGTCTCGGCCTCCTCTGCTACCAATCTCCATAGAGAGGGTCAGTGTGGAGGTGGTCAGCACCTACAAGTACTTGTTGTCCAGGAGTGTGTGTGTGTGTGTGTATGCGTGTGTGTGTGTGTGTGTGTGTGAGTGTGAGTGTGTGTGTGTGTGTGTGTGTGTGTGTGTGTGTGTGTGTGTGTGTGTGTGAGTGTGAGTGTGAGTGTGAGTGTGAGTGTGTGTGTGTGTGTGTGTGTGTGTGTGTGTGTGTGTGTGTGTGTGTGTGTGTGGTTTTTCCCACAGTGGTCTTGATTGGTCAGAGAGCACTTAAGATGCATATGAAATATATGACGTGTATGAAGATAGACAATAAACTAGACTGGTCAGCCAACATAGATGCCATCTACAGGAAGGGTCAGAGCCAACTCTACTTCCTGAGGAGGCTGAGGTCCTTCAATGTCAGAATCAGAATCAAAATAAGAATCAGATTTTATTTGCCAAGTAAGTTAGAACAAACAAGGAATTTGATCTGGTGAACTGGCTCTCAATGTGCTTACACATATATTACACAAAATATACATCTATCTATAAATCCAGGAATCTCTGTGTGTCTGTCAGTCTAGGGCGTATCTCCCTGACGGTAGTTACGTTAGTTAGGAGATTTCGCATGTAGCTTACGCATGTCATTAACCTGTGCATCCTTGATTTTGAAGATTTTTGAAATCATAGTTCGCGAGATATTTGTATTTTACCGTTTCCCATAGGAAACAATGGGTTATCGTTTCCCGTAGCAAGTCCCAATGTGCACCAAAATGACGTCACAATCAGACAAGCTACGTCACGCTCAGAACCTATAAAATCGGATGGTCAAACCCGATTGTCAGTTTTTGCAGCAAGACAATTAAGTGGCTTATTATTTACACATACTGGAGCAAAAAAACACAGACTACATACGGCAGTGAAACAAGGTGAGTTTCCTATAGATCAAACATGGTCTGAATGGAAACCATATGGGACCATCATACCTTTCAGAGTATAATGAATGGTAAACTGTTATTGGTTACCAAGGGTCTTACATTAAAGTGTTCTCAGAGATTCTAGCCCGGATCTCAAAATAATAATATTTAAAAAGTGCCCCGTATTATTCTGATAATTCAATACAGACTTCGAAAATAATATGACATCGTTGATCAAAGTCCAACCGCACCCCGTCAACGGACATATGCTTAATCTATCTACGAGACAGCAAGGGAAAATAAACGACGATTAGTAAAACGGTGAAACTTTTAAAATGCGTCTAAACAGTTCTCATAAACGTGCCAATGCGTTTAAAATGAAAAACCACGATACACAATGCTCAAAGCTGATAGTACAGTACAAGTTGTACAAGTACAGTACAAGTTGTACACATTCTTAAAGCATTTACTGACATATGACATTTAGTTTATAGTTTAGACAGCAACGTTGACATCTATATTCAACTGCATCCACTACATAATCTCAAACTTTATTTGTTGGTATATCTCCAAAAAGGCTATACAACATTAAAACATTTCTTAATGAAAAGGAAACATGCATCACAATAATACTTCAGTGTAACCTGTACCTATGTGGAGTGCAAATATGTCTTGCTATTAATCTACCCAACAGCTACACCGACGTCTGCTAACACTACAGAATGCATAATTCCTACGGGCACTGCATTTGTTCAGAATAGCGTTGGATACGATAAGGAGGTGAACTTGGTGAACAGATACAGACTTTTGCTCAGGTAATCTTAAAACAGTGATTGATTTTATCTATTTGTTTATTTTTAAGCTTCTTTATATTAAGTTTCAAAGTAACGTCTAGAGTTGTACAGTCATCTAACAGACAGGGAATAGTAATCCATCAAAATATTCATATTGTTTATAAGTATAGCGAATTTTTACAGTACATTTCTGCACTTATTCGACTTACAACTTGGCAAACTCATTTCATAAGCATGGTTGAAATGTAACTGTGATTACAGCACTTATTCATGGCATATGCAAAACGCATGAATTTTACTCTATAGCCTCCAACTCTCTCAACTCTCTCTCTGAATTCATAGTTCGCGAGATATTTCTATTTTATCGTTTGCGTTAGGCACTATGGGTTATCGTTTGAGTATACACTGCTGCAAATGGTAGCTTATTGATAAGCCTCGGAGGCTTTCAGATTGTGATGTCATTTTGAAGATTTTTGAATTCATAGTTCGCGAGATATTTTTATTTTAAAACGATGCATTGTGATCTCATATTGTAACCATGTATTTGAAAATTGTCAACTCTGTCTATTAAGATCTTTAATGTATGGTTGTCAAGGTTGTACTGAGAAGGAGAAAACAAACAAAAATAGTTAATAAACTTTGAAGTGAATTAAAACTCCAGGCCTGCTCCGGGGAAGGATTGGTGGAGGGGGTTTTCACTAACGTAAGTACTGGCAACTATCTATTTTATTGTGTTGGGTGACAGTGTTGGGGAGTAACGGAATACATGTACCGGCGTTACGTATTTAGAATACAAATTACGAGTAACTGTATTCCGTTACAGTTACAATTTAAATCGATGGTATTCAGAATACAGTTACATTGTTGAAATCAATGGAATACATGACGGTACTTCTCTATTTCACGAGTTTATTCACTCTCTAAATAAAATAAGGCAACTTTATGCATTTCCCAGAAGCCCCAACATGAAAACGAATGAAAATGTTATTTGCGTGATCAGTCTGCTGATGGAGTCTTAAGGGGAGCAGGTGCCAGAGCCGGCACAAGAGAGCCAGGGCAGGAATGCGTTTCTATCCTGGAAATTTAATAAGCATTTCATGTTAAAGCAAGAGAAGGGAGGACGGAATATAACTGTGCAACCTCCTTTCGGCTTCGAAAGACTCCATCTCCAACTTGAAAAAGCATCTAAAAGTAAGTTTATTTTTCAATTCGCCCAGGGTAGTCATCTGCTAGTTTAACTGGTCATCTTGCTATAAAATAGTTGTATCATCCAGATGTGCGCCTTTACATTCTCCTATATGCTGATTTACTAGCCCCGGTGACCAGTAAAACTACAGCTTCCCTTGGCTAATTCAAAATAAACTTACTTTAAGATGCTTCTTCAAAAATCTAACCTCAGTTTTTAAGCGAACACAGGCTAATTTTAGCTAACGTTAGCTAGCATGTCAAAGAGGGCTAATCACAGTCTTTCAACGGCTTATTTTCACTCCAAATCGCAACAAAATGACAGATAAGCACTTTGAGCAGGCTCTCCTGCTGAGATACGACCACACTTTACTGGGGTGTGTTGACATGTAGAGTAGGCTAGGTGGGTCAAATATGTACGTAGGTGGCTCAAAACATACTGGTCTTCAGGTTCACAGGCATTCACAGGCAATGCATGTAAATTGACAGCCTCATTTCTGTTTTAAATCAATTGTTATCTTTTTTCATTTGACATTCGTATAAAAGGAACACCTTTTGTCACCCTATATGTTCTTTACAACTTTGACATTTTGAATAGGTTTTTGCTGCTAGCCTTTGTTGTTATATTACCAAGAAGTAATATTGGTTTTTGAGTTTAACATTGTTTCATGTGGGCAAAATGATATTTGATTGCATAGTTTAAAAAAATGATATTCTTTGCCATCATCTCATTCAGTTTGAGCTTACGTTTTGTTTTGATGGACAGTTTTTAGTTTGTCATTTTTCAAAGCTGAGAAAATAAAGAATAAAGAAACTGTAAAGGGAAAATTGTGGCTACTTTAACCAAGTAAAACCTCTTTTGCGTTAACATGGTCTTATAGTCTTTGTTCCTCTACAGCAAATTATAATAATTACAGTACAATAAAATTGCACTTTCAGGGAGACTTGGGCCCAACACATTCAGCCAGTTGGAACAGTAGAACACACCAGAATAGGCCTGTTTAGTACGCAGGATTTGATGGTCGCATTCCTACACTTATAAAATGCAATTCAATGTGGAAGTATTCCAAGTATTCAGAATACAATACTCAGATTAGTTAATGTATCGGAATACGTTACAGATTACATTTTTGGGCATGTATTCTGTATTCTGTAATGGAATACGTTTTGAAAGTATCCTTCCCAACACTGTAGATAGATAATACTTTCCAAACTAAAACCAGAAATCTCTGTGTGTCAGTCAGTCCGTGTGTCAGTCAGTGTGTCAGTCTAGGGCGAAACCAACCTAATGGCATTACTTTATTTAGGCTACACCTGCAGATTTTTAAAGTCTGCTTTTAGCTAATGATTGCAGGATTACACTGATCCATTTTGAAGGTTTTTGTGTCTAGGCCTATCTATCCATAGACATATAGAATTACTAGATACATTATCCGCGTTGCCGGCCAACGGAGTCGAACGTCCGCAGAGGTCGGCCATCTTAAACCGGATCGCTCACCGTAACATTGTGTTGGTAGTGAAAAATAATACTTTTTAAATAACCATAGCTTGCTCAATTTTCAACCGATTTTAAAACGGGTTGGTTTGTTATAAACGTCAGAGATGTAGCTATGACACTGTACACATATAAATACTTACAGTGCATGAAATGCCCCGTATTGTTATTCCTTCGTTTCTTATACTTATTATTCTTTGTACCGACTTCTGTGCTTAATTCAGCTCGAAACCCTTAACGTAGAAACTTCATTCAAAATTTGTTGTGTAGGTCTTGTAAAGGACACTAGGATTACGTATTTCTCATATTTTTAAACGTTATACTTTTTAAAATATTCAAGAAAAACTAATACAATTTCTCCCATTGACTTACATTGGGCCATCATGACGTCATAATATGTCTTTAAACTGGCTTGCAACTGTGCTTCACTGACAATAATGATCTAAAGTAGGTACAATATTTCCCTATACAAATATACATCAAGAAATGATGCATGTTGAAATCCCCACCCTGTACAGAGATGTATTTATGACACTGCATACTTATGAATAATTATAATTATAACCATGGGTTTTCATGTGAAAATAACATTAAACAGAACATATAGGTGTAATAAATGCACACATGCCGGGGTGTTTTTATTACCTGAATACAGTAAAAGACAGTTAAAGACACAAAACTCAGGAAAACCATGACAATGTACAAGCACCGCCTCGCCATCGAAAGAGGCAGACCTGGCTGACCAGAGAGGAGAGGTTGTGGGGTCCGTGGAGACAAAGGTACACTTCCTGACGGAATACCACAAATATGAAACCATTAGCGATATCGATATTAATTTCAATTAACATTTATTAGAAGCTGTTTGTTTCGTGACGCTTTGACGGTATTGAACCGTATCACAGACACCGATGCCCTGATGGTACCGTGAGTTTAGCAAAGTAATAAATAACCCTGGATTTATGCTTCTACTTTAACTAACTATGACTAACTAACTATCCTCGGACATTCGAGAATAATGCTAGACATAGACATATATATATACAGTACTGTGCAAAAGTTTTAGGCAGGTGTGAAAAAATGCTGTAAACTAAGAATGCTTTCAAAAATAGAAGTGTTAACAGTTTATTTTCATCAATTCTTCATAAATTAACAAATGCAGTGAAGGAACAGACGAAAATTCTAAATTAAATCAATTTTTGGTGTGACCACCCTTTGCCTTCAAAATAGCATCAATTCTTCCAGATACACTTGCGCAGTTTTTGAAGGAACACGGCTGGTAAATTGTTCCAAACATCTTAGAGAACTAACCACAGATCTTCTGTGGATGTAGGCTTCCTAAAATTCTTCTGTCTCTTCATGTAAACCCAGACAGACTCGATGATGTAGAGATTAGGGCTCTGTGGGGGTCATACCATCACTTGCAGGACTTTCTGTTCTTCTTTAAGCTGAAGATAGTTGTTAATGACATTGGCTGTATGTTTGGGGTTATGTTCCTGCTGCAGAATACATTTGGTGCCAATCATACGCCTCCCTGATGGTATTGCATGATGGATTAGTATCTGCCTGTATTTCTCAGCATTGAGGACACCATTCATCCTGACCAAATCTCCAACTCCACTTGCAGAAATGCAGCCCCAAACTGGAAAGGAACCTCTACCATGCTTCACTGTTGCCTGCAGACTCTCATTATTGTACCTCTCTCCAGCCTCCAGCGAACAAACTGCCTTCTTCTACAGCCAAATATTTCTAATTTTGACTCATCAGTCCAGAGCACCTTCTGCCATGTTTCTGCACCCTAGTTTCTATGTTTACGTGCTTAGTTCAGTCACTTGGCCTTGTTTCCTTGTCGGGGTAGAGCTTTTTGGCTGCAACTCTTCCATGAAGACCACTTCTGGCCAGACTTCCCCGGACAGTAAATGTCTGTACCTGGGTACCACTGGTTTCTGCCAGTTCTGAGCTGATGCCACTGCTTGAAATCTTCCGATTTCGAAGGTAAATAAGCTTGATGTGTTTTTCATCAGCTGCATTAACTTTTCCTTGGCTGAACACTGCGTCTACGATCCTCAACGTCTTCTTCAAAAGAGCTGGAACTGCACATTTTGAAACCCCTGTCTGCTTTGAAATCTTTGTCTGGGAGAGACCCTGCTGATGCAGTATAACTACGTTGTGTCTTGTTGCTGTGCTCAGTCTTACCATGTAAATGGATAAAAAATAAACATTTATTGTTTACATTTTTCAAAGCATTCTTAGTTCATAGCATTTTTTCACACCTGCCTAAAACTTTTGCACAGTACTGTATATATATATATATATATATATACACATACATACATATATGTAATATATATGTCTATGTTAAAAACGATCATGGTGTCCGTCGCAGCAGTCATCTCGTGCGTAGTTAGGCTACACTGTAAACTATTTCACCGTACTTTTGCAGTAAATTACTGGCTACTAGTTGCATTACTTTCACAGTAATTTCAGTTATTTATTTTTAATATTTTACAGTAAAGTACTGTACATGTTTCACAGTAATAACCTGTAAACATTTCACAGCAAAATGCAATGCAACTACAGCGGTCTATTGTAACTTCACAGTTGTCATGCCATTGGATTACTGTGATAGCTGTGGAATTTCATCGTCTTGCTGTATATAAATTACAGTAATTGTCTGTTTTGTTATGCTTTTTACTGTAAAAGTAATGCAACTAGTAGCCAGAAATGTACTGTACATTTACATTAATATATCTATAGGGCTGCCCCTTAACATTTTAACACAGAAAAAGAATAAACTATTTAAAACTTCAGAACATAATACAATATGAACAAAAATAAAAATGCACACGACAAATTCACTTTACAAAGACAACTCAAAGTCCACGCCTCTCCTTCGAGCCTTGTTCTGGGTTAATGCCCTAGATGCACCTGTAAACAATAAGCAAAGACAACTTTCAGTTTTACAGATTTTATATTGCATTGTTTATCAAAGGCACATGCAGTGGTGCCCCTTCCCCTTTAACCAAATCGTACACCAAATAAATTAGTATTGAAAGCCAAGCCAGATTGATATAAGCAAGCAAATCAGGTGTGTAGAAATTGGCTTCCATCTTAGGGCAAAGACCTGAAAATACAGTTCATAAATATATTTTAAGAAAATATCATCCTTAAATATAAATATCAACTATAGCAACTTTGTAGTGATTCATGAATATTAGCTTAATTTGATCAAAATGTAATTTGCTACTTTGATGAAACATTCAATGACGGATCAGAGTACAATAGTAAAAAGAAAAACACTTATTTTCCCCCCCAGATGAAATCGTTTTTTGCCCCCCTTTGGCAAGGTGTTCTTTTTACCTCAACAGCCTGCTCCACTCTTGTTAACTGCCTCTGAAAAAGAATGGAGAGCTATTACTGAGAGATACTGAGAGATAGTAGTCTAGCAAATACTCATGCATATCCTTCCTATTGACATGTAAAGACCACCAAATGAAAACACATAGTTTGCACTTTCCTAAGATATAAAATACTTTATTGTCTGTGATGCAAGCTTTTTGGAGAAACACAGCTTTGAAATAACTTAGTTGCTGCAGCTGGAGGCTAACATTAGCTCACTTTGACCTTTGCGCATATTTGCACTAATAACTGCGTATTCTCGACCAAATAACTGGCACGCTATGCTTCTTAAAGACATCAGGGGACCATTACGAAAACACGTAATTTGAGCTTTCCAAAGATATGAGGCAAAGCTTCGCGGGGGAAAACGCCTTTAAAATTACTTAGCTGGTTATTGCAGCTGGTTGGTAACGTTAGCTAACTTTAACTTCCACGCTAATTTGCGTATTCTTCATCGAATAACTCGCACACTTGATCCAAAACATCGTTCAATTACTAACCCAGACAACAAACATTATTATAAAGTTGTGACAAGCTGTCTGTCAAACTTACCTTCGAGCTCTTCTATCATGTGCTGTAAGCTGTATCCTCCGTGGATCCAACTGTCTCTACTTGAGCCCACAATGCAGTGCAGTTGTTCAAACGTACAGTAATGTATTGGGTTATCTCAAAGGACGATTTGAATAGAGTATTTTACTGTGGAATAACAAAATGCTGTGAAATCACTGTATCATTTTCAGAGTAACTTACTGTGTCTATATTGATTTCACAGTAAATTCTACATTACAACATGATATTGTGATTATTACAGTTAAAGCATGTAATGTTATAATACGATAATTTATTGTGAAATAGATAGGTACTTTATTTATATCTATATGGACAAATTCTTGTGTCCACACAAATAGCTGGAAAGCTACAAACAGTTCTGAAAATCGTTCATGTTAAGTTGGATATTGTAGCGATCTCAGTCACTACGACTTTGATACTTCAATGTTCTTGACTTGGTCGTTGCAATATTACCAGTATTCGCTAACAAAAATCAACAGCAACGAAATCAGGAACGTCTAGTTTTTCAGTTGGCAAGATCATCCTCATAAAATGTGTTGTAATCATATTCATAATTATGATTAAACGTGTTCGTACCTTTGTTAAATTACATGGAAAATCCTATTGGTTTTTTAAGGTTTACTATGGGCAGGGGCGAAGTTTGCCACTCGGAAGTAAGATATTTGTTATTGTGACGTAATGCTGAATTGTCGTATATTGTACATACTTAGAATAATTATTCTATTGTTTAGAACATTAAATGAGTATTCATAACTATACAATGTCATAACTACATCTCTGCCGTTTATAACAAACCAACCCGTTTAAAAATCGGTTGAAAATTGAGCAAGCTATGGTTATTTAAAAAGTACATTTTTCACTACCAACACAATGTTACGGTGAGCGATCTGCCCGGGGTAAGATGGCCGACCTCTGCGGACGTTCTAGACTCCGCCGTGAGTTATCTAGTAATTCTATATGTCTATGTATCTATCTATAAATCCAGGAATCTCTGTGTGTGGATGTGTGTGTGTCAGTGTCAGTCTGTCTAGGGCGTATCTCCCTGACGGTAGATACGTTAGTTATGATATTTCGCAAGTAGCTTACGCATGTCATGAACCTGTGCATCCTTGATTTTGAAGATTTTTGAATTTATAGTTTGCGAGATATTTGTATTTTACCGTTTCCCATAGGAAACAATGGGTTATCGTTTCCCGTCCCGTCGGCACTATGGGTAGTGACGTCACAATCAAACAATATACGCGTAGTAACTATCCTGCCTTCACTCAAAGTTCAGAATACCGTTGGATAGAGGAGGTGAGGTCCGCATTCAAATTCTTCTTGGTGAACAGATACAGACTTTTGCTCAGGTAATCTTAAGACAGTGATTGATTTGATCTATTCGTTTATTTTTAAGCTTCTTTATATTAAGTTTCAAAGTAATGTAGCTTACGCATGTCATGAACCTGTGCATCCTTGATTTAGAAGATTTTTGAATTCATAGTTTGCGAGATATTTGTATTTTACCGTTTGCCGTAGCCTACGGTGCAAACCCATGTCACCGTTGTAGCGGTGTAGTACTCCACTCTTGCGTTGTGATTTTGACAGGCACCCAGCCTTTCATTCATACACTCTGACAGGTTTAATGAACACAGAGCAAAGGCGATCACACACAGTATCTTCCGAATGACAGCCTCTCCCAGCCAGGGTAAATGCAGACTGAGGTTTATAATATTGCAATAATGAGAAAACAAAGTACAAACGAATTACAACAGATACATCGGGACACTTTTTTGTGAATGATGTCATAGTCATAGAACAGTCGTCGTCGTAGATGTTACCCCCTACGGGCACTGCACTAGTTACAACAAAATACAAAAACAAACACAATATATTACACAAAATATACATTACAACACAATACAAAAACAAACACAATACAATACAAAAACAAACAGTGCAATGGTCTATGAAAGTGCAGGGATATATATATATGCTACATGGATAAATATGTATGTTACTTTGAGCAGTTCAAAAGTGAGACGGTGAGGGGGAAGAAACTGTTTTTGTGTCTGGATGTTTTCGTGAACAGAGATCTGTAATGCCTACCAGAGAGGAGGCGTTTGAAAAGTTTGTTTCCGGGGTGTGAGGGGTCTTCAGTGATTTTTCCAGCCCATTTCCTGACTCTGGCGGTCTTGGATGGTGGGCAGGTTGGCACCAATGATCCTTTCTGCAGTCCTGACAGTCCGTTGAAGTCTGTTCTTGTCCAGTTTGGTTGCGGATCCAAACCAGACAGTGATGGAAGTGCAAAGAACAGACTCAACGACTGCTGTGTAGAATAGGATCAGCAGCTCCTGAGGCAGGTTGTACTTCCTAAGCTGGCGCAGGAAGTACATCCTCTGCTGGGCCTTTTTGATGATGGTGTTGATGTTGGGTTCCCACTTCAGGTTCCTGGAGATAGTGGATCCCAGAAACTTTAAGGATTCAACAGCCAACACAGTACTGTTGAATATGGTGAGGGGGGGCAGTGCTGGGGGGCTACTCCTGAACTCCACTGTCATCTCCACGGTTTTAAGCGTGTTTAGCTCTAGGTTGTTGCGACCGCACCACAGGGCCAGCTGTTCAACCTCCCGCCTGTATGCAGACTCATCATCATCACGGATGAGGCCGATGACTGATGTGTCGTCTGCAAATTTTAGGAGTATAACAGATGGGTCACCTGAGGTGCAGTCGTTGGTGTAGAGTGAGAAGAGCAGTGGGGAGAGCACACATCCCTGAGGTGCACCAGTACTGACTGACCGGGTGCTGGATGTTGTTTCACCCAGCTTCACCTGCTGCATCCTGTCTATCAGGAAGTTTGTGATCCACTGACAGGTGGAGGTGGGCACAGTGAGCTGGGTGAGTTTGGTGAGGAGGACTTCTAGGATGATGGTGTTAAACGCTGAACTGAAGTCAACAAACAGCATCCTTGCATAGGTCCCTGGGGAGTCGAGGTGTTGTAGGATGTGATGCAGCCCCATGTTGACTGCATCATCCACTGATCTGTTTGCCCGGTAGGCAAACTGCAGAGGGTCCAGCAGGGGGCCTGTGATGGCCTTCAGATGGGTCAACACCAGTCATTCAAAGGACTTCATGACCACAGACGTCAGGGCAACGGGTCTGTAGTCATTCAGTCCAGTGATGGAGGGTTTCTGGGACTGGGATGATGGTGGAGCGTTTGAAGCAGGAGGGTACTTCACACAACTCCAGAGATCTGTTGAAGATCTGTGTGAAAATGGGGGCCAGCTGATCAGCACAGACTTTCAGACAGGAGGGTGTCACACCGTCTGGGCCTGCTGCCTTCCTTGTCTTCTGTCTTTGAAATAGCTGGCACACATCCTCTTCACAGACCGTCAGAGCCGGGGGGGAGTCAGGGGGGAGGTGATAACAGGGGGTGCCGATGATTGTGTAGAGTCTGGGTTGGAGTGGGTGAGGGGTGTGAATAGAATAGACTTTATTTGTCATTGTGCATTGGATACACAACGAAATTTGTTTGTGCAACCACTAACAAAAGTGCAGTTGTGCTGGGTGGAGGGTAGGAGTGTAGTGTGATTATTAAGTTCTGTGATGGCCCTGGGGATGAAACTGTTCTGCAGTCTGGAGGTGGGGTGATCAAATCTGCAGTAAAACACATTCAGATCGTCAGCCAGTTGAGGATTCTCCATGGAACGGGGGGAGGTTTTCCTATAGTTGGTGATGTCCTGCAGGCCTCTCCACACTGACGCAGGGTCGTTAGCTGAAAACCTGTTTTTCAGCTTTTCAGAGTAGCTTCTCTTAGCCACTCTGATCCCCTTAGTGTGTTTCTGGCCTGATTGTATAGGATCCTGTCCCCACTCTTGAAGGCCTCCTCTTTGGCTTGACGAAGCTGCTTGAGCTTTGCTGTGAACCATGGTTTAGTGTTATTAAAGATGCGGTACGTTTTGGCGGGTACACACATGCCTTCGCAGAAACTAATATATGACGTCACAGTGTCTGTGAGTTCGTCCAGAGATGTGGATGCAGCCTCAAAAACACCCCAATCAGTGCAGTCAAAGCAGGCCTGTAGTTCCAGGTTTGACTTGTTGGTCCATTTCTTCACAGTTTTAACCACAGGCTTTGCAGATTTCAGTTTCTGCCTGTAATTTGGGAGGAGATGAACCAGTGAGTGATCGGAAAGTCCCAAGGCTGCACGTGAAACAGAGCGGTATGCATTCTTAACTGTTGTGTAGCAATGGTCCAGTGTGTTTTTGTCTCTGGTGGGACACTTAATGTGCTGCCTGTATTTTGGAAGTTCGCGGGTGAGATTAGCTTGGTTGAAATCTCCAAGGATAATTAAAATAGAGTCCGGATATTTTCGCTCCGTGCTGGTTATCTGGTCAGCCAGTTGCCGTAGTGCATCGCTGACGCAGGCTTGAGGTGGAATGTACACACCGACCAGAATAAAGGAGGAAAACTCCCGCGGTGAATAAAAAGGTTTGCAGTTAATGGAAAGAGATTCCAGGTGAGGAGTGCATATTTTCCACAGCACTGTGGCATCTGTGCACCAACATTCATTAATATAAAAACAGATTCCACCTCCCCTTGTTTTCCCCATAACACGGTCCGCGCGGTGGAGTTGGAAGCCCGGCAGATGAAGGATGTTGTCAGGGATGGACTCACCAAGCCAGGTTTCAGTGAAACACAGGGCAGTAGATCCTGATAAGTCCCTGTTAACACTCTAAGGTCCAAGGCCTTTTAGACTTTTCTAAGTTGTCTGACATGCCTTGATGTTTTTGTACATTTTGCTTAACTTAAAACATTGATGCACAAATGGAATATATGATTCTATTCTAGACGACCTCAGCAATAATATCATGTAAGTAAAAGGAATGTAGTAAAAAAAAGTTTAATTTAAATCAAATGTAAACATACCCTTGGAAAATCCTTGTTTCAGAGGTGCTCAGACTTTGTACATAAACACATTGTAAAGATTTATTCACAAGACTTTTTATTTCTGAGCCTTGTAAACATAGGTGTTGGCTAAACACATGTTAGTTTAGCATTCAGAAAGTATGTCTTGTTTCACTACCACATATTTATAATTTCAGAGTGTCCTGTACCATTCCTAAATCTGTGCCCCTACAAATGCATATTGATGAGTTGGTGTGAACAAACCTGTGACACCTCTCGCAAAGACAAAGGCCATATCCTAATGGCCCTAGAATGCTTTGTGGCCCAAACCCCCTGGAGTGAATCTTGCCACATCATGACCCAATGGAGATCACTGAATCACCATCTCCTTATCATATGAATAGCTGTCATTTGCTAATGGGTGGGTCCTTAGCAGCAGAAACCCCACTCAGATACTAGAAAGTGCAACACATCAGTTCTATTCCCCTGACAAAGTGCGTATTTATTTTAAAATTTTGAACTGTATATATTATAAAAGAAAAGGGTTCAATGTTTCCGTGGTTGTTCTTTTTATGTCTCTAAGACGAAAACTCGCGGAGCTTTACATTTTTTTTGACAAAAAAATAAAAATATCCCGTACGAGGGATATAGACCTTAGACAGTTAATCTTGTTTAGGAGTAGCAGTTCTTCCATTTTGTTGGGTAGAGAGCGGACATTTGCTAGATGTAACGACGGGAGCGGAGTTCGGAACCCCCGCTCTCGCAGTCTCACCAGCACTCCAGCGCGCTTCCCACGTCTGCGTCTCCTCCAAGCGCCACAGAGAGCTGCTGCTCCTCCGACCAAAATCTCCCAAAAAGTTTCTGGGTCTGTGAAATCCGATGCAAGAGTTTGAGAAGTTGAATGTCTAACATTCATTAGTTGTTCTCTGGAAAAAGTTATTTTAAATGGATTGCCGATGACCGTATAAACAAACAAAAACATAAAAAGCACGAGAGAGCGCAACACCGTGGCAGCCATCCGCGGCGCCATCTTGTAGATCTGTCTGCAACAAACTCCTGCGCATGTTTTACCAGTCTGTTGTTGCCAGCATCCTTTTCTATCCTGTGGTGTGCTGGGGAGGCAGCATAAAGAAGAGGGATGCAGGGCGACTAGACAGGCTGTATAACTCCACGCAGAAGGGGAGGGGGAGGGAGATGGACTTCTCTGCATGAGTCTACCTCAGTCTGCCCTCCTCTTCTCACCTCACTATATGCCATCCCACTGCCCATCTTTTTAATGGCTATACTAGCCCCTTGGACAGACTTTACTTTTACTTTACTATTTATATCACTTTGGACTATCCTCACACACACAAGCACAGTACTTTTGCACTATCCACACATGCACATGAACACTCTTTGCACTCCTTGCACTACTCTCCACTACTTTCAACACTGTCACAATTAATGCACACTGTTATATAGAGCCATATTTATCCTGTACCTGCAAACACCCCACTCCCTGTGTACATGTTCTCCCTATTTGTATTGTTTTTATTGTTTTTACTGTGATTCAGGTAGGTATGTTTGCGAGTTAAGTTAAGTGTATCTATCTATCTTCATACACGTCATATATTTCATATGCATCTTAAGTGCTCTCTGACCAATCAAGACCACACACACACACACACACACACACACACACACACACACACACGCATACACACACACACACACACGCATACACACACACACACACACACACACACACACACTCACACACACACACACACACACACACACACACACGCATACACACACACACACACACGCATACACACACACACACACACACACACACACACACTCACACACACACACACACACACACACACACACACACACACACGCATACACACACACACACACACACACACACACACACACACACACACACACACACACGCATACACACACACACACACACACGCATACACACACACACACACACACACACACACACACTCACACACACACACACACACACACACACACACACGCATACACACACACACACACACACACACACACACACACACACACACGCACAATCAACAAATGTATCTTTACACTGAACACATCTCTCCTAAATGACTTAATGTAAATGTAGACACATTCATCAGTAGAGTATCACAATTTATCTACGTCCTTAATCCCTGGATATATTCAAGACTAGCCTTCTGACAAACACACACACACAGGACTCAGGAATCCTTCACACCGCCCCTTACTTCACACATTTAGCAGCCAAACACACCTGCTGAATTGAATTGATGATATACGTTACTGAAACAAGATCACAGTCTTCACATGGCAGCACTCACAGCTTCTGTTCTGACCACTTACTGACCAGCTCTGATGTGATCCCAGCATCCAAAAGCAGTCTGTTCACCAGAGCACTGTTGCCTTAACCACAAGAGTCATTCATCAGAGTCTAAATCTAAAGACTGTTTATGCTACAGATATTTGAATACATCTGTATGACCACCAATGTTATTGTTGGGTACTGGGTAGATAAGTTGAAACATCAAAAAATACATCAATAATCAAGCAAATAAGGGTATGACACCATCATAGAATGGTGTAGAAACCGTGAGCAGATGACAACATAGAATGGTGTAGAATCTCTGAGCAGATGACACCATAGAATGGTGTAGAAACCGTGATCAGATGACACCACCATAGAATGGTGTAGAAACCGTGATCAGATAACACCATAGAATGGTGTAGAATCCGTGATCAGATAACACCATAGAATGGAGTAGAAACCATGATCAAATGACGGTAAAGGTGAAAAACACACCCTCTGCCTTAGGGGAGCAAGGAGAGGTAAGAGTCAGATTAATCCCTATAGCCATCAAACATGAATGAATTGTTCCAAAGGGTACAAAAATGACAAGAGTTACGTTCGTTTACACACAAGTCCTCAGAGCACAAAAAACTGCCGTGCTGCAGACCATTAATAACCAGGACTTGGTAACCCCCTTCATGATGCACCCCACATCATAGAACACAGCTGGAGCAGCACTCTTAAGGCATTTTTACACTTCTACGATTCTCTCCGATTTGGTCGTAGAAGGACACTTTGGCACGCCTTGGCACGCCTTGGTAACACCTTCACCCAGGTGTTGCCGCCCATCCGACCCGTCGGAGAGCCGTCGGAGAGCTGGTCGGAGACAAACGCTTTTTTCTAACTTTTCTTAAAGAGTCGGAGAGAGTCGGAGACCCCCTTGGCTGTGATTGGCCAGCTTACGACGTCATTTCCAAACAACATCCTTTCCGGAATAACACATGTCAGGACCTCACATTTCCTGTTTTCTGTCAAAATGTTTTAGTACGACTTTGGTAAACTACAAAGCTGCAGAGCATGCAGCATTAGGCTACCGTTTTTATATAAACCCTCGAAAAGTACATTTCTCCTGACCACTGTTGGTCTCTTGGCTGGTGGCTCGGTGTTGAAAGTGCCTTCTCCAACCAGCTTCAACTGACATCTAACGTAATTTGCTACGGAGTAATGCTGGCAGCATTACTTTGCATCTATTAAATAGGAAATGTATTTCATGTATGTGTAGAACCTATTTAGAATGACTGACTTTACATAAAACGGCAGTGAAAGACATTTGAGTCAAACATTACTTTTGCCTCAATGAGGGTGGCGTGTGAGAGCATAATCGGCACGACAACGTTGTACTTATTAGCAGCGAGGCTAGCTACATTAGCAGCACACTTTTGAGAGTTATTGTGAATACGCTAACGCTTGATTTAGCGGAAAATCTAGTAAACGTACTTACCACCTGTCTCCTGTTCTGTTGTTGTTGTAGTTGTCGCTCAAATCGCTACAAGCACGTCCTCTGCTTATAACTCAAACTAATCCAGCTCCACCATCAACCATTGTCTGTTAGTTGCCATCATTCGCTGTTGTGAGGATTCCCGGGAGGAGGAATTCATACAATAAACGACTACCACACACACAACGATTTCTCTAAGATCGTCTTCTTGAAAATTGGGCATTAAAGGTGTCCAGGCAGAGGATAATAAGTGAGTGTGCTCCTGTATGTGTTTTTCATCATATTCATGGTTGAAAAGGCAGTCTCACAACTGTATGTTGAGGTATCAGAATCAGAATCATGTTTATTGGCATGTATGTGTATGCATTCTCTTGTTGTGTTTCTGATATAACTATAACACTGCATGTGGATTGGTATGAAGACTGCAGTGGGTTTATTTTTCTGCCCCTTACTTCATAGTTCTACGGGTATTTCTGTTCGAAGTGTGCATGCTTTGTTTTATAGTGACGTTTCACGCTAACACTTTTGACAAGGGCAACCGTCTCGTTGCAGATTAAACACATCGGTTTTGTCCTGCCCACAAGCAGCACAAATGCATAGCCTACTTGTCAGTCCACTCTGTCTTAAATTCGAGAGTTTTGGAATCAACTTTTCGTGTGTGAGAGCCTGACAGAGGATCATTAGTAAGTGTGCTAATGTATGTGTTTTTCAACATATTCATGGTTGAAATCGCAGTCCCACAACTGTATGTTGAGGTATGCATGTTCTTGCTGTGTGTCTGATATAACTATAACACTGCATGATGTATGATGTATGATGAATACCGTGGGTTTATTTTTCTGGCCCTGTTCTCAGAGTTTGGGGGTAATTTTGTTCAAAGTGTGCATGCTTTGTTTCAAAGTGACACATTCACGTTACCACTTTTTGACAAGGAAAACCGTCTCGTGGCCAATGATTGCATTGTCATAGCGTTAAGGTTACCCACCCTTCCCCTTAATTGAGTTAATCGAGGACAGAGCACCATCAACGGACTCTTTACCAATTTCGAGTCCCTTGTTTTCGACTTCCAGAGGCACCATAATGTCAAAAACATGTGTCCGCCAAAGATGCACCATCAACGGACTCTCTGCGAGCTTCGAGTCCCTTGTTTTCGACTTCCAGATGCACCATAATGTCAAAAACATGTGCCCGAGAAAGATGCACCATCAACGGACTCTCTATGAGCTTCTGGGGCCTTGTTACAATCCTCCAGGAGGCTTCTGAAAAGGAGCTCTCTAGTCCCGAGATGGTACCCGGTGGCAAAACCTCTTTTTGGCATCCTCCAGGCTTAAGGGGAATCCTCAGAGAGTGTCCGAAAAAAGTGCACTGTCGTCGGACTGACCGTTTTGGCTCGGGAAGGTAGGCCATGGAGCTCGCGCCAGCACCCCCAACTTTTTTTTACCCATGGTTAACCAGTAACTATGAGTCTCTTAAGGTTCCATAAGAGAGTCATACTATGACTCTTATGGAAAAGTAACTATGACTCTCTTAAGGTTTTCATTAGTCTCTTAAGGTTTTCACACACACCCCCAGACAGGCCTAAGAAGCCTGCTGTCTATTAAAGGTCCCCAAAGGTCAGAGAGACACCCAGAGAGCTCCAAACACTGCCCAGTGTGTTGGGTTCACTTACTGGGAGGCCTACAGACACACACACCTCCCCAGACAGGCCTAAGAAGCCTGCTGTCTATTAAAGGTCCCCAAAGTTCAGAGAGACACACAGAGAGCTCCAAACACTGCCCAGTGTGTTGGGTTCACTCTGGTTAACCAAAACCCTACCCTTGGTTAACCAAAATGGACTTAGAAAACACTGGAGGCCTACAGACACACACACCTCCCCAGACAGGCCTAAGAAGCCTCCTGTCTATTAAAGGTCCCCAAAGGTCAGAGAGACACACAGAGAGCTCCAAACACTGCCCTGTGTACTGTATTAAGTCACAGCAAGCCCCAATGGCTCACAATTGTCTCCCTATAGGCCCAAAAATTCTGCCTGCTATTAAAGCTCTCTGAGGGTCAGAAGGTCCCACAGACACACACAGAGCTCCCAGCACTGCCCAGCACTAACCCTAACCCCCAGTACTGCCCTCAGCCCCAGCCCACTGCCCCAAACACAGTGAGCTTCATGAGGCTCCCACAGACACACACAGAGCTCCCAGCACTGCTGGACGTCTAACTGAGGTCGCCATTGAATTCTAGATAGCTTGCTCCGTTTCTCGCTTGCCGCCACAGCCTTCAGACGATCAGTCATCAGCACAAGTTCGCCTCATGAAAACCGGAGATTCATACCGATCTGCCACGCCCCACTGTGTGGTGTGTTTGTTTAGTGTGTAGCGCAGTTGACTGTGTGGTGTGTTTGTTTAGTGTGTAGCGCAGTTGCACTATGGGGTGTTGAGCTGCTTATTATGTGTAGGTTTTTAAGGATGCAATGTGCATCGTGGTCCGGTGCTTCCGCCCTGTATAGCTTTTCCTTTATAGAGTCGAGCCTTTCTTTCATACCGGGGAGTCATTCACAACTTAGGACAGAGTTGCTTCAGGTGGGATTTGTACCTGCAATTCTCAGATGGTTTTCTGGAATCTTACCCTTTGCGGGTTTCGAACCTGTGCTCATCAGGTCTGTGGTGCCGCGCCCTACCCACTAAGCCACCGTGCTGGTACAGAATTCCGCCTGTCAGTGCGCCCAAATCACCGATTCCTCACCCCATATTTTCCCAGGCTCTTTCTCTTTCAATCTTTCTCTCTCTCAGAGTTGCTTCATGTGGGGTTCGATCCTACGATTTTCAGGTGGTTTCGTCGAAACTAACACCTTTAATGGGTGGTTTCACCGAGACTTGCCCTTCGCGGGGTTCGAGCCTGTGCTTCTCAGGTACCTCAGCCACTAATATGCCTCTCCACACTCATCCGGGGCAAATTCTCGCTAGAGAAGGGTTCGGCGCGGTGACAGAGAGCTCCGTAGAGCCCTCGGCGTCCCCGGCCTGGAGGCTGACCGCGGTGGCGGGGAGGTGGGACCTGTGAGACAGGGTGCCTCCCCTGGCGGGTCACGGTTTCCAATCGGTCAGAAGGTTTAGGAAAGGAGAGGGAGGAGAGTGTGGTCAACAGTCCGCTTCAAACCGCTTGAAAATCGGACACTCAGAGGCTGAGTTACCTCTCGTGGAACTTTTTTTATTTTTCGTTCTGAGCCTAAGTCCACTTTTTTAGGGTGCTCTCGATTTCGCGCCGTCACCCGGTGGCAAAACCTCTTTCTGTGATCCTCCAGGCCTTAGGGGGATTTTCAGAAGGTGTCCGAGAAAGCTGCATGGTCGTCGGACTGACCGTTTTCGGTCGGGAGGGTATTTTGTGGAGCCTCCGCCACCACCCCCAACTTTTTCGTACCCATGGTTAACCAAAACCCTACCCATGGTTAACCAAAATGGACTTAGAAAAAATCCACAGTTTTCAGACCTCGAGAGGGGTAGGACCCTGCTCAAAGGTGTCCGAGAATACTGCACCTTCAGCAGACATGCCATGAGCCTCTAGACCCCTCTATATCCTCCAGGAGGACCAGGATTTGAGGAACATGTGTCCGAGAACAGTGCACCTTCAGCAAACTGGCCCTGAGCAGCTACACCCCTGGTTAACCAAAATGGACTTAGAAAACACTGGAGGCCTACAGACACACACACCTCCCCAGACAGGCCTAAGAAGCCTCCTGTCTATTAAAGGTCCCCAAAGGTCAGAGAGACACACAGAGAGCTCCAAACACTGCCCAGTGTGTTGGGTTCACTTACTGGGAGGCCTACAGACACACACACCTCCCCAGACAGGCCTAAGAAGCCTGCTGTCTATTAAAGGTCCCCAAAGGTCAGAGAGACACACAGAGAGCTCCCAGCACTGCCCAGTGTGCTGTGTTCACTTACTGGGAGGCCTAAAGACACAAACACCTCCCCAGACAGGCCTAAGAAGCCTGCTGTCTATTAAAGGTCCCCAAAGGTCAGAGAGACACACAGAGAGCTCCAAACACTGCCCAGTGTGTTGGGTTCACTTACTGGGAGGCCTACAGACACACACACCTCCCCAGACAGGCCTAATTAGCCTGCTGTCTATTAAAGGTCCCCAGAGGTCAGAGAGACACACAGAGAGCTCCAAACACTGCCCTGTGTACTGTATTAAGTCACAGCAAGCCCCAATGGCCCAAAAATTCTGCCTGCTATTAAAGCTCTCTGAGGGTCAGAAGGTCCCACAGACACACACAGAGCTCCCAGCACTAACCCTAACCCCCAGTACTGCCCTCAGCCCCAGCCCACTGCCCCCAAACACAGTGAGCTTCATGAGGCTCCCACAGACACACACAGAGCTCCCAGCACTGCTGGACGTCTAACTGAGGTCGCCATTGAATTCTAGATAGCTCGCTCCGTTTCTCGCTTGCCGCCACAGCCTTCAGACGATCAGTCATCAGCACAAGTTCGCCTCATGAAAACCGGAGATTCATACCGATCTGCCACGCCCCACTGTGTGGTGTGTTTGTTTAGTGTGTAGCGCAGTTGACTGTGTGGTGTGTTTGTTTAGTGTGTAGCGCAGTTGCACTACGGGGTGTTGAGCTGCTTATTATGTGTAGGTTTTTAAGGATGAAATGTGCATCGTGGTCCGGTGCTTCCGCCCTGTATAGCTTTTCCTTTATAGAGTCGAGCCTTTCTTTCATACCGGGGAGTCATTCACAACTTAGGACAGAGTTGCTTCAGGTGGGATTTGAACCTGCAATTCTCAGATGGTTTTCTGGAATCTTACCCTTTGCGGGTTTCGAACCTGTGCTCATCAGGTCTGTGGTGCCGCGCCCTAATCACTAAGCCACCGTGCTGGTACAGAATTCCGCCTGTCAGTGCGCCCAAATCACCGATTCCTCACCCCATATTTTCCCAGGCTCTTTCTCTTTCAATCTTTCTCTCTCTCAGAGTTGCTTCATGTGGGGTTCGATCCTACGATTTTCAGGTGGTTTCGTCGAAACTAACACCTTTAATGGGTGGTTTCACCGAGACTTGCCCTTCGCGGGGTTCGAGCCTGTGCTTCTCAGGTACCTCAGCCACTAATATGCCTCTCCCCACTCATCCGGGGCAAATTCTCGCTAGAGAAGGGTTCGGCGCGGTGACAGAGAGCTCCGTAGAGCCCTCGGCGTCCCCGGCCTGGAGGCTGACCGCGGTGGCGGGGAGGTGGGACCTGTGAGACAGGGTGCCTCCCCTGGCGGGTCACGGTTTCCAATCGGTCAGAAGGTTTAGGAGAGGAGAGGGAGGAGAGTGTGGTCAACAGTCCGCTTCAAACCGCTTGAAAATCGGACACTCAGAGGCTGAGTTACCTCTTTGTGGAACTTTTTTTATTTTTCGTTCTGAGCCTAAGTCCACTTTTTTAGGGTGCTCTCGATTTCGCACCGTCACCTGGTGGCAAAGCCTCTTTCTGTGATCCTCCAGGCCTTAGGGGGATTTTCAGAAGGTGTCCGAGAAAGGTGCATGGTCGTCGGACTGACCGTTTTCGGTCGGGAGGGTATTTTGTGGAGCCTCCGCCACCACCCCCAACTTTTTCGTACCCATGGTTAACCAAAACCCTACCCATGGTTAACCAAAATGGACTTAGAAAAAATCCACAGTTTTCAGACCTCCAGAGGGGTAGGACCCTGCTCAAAGGTGTCCGAGAATACTGCACCTTCAGCGGACATGCCATGAGCCTCTAGACCCCTCTATATCCTCCAGGAGGACCAGGATTTGAGGAACATGTGTCCGAGAACAGTGCACCTTCAGCGGACTGGCCCTGAGCAGCTACACCCCTGGTTACATCCTCCACAGGCACCAGGATGTGACAGAATGTGTCCGAGAATAGGTCACCTTCAGCGGACATGCCTTGAGCCTCTAGACCCCTATATATCCTCCGGGAGAGGGAGGAGAGTGTGGTCAACAGTCCGCTTCAAACCGCTTGAAAATCGGACACTCAGAGGCTGAGTTACCTCTTTGTGGAACTTTTTTTATTTTTCGTTCTGAGCCTAAGTCCACTTTTTTAGGGTGCTCTCGATTTCGCGCCGTCACCTGGTGGCAAAGCCTCTTTCTGTGATCCTCCAGGCCTTAGGGGGATTTTCAGAAGGTGTCCGAGAAAGGTGCATGGTCGTCGGACTGACCGTTTTCGGTCGGGAGGGTATTTTGTGGAGCCTCCGCCACCACCCCCAACTTTTTCGTACCCATGGTTAACCAAAACCCTACCCATGGTTAACCAAAATGGACTTAGAAAAAATCCACAGTTTTCAGACCTCCAGAGGGGTAGGACCCTGCTCAAAGGTGTCCGAGAATACTGCACCTTCAGCGGACATGCCATGAGCCTCTAGACCCCTCTATATCCTCCAGGAGGACCAGGATTTGAGGAACATGTGTCCGAGAACAGTGCACCTTCAGCGAACTGGCCCTGAGCAGCTACACCCCTGGTTACATCCTCCACAGGCACCAGGATGTGACAGAATGTGTCCGAGAATAGGTCATGCCTTGAGCCTCTAGACCTCTATATATCCTCCGGGAGAGGGAGGAGAGTGTGGTCAACAGTCCGCTTCAAACCGCTTGAAAATCGGACACTCAGAGGCTGAGTTACCTCTTTGTGGAACTTTTTTTATTTTTCGTTCTGAGCCTAAGTCCACTTTTTTAGGGTGCTCTCGATTTCGCGCCGTCACCCGGTGGCAAAACCTCTTTCTGTGATCCTCCAGGCCTTAGGGGGATTTTCAGAAGGTGTCCGAGAAAGGTGCATGGTCGTCGGACTGACCGTTTTCGGTCGGGAGGGTATTTTGTGGAGCCTCCGCCACCACCCCCAACTTTTTCGTACCCATGGTTAACCAAAACCCTACCCATGGTTAACCAAAATGGACTTAGAAAAAATCCACAGTTTTCAGACCTCCAGAGGGGTAGGACCCTGCTCAAAGGTGTCCGAGAATACTGCACCTTCAGCGGACATACCATGAGCCTCTAGACCCCTCTATATCCTCCAGGAGGACCAGGATTTGAGGAAAATGTGTCCGAGAACAGTGCACCTTCAGCGAACTGGCCCTGAGCAGCTACACCCCTGGTTACATCCTCCACAGGCACCAGGATGTGACAGAATGTGTCCGAGAATAGGTCATGCCTTGAGCCTCTAGACCTCTATATATCCTCCGGGAGAGGGAGGAGAGTGTGGTCAACAGTCCGCTTCAAACCGCTTGAAAATCGGACACTCAGAGGCTGAGTTACCTCTTTGTGGAACTTTTTTTATTTTTCGTTCTGAGCCTAAGTCCACTTTTTTAGGGTGCTCTCGATTTCGCGCCGTCACCCGGTGGCAAAACCTCTTTCTGTGATCCTCCAGGCCTTAGGGGGATTTTCAGAAGGTGTCCGAGAATGGTGCATGGTCGTCGGACTGACCGTTTTCGGTCGGGAGGGTATTTTGTGGAGCCTCCGCCATCACCCCCAACTTTTTCGTACCCATGGTTAACCAAAACCCTACCCATGGTTAACCAAAATGGACTTAGAAAAAATCCACAGTTTTCAGACCTCCAGAGGGGTAGGACCCTGCTCAAAGGTGTCCGAGAATACTGCACCTTCAGCGGACATGCCATGAGCCTCTAGACCCCTCTATATCCTCCAGGAGGACCAGGATTTGAGGAACATGTGTCCGAGAACAGTGCACCTTCAGCGGACTGGCCCTGAGCAGCTACACCCCTGGTTACATCCTCCACAGGCACCAGGATGTGACAGAATGTGTCCGAGAATAGGTCACCTTCAGCGGACATGCCTTGAGCCTCTAGACCCCTATATATCCTCCGGGAGAGGGAGGAGAGTGTGGTCAACAGTCCGCTTCAAACCGCTTGAAAATCGGACACTCAGAGGCTGAGTTACCTCTTTGTAGAACTTTTTTTATTTTTCGTTCTGAGCCTAAGTCCACTTTTTTAGGGTGCTCTCGATTTCGCGCCGTCACCCGGTGGCAAAACCTCTTTCTGTGATCCTCCAGGCCTTAGGGGGATTTTCAGAAGGTGTCCGAGAAAGGTGCATGGTCGTCGGACTGACCGTTTTCGGTCGGGAGGGTATTTTGTGGAGCCTCCGCCACCACCCCCAACTTTTTCGTACCCATGGTTAACCAAAACCCTACCCATGGTTAACCAAAATGGACTTAGAAAAAATCCACAGTTTTCAGACCTCCAGAGGGGTAGGACCCTGCTCAAAGGTGTCCGAGAATACTGCACCTTCAGCGGACATGCCATGAGCCTCTAGACCCCTCTATATCCTCCAGGAGGACCAGGATTTGAGGAACATGTGTCCGAGAACAGTGCACCTTCAGCGGACTGGCCCTGAGCAGCTACACCCCTGGTTACATCCTCCACAGGCACCAGGATGTGACAGAATGTGTCCGAGAATAGGTCACCTTCAGCGGACATGCCTTGAGCCTCTAGACCCCTATATATCCTCCGGGAGAGGGAGGAGAGTGTGGTCAACAGTCCGCTTCAAACCGCTTGAAAATCGGACACTCAGAGGCTGAGTTACCTCTTTGTAGAACTTTTTTTATTTTTCGTTCTGAGCCTAAGTCCACTTTTTTAGGGTGCTCTCGATTTCGCGCCGTCACCCGGTGGCAAAACCTCTTTCTGTGATCCTCCAGGCCTTAGGGGGATTTTCAGAAGGTGTCCGAGAAAGGTGCATGGTCGTCGGACTGACCGTTTTCGGTCGGGAGGGTATTTTGTGGAGCCTCCGCCACCACCCCCAACTTTTTCGTACCCATGGTTAACCAAAACCCTACCCATGGTTAACCAAAATGGACTTAGAAAAAATCCACAGTTTTCAGACCTCCAGAGGGGTAGGACCCTGCTCAAAGGTGTCCGAGAATACTGCACCTTCAGCGGACATGCCATGAGCCTCTAGACCCCTCTATATCCTCCAGGAGGACCAGGATTTGAGGAACATGTGTCCGAGAACAGTGCACCTTCAGCGAACTGGCCCTGAGCAGCTACACCCCTGGTTACATCCTCCACAGGCACCAGGATGTGACAGAATGTGTCCGAGAATAGGTCATGCCTTGAGCCTCTAGACCTCTATATATCCTCCGGGAGAGGGAGGAGAGTGTGGTCAACAGTCCGCTTCAAACCGCTTGAAAATCGGACACTCAGAGGCTGAGTTACCTCTTTGTGGAACTTTTTTTATTTTTCGTTCTGAGCCTAAGTCCACTTTTTTAGGGTGCTCTCGATTTCGCGCCGTCACCCGGTGGCAAAACCTCTTTCTGTGATCCTCCAGGCCTTAGGGGGATTTTCAGAAGGTGTCCGAGAAAGGTGCATGGTCGTCGGACTGACCGTTTTCGGTCGGGAGGGTATTTTGTGGAGCCTCCGCCACCACCCCCAACTTTTTCGTACCCATGGTTAACCAAAACCCTACCCATGGTTAACCAAAATGGACTTAGAAAAAATCCACAGTTTTCAGACCTCCAGAGGGGTAGGACCCTGCTCAAAGGTGTCCGAGAATACTGCACCTTCAGCGGACATACCATGAGCCTCTAGACCCCTCTATATCCTCCAGGAGGACCAGGATTTGAGGAAAATGTGTCCGAGAACAGTGCACCTTCAGCGAACTGGCCCTGAGCAGCTACACCCCTGGTTACATCCTCCACAGGCACCAGGATGTGACAGAATGTGTCCGAGAATAGGTCATGCCTTGAGCCTCTAGACCTCTATATATCCTCCGGGAGAGGGAGGAGAGTGTGGTCAACAGTCCGCTTCAAACCGCTTGAAAATCGGACACTCAGAGGCTGAGTTACCTCTTTGTGGAACTTTTTTTATTTTTCGTTCTGAGCCTAAGTCCACTTTTTTAGGGTGCTCTCGATTTCGCGCCGTCACCCGGTGGCAAAACCTCTTTCTGTGATCCTCCAGGCCTTAGGGGGATTTTCAGAAGGTGTCCGAGAATGGTGCATGGTCGTCGGACTGACCGTTTTCGGTCGGGAGGGTATTTTGTGGAGCCTCCGCCATCACCCCCAACTTTTTCGTACCCATGGTTAACCAAAACCCTACCCATGGTTAACCAAAATGGACTTAGAAAAAATCCACAGTTTTCAGACCTCCAGAGGGGTAGGACCCTGCTCAAAGGTGTCCGAGAATACTGCACCTTCAGCGGACATGCCATGAGCCTCTAGACCCCTCTATATCCTCCAGGAGGACCAGGATTTGAGGAACATGTGTCCGAGAACAGTGCACCTTCAGCGGACTGGCCCTGAGCAGCTACACCCCTGGTTACATCCTCCACAGGCACCAGGATGTGACAGAATGTGTCCGAGAATAGGTCACCTTCAGCGGACATGCCTTGAGCCTCTAGACCCCTATATATCCTCCGGGAGAGGGAGGAGAGTGTGGTCAACAGTCCGCTTCAAACCGCTTGAAAATCGGACACTCAGAGGCTGAGTTACCTCTTTGTAGAACTTTTTTTATTTTTCGTTCTGAGCCTAAGTCCACTTTTTTAGGGTGCTCTCGATTTCGCGCCGTCACCCGGTGGCAAAACCTCTTTCTGTGATCCTCCAGGCCTTAGGGGGATTTTCAGAAGGTGTCCGAGAAAGGTGCATGGTCGTCGGACTGACCGTTTTCGGTCGGGAGGGTATTTTGTGGAGCCTCCGCCACCACCCCCAACTTTTTCGTACCCATGGTTAACCAAAACCCTACCCATGGTTAACCAAAATGGACTTAGAAAAAATCCACAGTTTTCAGACCTCCAGAGGGGTAGGACCCTGCTCAAAGGTGTCCGAGAATACTGCACCTTCAGCGGACATGCCATGAGCCTCTAGACCCCTCTATATCCTCCAGGAGGACCAGGATTTGAGGAACATGTGTCCGAGAACAGTGCACCTTCAGCGGACTGGCCCTGAGCAGCTACACCCCTGGTTACATCCTCCACAGGCACCAGGATGTGACAGAATGTGTCCGAGAATAGGTCACCTTCAGCGGACATGCCTTGAGCCTCTAGACCCCTATATATCCTCCGGGAGAGGGAGGAGAGTGTGGTCAACAGTCCGCTTCAAACCGCTTGAAAATCGGACACTCAGAGGCTGAGTTACCTCTTTGTAGAACTTTTTTTATTTTTCGTTCTGAGCCTAAGTCCACTTTTTTAGGGTGCTCTCGATTTCGCGCCGTCACCCGGTGGCAAAACCTCTTTCTGTGATCCTCCAGGCCTTAGGGGGATTTTCAGAAGGTGTCCGAGAAAGGTGCATGGTCGTCGGACTGACCGTTTTCGGTCGGGAGGGTATTTTGTGGAGCCTCCGCCACCACCCCCAACTTTTTCGTACCCATGGTTAACCAAAACCCTACCCATGGTTAACCAAAATGGACTTAGAAAAAATCCACAGTTTTCAGACCTCCAGAGGGGTAGGACCCTGCTCAAAGGTGTCCGAGAATACTGCACCTTCAGCGGACATGCCATGAGCCTCTAGACCCCTCTATATCCTCCAGGAGGACCAGGATTTGAGGAACATGTGTCCGAGAACAGTGCACCTTCAGCGAACTGGCCCTGAGCAGCTACACCCCTGGTTACATCCTCCACAGGCACCAGGATGTGACAGAATGTGTCCGAGAATAGGTCACCTTCAGCGGACATGCCTTGAGCCTCTAGACCCCTATATATCCTCCGGGAGAGGGAGGAGAGTGTGGTCAACAGTCCGCTTCAAACCGCTTGAAAATCGGACACTCAGAGGCTGAGTTACCTCTTTGTAGAACTTTTTTTATTTTTCGTTCTGAGCCTAAGTCCACTTTTTTAGGGTGCTCTCGATTTCGCGCCGTCACCCGGTGGCAAAACCTCTTTCTGTGATCCTCCAGGCCTTAGGGGGATTTTCAGAAGGTGTCCGAGAAAGGTGCATGGTCGTCGGACTGACCGTTTTCGGTCGGGAGGGTATTTTGTGGAGCCTCCGCCACCACCCCCAACTTTTTCGTACCCATGGTTAACCAAAACCCTACCCATGGTTAACCAAAATGGACTTAGAAAAAATCCACAGTTTTCAGACCTCCAGAGGGGTAGGACCCTGCTCAAAGGTGTCCGAGAATACTGCACCTTCAGCGGACATGCCATGAGCCTCTAGACCCCTCTATATCCTCCAGGAGGACCAGGATTTGAGGAACATGTGTCCGAGAACAGTGCACCTTCAGCGAACTGGCCCTGAGCAGCTACACCCCTGGTTACATCCTCCACAGGCACCAGGATGTGACAGAATGTGTCCGAGAATAGGTCATGCCTTGAGCCTCTAGACCTCTATATATCCTCCGGGAGAGGGAGGAGAGTGTGGTCAACAGTCCGCTTCAAACCGCTTGAAAATCGGACACTCAGAGGCTGAGTTACCTCTTTGTGGAACTTTTTTTATTTTTCGTTCTGAGCCTAAGTCCACTTTTTTAGGGTGCTCTCGATTTCGCGCCGTCACCCGGTGGCAAAACCTCTTTCTGTGATCCTCCAGGCCTTAGGGGGATTTTCAGAAGGTGTCCGAGAAAGGTGCATGGTCGTCGGACTGACCGTTTTCGGTCGGGAGGGTATTTTGTGGAGCCTCCGCCACCACCCCCAACTTTTTCGTACCCATGGTTAACCAAAACCCTACCCATGGTTAACCAAAATGGACTTAGAAAAAATCCACAGTTTTCAGACCTCCAGAGGGGTAGGACCCTGCTCAAAGGTGTCCGAGAATACTGCACCTTCAGCGGACATACCATGAGCCTCTAGACCCCTCTATATCCTCCAGGAGGACCAGGATTTGAGGAACATGTGTCCGAGAACAGTGCACCTTCAGCGAACTGGCCCTGAGCAGCTACACCCCTGGTTACATCCTCCACAGGCACCAGGATGTGACAGAATGTGTCCGAGAATAGGTCATGCCTTGAGCCTCTAGACCTCTATATATCCTCCGGGAGAGGGAGGAGAGTGTGGTCAACAGTCCGCTTCAAACCGCTTGAAAATCGGACACTCAGAGGCTGAGTTACCTCTTTGTGGAACTTTTTTTATTTTTCGTTCTGAGCCTAAGTCCACTTTTTTAGGGTGCTCTCGATTTCGCGCCGTCACCCGGTGGCAAAACCTCTTTCTGTGATCCTCCAGGCCTTAGGGGGATTTTCAGAAGGTGTCCGAGAATGGTGCATGGTCGTCGGACTGACCGTTTTCGGTCGGGAGGGTATTTTGTGGAGCCTCCGCCATCACCCCCAACTTTTTCGTACCCATGGTTAACCAAAACCCTACCCATGGTTAACCAAAATGGACTTAGAAAAAATCCACAGTTTTCAGACCTCCAGAGGGGTAGGACCCTGCTCAAAGGTGTCCGAGAATACTGCACCTTCAGCGGACATGCCATGAGCCTCTAGACCCCTCTATATCCTCCAGGAGGACCAGGATTTGAGGAACATGTGTCCGAGAACAGTGCACCTTCAGCGGACTGGCCCTGAGCAGCTACACCCCTGGTTACATCCTCCACAGGCACCAGGATGTGACAGAATGTGTCCGAGAATAGGTCACCTTCAGCGGACATGCCTTGAGCCTCTAGACCCCTATATATCCTCCGGGAGAGGGAGGAGAGTGTGGTCAACAGTCCGCTTCAAACCGCTTGAAAATCGGACACTCAGAGGCTGAGTTACCTCTTTGTAGAACTTTTTTTATTTTTCGTTCTGAGCCTAAGTCCACTTTTTTAGGGTGCTCTCGATTTCGCGCCGTCACCCGGTGGCAAAACCTCTTTCTGTGATCCTCCAGGCCTTAGGGGGATTTTCAGAAGGTGTCCGAGAAAGGTGCATGGTCGTCGGACTGACCGTTTTCGGTCGGGAGGGTATTTTGTGGAGCCTCCGCCACCACCCCCAACTTTTTCGTACCCATGGTTAACCAAAACCCTACCCATGGTTAACCAAAATGGACTTAGAAAAAATCCACAGTTTTCAGACCTCCAGAGGGGTAGGACCCTGCTCAAAGGTGTCCGAGAATACTGCACCTTCAGCGGACATGCCATGAGCCTCTAGACCCCTCTATATCCTCCAGGAGGACCAGGATTTGAGGAACATGTGTCCGAGAACAGTGCACCTTCAGCGGACTGGCCCTGAGCAGCTACACCCCTGGTTACATCCTCCACAGGCACCAGGATGTGACAGAATGTGTCCGAGAATAGGTCACCTTCAGCGGACATGCCTTGAGCCTCTAGACCCCTATATATCCTCCGGGAGAGGGAGGAGAGTGTGGTCAACAGTCCGCTTCAAACCGCTTGAAAATCGGACACTCAGAGGCTGAGTTACCTCTTTGTAGAACTTTTTTTATTTTTCGTTCTGAGCCTAAGTCCACTTTTTTAGGGTGCTCTCGATTTCGCGCCGTCACCCGGTGGCAAAACCTCTTTCTGTGATCCTCCAGGCCTTAGGGGGATTTTCAGAAGGTGTCCGAGAAAGGTGCATGGTCGTCGGACTGACCGTTTTCGGTCGGGAGGGTATTTTGTGGAGCCTCCGCCACCACCCCCAACTTTTTCGTACCCATGGTTAACCAAAACCCTACCCATGGTTAACCAAAATGGACTTAGAAAAAATCCACAGTTTTCAGACCTCCAGAGGGGTAGGACCCTGCTCAAAGGTGTCCGAGAATACTGCACCTTCAGCGGACATGCCATGAGCCTCTAGACCCCTCTATATCCTCCAGGAGGACCAGGATTTGAGGAACATGTGTCCGAGAACAGTGCACCTTCAGCGAACTGGCCCTGAGCAGCTACACCCCTGGTTACATCCTCCACAGGCACCAGGATGTGACAGAATGTGTCCGAGAATAGGTCACCTTCAGCGGACATGCCTTGAGCCTCTAGACCCCTATATATCCTCCGGGAGAGGGAGGAGAGTGTGGTCAACAGTCCGCTTCAAACCGCTTGAAAATCGGACACTCAGAGGCTGAGTTACCTCTTTGTAGAACTTTTTTTATTTTTCGTTCTGAGCCTAAGTCCACTTTTTTAGGGTGCTCTCGATTTCGCGCCGTCACCCGGTGGCAAAACCTCTTTCTGTGATCCTCCAGGCCTTAGGGGGATTTTCAGAAGGTGTCCGAGAAAGGTGCATGGTCGTCGGACTGACCGTTTTCGGTCGGGAGGGTATTTTGTGGAGCCTCCGCCACCACCCCCAACTTTTTCGTACCCATGGTTAACCAAAACCCTACCCATGGTTAACCAAAATGGACTTAGAAAAAATCCACAGTTTTCAGACCTCCAGAGGGGTAGGACCCTGCTCAAAGGTGTCCGAGAATACTGCACCTTCAGCGGACATGCCATGAGCCTCTAGACCCCTCTATATCCTCCAGGAGGACCAGGATTTGAGGAACATGTGTCCGAGAACAGTGCACCTTCAGCGAACTGGCCCTGAGCAGCTACACCCCTGGTTACATCCTCCACAGGCACCAGGATGTGACAGAATGTGTCCGAGAATAGGTCATGCCTTGAGCCTCTAGACCTCTATATATCCTCCGGGAGAGGGAGGAGAGTGTGGTCAACAGTCCGCTTCAAACCGCTTGAAAATCGGACACTCAGAGGCTGAGTTACCTCTTTGTGGAACTTTTTTTATTTTTCGTTCTGAGCCTAAGTCCACTTTTTTAGGGTGCTCTCGATTTCGCGCCGTCACCCGGTGGCAAAACCTCTTTCTGTGATCCTCCAGGCCTTAGGGGGATTTTCAGAAGGTGTCCGAGAAAGGTGCATGGTCGTCGGACTGACCGTTTTCGGTCGGGAGGGTATTTTGTGGAGCCTCCGCCACCACCCCCAACTTTTTCGTACCCATGGTTAACCAAAACCCTACCCATGGTTAACCAAAATGGACTTAGAAAAAATCCACAGTTTTCAGACCTCCAGAGGGGTAGGACCCTGCTCAAAGGTGTCCGAGAATACTGCACCTTCAGCGGACATGCCATGAGCCTCTAGACCCCTCTATATCCTCCAGGAGGACCAGGATTTGAGGAACATGTGTCCGAGAACAGTGCACCTTCAGCGGACTGGCCCTGAGCAGCTACACCCCTGGTTACATCCTCCACAGGCAACAGGATGTGACAGAATGTGTCCGAGAATAGGTCACCTTCAGCGGACATGCCTTGAGCCTCTAGACCCCTATATATCCTCCGGGAGAGGGAGGAGAGTGTGGTCAACAGTCCGCTTCAAACCGCTTGAAAATCGGACACTCAGAGGCTGAGTTACCTCTTTGTAGAACTTTTTTTATTTTTCGTTCTGAGCCTAAGTCCACTTTTTTAGGGTGCTCTCGATTTCGCGCCGTCACCCGGTGGCAAAACCTCTTTCTGTGATCCTCCAGGCCTTAGGGGGATTTTCAGAAGGTGTCCGAGAAAGGTGCATGGTCGTCGGACTGACCGTTTTCGGTCGGGAGGGTATTTTGTGGAGCCTCCGCCACCACCCCCAACTTTTTCGTACCCATGGTTAACCAAAACCCTACCCATGGTTAACCAAAATGGACTTAGAAAAAATCCACAGTTTTCAGACCTCCAGAGGGGTAGGACCCTGCTCAAAGGTGTCCGAGAATACTGCACCTTCAGCGGACATGCCATGAGCCTCTAGACCCCTCTATATCCTCCAGGAGGACCAGGATTTGAGGAACATGTGTCCGAGAACAGTGCACCTTCAGCGGACTGGCCCTGAGCAGCTACACCCCTGGTTACATCCTCCACAGGCACCAGGATGTGACAGAATGTGTCCGAGAATAGGTCACCTTCAGCGGACATGCCTTGAGCCTCTAGACCCCTATATATCCTCCGGGAGAGGGAGGAGAGTGTGGTCAACAGTCCGCTTCAAACCGCTTGAAAATCGGACACTCAGAGGCTGAGTTACCTCTTTGTAGAACTTTTTTTATTTTTCGTTCTGAGCCTAAGTCCACTTTTTTAGGGTGCTCTCGATTTCGCGCCGTCACCCGGTGGCAAAACCTCTTTCTGTGATCCTCCAGGCCTTAGGGGGATTTTCAGAAGGTGTCCGAGAAAGGTGCATGGTCGTCGGACTGACCGTTTTCGGTCGGGAGGGTATTTTGTGGAGCCTCCGCCACCACCCCCAACTTTTTCGTACCCATGGTTAACCAAAACCCTACCCATGGTTAACCAAAATGGACTTAGAAAAAATCCACAGTTTTCAGACCTCCAGAGGGGTAGGACCCTGCTCAAAGGTGTCCGAGAATACTGCACCTTCAGCGGACATGCCATGAGCCTCTAGACCCCTCTATATCCTCCAGGAGGACCAGGATTTGAGGAACATGTGTCCGAGAACAGTGCACCTTCAGCGAACTGGCCCTGAGCAGCTACACCCCTGGTTACATCCTCCACAGGCACCAGGATGTGACAGAATGTGTCCGAGAATAGGTCATGCCTTGAGCCTCTAGACCTCTATATATCCTCCGGGAGAGGGAGGAGAGTGTGGTCAACAGTCCGCTTCAAACCGCTTGAAAATCGGACACTCAGAGGCTGAGTTACCTCTTTGTGGAACTTTTTTTATTTTTCGTTCTGAGCCTAAGTCCACTTTTTTAGGGTGCTCTCGATTTCGCGCCGTCACCCGGTGGCAAAACCTCTTTCTGTGATCCTCCAGGCCTTAGGGGGATTTTCAGAAGGTGTCCGAGAATGGTGCATGGTCGTCGGACTGACCGTTTTCGGTCGGGAGGGTATTTTGTGGAGCCTCCGCCACCACCCCCAACTTTTTCGTACCCATGGTTAACCAAAACCCTAGCCATGGTTAACCAAAATGGACTTAGAAAAAATCCACAGTTTTCAGACCTCCAGAGGGGTAGGACCCTGCTCAAAGGTGTCCGAGAATACTGCACCTTTAGCGGACATGCCATGAGCCTCTAGACCCCTCTATATCCTCCAGGAGGACCAGGATTTGAGGAACATGTGTCCGAAAACAGTGCACCTTCAGCGAACTGGCCCTGAGCAGCTACACCCCTGGTTACATCCTCCACAGGCACCAGGATGTGACAGAATGTGTCCGAGAATAGGTCATGCCTTGAGCCTCTAGACCTCTATATATCCTCCGGGAGAGGGAGGAGAGTGTGGTCAACAGTCCGCTTCAAACCGCTTGAAAATCGGACACTCAGAGGCTGAGTTACCTCTTTGTGGAACTTTTTTTATTTTTCGTTCTGAGCCTAAGTCCACTTTTTTAGGGTGCTCTCGATTTCGCGCCGTCACCCGGTGGCAAAACCTCTTTCTGTGATCCTCCAGGCCTTAGGGGGATTTTCAGAAGGTGTCCGAGAATGGTGCATGGTCGTCGGACTGACCGTTTTCGGTCGGGAGGGTATTTTGTGGAGCCTCCGCCACCACCCCCAACTTTTTCGTACCCATGGTTAACCAAAACCCTAGCCATGGTTAACCAAAATGGACTTAGAAAAAATCCACAGTTTTCAGACCTCCAGAGGGGTAGGACCCTGCTCAAAGGTGTCCGAGAATACTGCACCTTTAGCGGACATGCCATGAGCCTCTAGACCCCTCTATATCCTCCAGGAGGACCAGGATTTGAGGAACATGTGTCCGAAAACAGTGCACCTTCAGCGAACTGGCCCTGAGCAGCTACACCCCTGGTTACATCCTCCACAGGCACCAGGATGTGACAGAATGTGTCCGAGAATAGGTCACCTTCAGCGGACATGCCTTGAGCCTCTAGACCTCTATATATCCTCCGGGAGAGGGAGGAGAGTGTGGTCAACAGTCCGCTTCAAACCGCTTGAAAATCGGAAACTCAGAGGCTGAGTTACCTTTTTGTGGAACTTTTTTTATTTTTCGTTCTGAGCCTAAGTCCACTTTTTTAGGGTGCTCTCGATTTCGCGCCGTCACCCGGTGGCAAAACCTCTTTCTGTGATACTCCAGGCCTTAGGGGGATTTTCAGAAGGTGTCCGAGAAAGGTGCATGGTCGTCGGACTGACCATTTTCGGTAGGGAGGGTATTTTGAGGAGCCTCCGCCACCACCCCCAACTTTTTCGTACCCATGGTTAACCAAAACCCTACCCATGGTTAACCAAAATGGACTTAGAAAAAAATCCACAGTTTTCAGACCTCCAGAGGGGTAGGACCCTGCTCAAAGGTGTCCGAGAATACTAAACCTTCAGCGGACATACCATGAGCCTCTAGACCCCTCTATATCCTCCAGGAGGACCAGGATTTGAGGAACATGTGTCCGAGAACAGTGCACCTTCAGCGGACTGGCCCTGAGCAGCTACACCCCTGGTTACATCCTTCACAGGCACCAGGATGTGACAGAATGTGTCCGAGAATAGGTCACCTTCAGCGGACATGCCTTGAGCCTCTAGACCTCTATATATCCTCCGGGAGAGGGAGGAGAGTGTGGTCAACAGTCCGCTTCAAACCGCTTGAAAATCGGACACTCAGAGGCTGAGTTACCTCTTTGTGGAACTTTTTTTATTTTTCGTTCTGAGCCTAAGTCCACTTTTTTAGGGTGCTCTCGATTTCGCGCCGTCACCCGGTGGCAAAACCTCTTTCTGTGATCCTCCAGGCCTTAGGGGGATTTTCAGAAGGTGTCCGAGAAAGGTGCATGGTCGTCGGACTGACCGTTTTCGGTCGGGAGGGTATTTTGTGGAGCCTCCGCCACCACCCCCAACTTTTTCGTACCCATGGTTAACCAAAACCCTACCCATGGTTAACCAAAATGGACTTAGAAAAAATCCACAGTTTTCAGACCTCCAGAGGGGTAGGACCCTGCTCAAAGGTGTCCGAGAATACTGCACCTTCAGCGGACATGCCATGAGCCTCTAGACCCCTCTATATCCTCCAGGAGGACCAGGATTTGAGGAACATGTGTCCGAGAACAGTGCACCTTCAGCGAACTGGCCCTGAGCAGCTACACCCCTGGTTACATCCTCCACAGGCACCAGGATGTGACAGAATGTGTCCGAGAATAGGTCATGCCTTGAGCCTCTAGACCTCTATATATCCTCCGGGAGAGGGAGGAGAGTGTGGTCAACAGTCCGCTTCAAACCGCTTGAAAATCGGACACTCAGAGGCTGAGTTACCTCTTTGTGGAACTTTTTTTATTTTTCGTTCTGAGCCAAAGTCCACTTTTTTAGGGTGCTCTCGATTTCGCGCCGTCACCCGGTGGCAAAACCTCTTTCTGTGATCCTCCAGGCCTTAGGGGGATTTTCAGAAGGTGTCCGAGAATGGTGCATGGTCGTCGGACTGACCGTTTTCGGTCGGGAGGGTATTTTGTGGAGCCTCCGCCATCACCCCCAACTTTTTCGTACCCATGGTTAACCAAAACCCTACCCATGGTTAACCAAAATGGACTTAGAAAAAATCCACAGTTTTCAGACCTCCAGAGGGGTAGGACCCTGCTCAAAGGTGTCCGAGAATACTGCACCTTCAGCGGACATGCCATGAGCCTCTAGACCCCTCTATATCCTCCAGGAGGACCAGGATTTGAGGAACATGTGTCCGAGAACAGTGCACCTTCAGCTGACTGGCCCTGAGCAGCTACACCCCTGGTTACATCCTCCACAGGCACCAGGATGTGACAGAATGTGTCCGAGAATAGGTCACCTTCAGCGGACATTCCTTGAGCCTCTAGACTCCTATATATCCTCCGGGAGAGGGAGGAGAGTGTGGTCAACAGTCCGCTTCAAACCGCTTGAAAATCGGACACTCAGAGGCTGAGTTACCTCTTTGTGGAACTTTTTTTATTTTTCGTTCTGAGCCTAAGTCCACTTTTTTAGGGTGCTCTCAATTTCGCGCCGTCACCCGGTGGCAAAACCTCTTTCTGTGATCCTCCAGGCCTTAGGGGGATTTTCAGAAGGTGTCCGAGAATGGTGCATGGTCGTCGGACTGACCGTTTTCGGTCGGGAGGGTATTTTTTGGAGCCTCCGCCACCACCCCCAACTTTTTCGTACCCATGGTTAACCAAAACCCTAGCCATGGTTAACCAAAATGGACTTAGAAAAAATCCACAGTTTTCAGACCTCCAGAGGGGTAGGACCCTGCTCAAAGGTGTCCGAGAATACTGCACCTTCAGCGGACATGCCATGAGCCTCTAGACCCCTCTATATCCTCCAGGAGGACCAGGATTTGAGGAACATGTGTCCGAGAACAGTGCACCTTCAGCTGACTGGCCCTGAGCAGCTACACCCCTGGTTACATCCTCCACAGGCACCAGGATGTGACAGAATGTGTCCGAGAATAGGTCACCTTCAGCGGACATTCCTTGAGCCTCTAGACCCCTATATATCCTCCGGGAGAGGGAGGAGAGTGTGGTCAACAGTCCGCTTCAAACCGCTTGAAAATCGGACACTCAGAGGCTGAGTTACCTCTTTGTAGAACTTTTTTTATTTTTCGTTCTGAGCCTAAGTCCACTTTTTTAGGGTGCTCTCGATTTCGCGCCGTCACCCGGTGGCAAAACCTCTTTCTGTGATCCTCCAGGCCTTAGGGGGATTTTCAGAAGGTGTCCGAGAAAGGTGCATGGTCGTCGGACTGACCGTTTTCGGTCGGGAGGGTATTTTGTGGAGCCTCCACCACCACCCCCAACTTTTTCGTACCCATGGTTAACCAAAACCCTACCCATGGTTAACCAAAATGGACTTAGAAAAAATCCACAGTTTTCAGACCTCCAGAGGGGTAGGACCCTGCTCAAAGGTGTCCGAGAATACTGCACCTTCAGCGGACATGCCATGAGCCTCTAGACCCCTCTATATCCTCCAGGAGGACCAGGATTTGAGGAACATGTGTCCGAGAACAGTGCACCTTCAGCGAACTGGCCCTGAGCAGCTACACCCCTGGTTACATCCTCCACAGGCACCAGGATGTGACAGAATGTGTCCGAGAATAGGTCACCTTCAGCGGACATGCCTTGAGCCTCTAGACCTCTATATATCCTCCGGGAGAGGGAGGAGAGTGTGGTCAACAGTCCGCTTCAAACCGCTTGAAAATCGGAAACTCAGAGGCTGAGTTACCTTTTTTTGGAACTTTTTTTATTTTTCGTTCTGAGCCTAAGTCCACTTTTTTAGGGTGCTCTCGATTTCGCGCCGTCACCCGGTGGCAAAACCTCTTTCTGTGATACTCCAGGCCTTAGGGGGATTTTCAGAAGGTGTCCGAGAAAGGTGCATGGTCGTCGGACTGACCATTTTCGGTAGGGAGGGTATTTTGAGGAGCCTCCGCCACCACCCCCAACTTTTTCGTACCCATGGTTAACCAAAACCCTACCCATGGTTAACCAAAATGGACTTAGAAAAAAATCCACAGTTTTCAGACCTCCAGAGGGGTAGGACCCTGCTCAAAGGTGTCCGAGAATACTAAACCTTCAGCGGACATACCATGAGCCTCTAGACCCCTCTATATCCTCCAGGAGGACCAGGATTTGAGGAACATGTGTCCGAAAACAGTGCACCTTCAGCGAACTGGCCCTGAGCAGCTACACCCCTGGTTACATCCTCCACAGGCACCAGGATGTGACAGAATGTGTCCGAGAATAGGTCACCTTCAGCGGACATGCCTTGAGCCTCTAGACCTCTATATATCCTCCGGGAGAGGGAGGAGAGTGTGGTCAACAGTCCGCTTCAAACCGCTTGAAAATCGGAAACTCAGAGGCTGAGTTACCTTTTTGTGGAACTTTTTTTATTTTTCGTTCTGAGCCTAAGTCCACTTTTTTAGGGTGCTCTCGATTTCGCGCCGTCACCCGGTGGCAAAACCTCTTTCTGTGATACTCCAGGCCTTAGGGGGATTTTCAGAAGGTGTCCGAGAAAGGTGCATGGTCGTCGGACTGACCATTTTCGGTAGGGAGGGTATTTTGAGGAGCCTCCGCCACCACCCCCAACTTTTTCGTACCCATGGTTAACCAAAACCCTACCCATGGTTAACCAAAATGGACTTAGAAAAAAATCCACAGTTTTCAGACCTCCAGAGGGGTAGGACCCTGCTCAAAGGTGTCCGAGAATACTAAACCTTCAGCGGACATACCATGAGCCTCTAGACCCCTCTATATCCTCCAGGAGGACCAGGATTTGAGGAACATGTGTCCGAGAACAGTGCACCTTCAGCGGACTGGCCCTGAGCAGCTACACCCCTGGTTATATCCTCCACAGGCACCAGGATGTGACAGAATGTGTCCGAGAATAGGTCACCTTCAGCGGACATGCCTTGAGCCTCTAGACCTCTATATATCCTCCGGGAGAGGGAGGAGAGTGTGGTCAACAGTCCGCTTCAAACCGCTTGAAAATCGGACACTCAGAGGCTGAGTTACCTCTTTGTGGAACTGTTTTGATTTTTCGTTCTGAGCCTAAGTCCACTTTTTTAGGGTGCTCTCGATTTCGCGCCGTCACCCGGTGGCAAAACCTCTTTCTGTGATCCTCCAGGCCTTAGGGGGATTTTCAGAAGTAGTCCGAGAAAGGTGCATGGTCGTCGGACTGACCGTTTTCGGTCGGGAGGGTATTTTGTGGAGCCTCCGCCACCACCCCCAACTTTTTCGTACCCATGGTTAACCAAAACCCTACCCATGGTTAACCAAAATGGACTTAGAAAAAATCCACAGTTTTCAGACCTCCAGAGGGGTAGGACCCTGCTCAAAGGTGTCCGAGAATACTGCACCTTCAGCGGACATGCCATGAGCCTCTAGACCCCTCTATATCCTCCAGGAGGACCAGGATTTGAGGAACATGTGTCCGAGAACAGTGCACCTTCAGCGAACTGGCCCTGAGCAGCTACACCCCTGGTTACATCCTCCACAGGCACCAGGATGTGACAGAATGTGTCCGAGAATAGGTCATGCCTTGAGCCTCTAGACCTCTATATATCCTCCGGGAGAGGGAGGAGAGTGTGGTCAACAGTCCGCTTCAAACCGCTTGAAAATCGGACACTCAGAGGCTGAGTTACCTCTTTGTGGAACTTTTTTTATTTTTCGTTCTGAGCCTAAGTCCACTTTTTTAGGGTGCTCTCGATTTCGCGCCGTCACCCGGTGGCAAAACCTCTTTCTGTGATCCTCCAGGCCTTAGGGGGATTTTCAGAAGGTGTCCGAGAAAGGTGCATGGTCGTCGGACTGACCGTTTTCGGTCGGGAGGGTATTTTGTGGAGCCTCCGCCACCACCCCCAACTTTTTCGTACCCATGGTTAACCAAAACCCTACCCATGGTTAACCAAAATGGACTTAGAAAAAATCCACAGTTTTCAGACCTCCAGAGGGGTAGGACCCTGCTCAAAGGTGTCCGAGAATACTGCACCTTCAGCGGACATGCCATGAGCCTCTAGACCCCTCTATATCCTCCAGGAGGACCAGGATTTGAGGAACATGTGTCCGAGAACAGTGCACCTTCAGCGAACTGGCCCTGAGCAGCTACACCCCTGGTTACATCCTCCACAGGCACCAGGATGTGACAGAATGTGTCCGAGAATAGGTCATGCCTTGAGCCTCTAGACCTCTATATATCCTCCGGGAGAGGGAGGAGAGTGTGGTCAACAGTCCGCTTCAAACCGCTTGAAAATCGGACACTCAGAGGCTGAGTTACCTCTTTGTGGAACTTTTTTTATTTTTCGTTCTGAGCCTAAGTCCACTTTTTTAGGGTGCTCTCGATTTCGCGCCGTCACCCGGTGGCAAAACCTCTTTCTGTGATCCTCCAGGCCTTAGGGGGATTTTCAGAAGGTGTCCGAGAATGGTGCATGGTCGTCGGACTGACCGTTTTCGGTCGGGAGGGTATTTTGTGGAGCCTCCGCCATCACCCCCAACTTTTTCGTACCCATGGTTAACCAAAACCCTACCCATGGTTAACCAAAATGGACTTAGAAAAAATCCACAGTTTTCAGACCTCCAGAGGGGTAGGACCCTGCTCAAAGGTGTCCGAGAATACTGCACCTTCAGCGGACATGCCATGAGCCTCTAGACCCCTCTATATCCTCCAGGAGGACCAGGATTTGAGGAACATGTGTCCGAGAACAGTGCACCTTCAGCTGACTGGCCCTGAGCAGCTACACCCCTGGTTACATCCTCCACAGGCACCAGGATGTGACAGAATGTGTCCGAGAATAGGTCACCTTCAGCGGACATTCCTTGAGCCTCTAGACCCCTATATATCCTCCGGGAGAGGGAGGAGAGTGTGGTCAACAGTCCGCTTCAAACCGCTTGAAAATCGGACACTCAGAGGCTGAGTTACCTCTTTGTAGAACTTTTTTTATTTTTCGTTCTGAGCCTAAGTCCACTTTTTTAGGGTGCTCTCGATTTCGCGCCGTCACCCGGTGGCAAAACCTCTTTCTGTGATCCTCCAGGCCTTAGGGGGATTTTCAGAAGGTGTCCGAGAAAGGTGCATGGTCGTCGGACTGACCGTTTTCGGTCGGGAGGGTATTTTGTGGAGCCTCCACCACCACCCCCAACTTTTTCGTACCCATGGTTAACCAAAACCCTACCCATGGTTAACCAAAATGGACTTAGAAAAAATCCACAGTTTTCAGACCTCCAGAGGGGTAGGACCCTGCTCAAAGGTGTCCGAGAATACTGCACCTTCAGCGGACATGCCATGAGCCTCTAGACCCCTCTATATCCTCCAGGAGGACCAGGATTTGAGGAACATGTGTCCGAGAACAGTGCACCTTCAGCGAACTGGCCCTGAGCAGCTACACCCCTGGTTACATCCTCCACAGGCACCAGGATGTGACAGAATGTGTCCGAGAATAGGTCATGCCTTGAGCCTCTAGACCTCTATATATCCTCCGGGAGAGGGAGGAGAGTGTGGTCAACAGTCCGCTTCAAACCGCTTGAAAATCGGACACTCAGAGGCTGAGTTACCTCTTTGTGGAACTTTTTTTATTTTTCGTTCTGAGCCTAAGTCCACTTTTTTAGGGTGCTCTCGATTTCGCGCCGTCACCCGGTGGCAAAACCTCTTTCTGTGATCCTCCAGGCCTTAGGGGGATTTTCAGAAGGTGTGCGAGAATGGTGCTTGGTCGTCGGACTGACCGTTTTCGGTCGGGAGGGTATTTTGTGGAGCCTCCGCCACCACCCCCAACTTTTTCGTACCCATGGTTAACCAAAACCCTAGCCATGGTTAACCAAAATGGACTTAGAAAAAATCCACAGTTTTCAGACCTCCAGAGGGGTAGGACCCTGCTCAAAGGTGTCCGAGAATACTGCACCTTCAGCGGACATGCCATGAGCCTCTAGACCCCTCTATATCCTCCAGGAGGACCAGGATTTGAGGAACATGTGTCCGAGAACAGTGCACCTTCAGCTGACTGGCCCTGAGCAGCTACACCCCTGGTTACATCCTCCACAGGCACCAGGATGTGACAGAATGTGTCCGAGAATAGGTCACCTTCAGCGGACATTCCTTGAGCCTCTAGACCCCTATATATCCTCCGGGAGAGGGAGGAGAGTGTGGTCAACAGTCCGCTTCAAACCGCTTGAAAATCGGACACTCAGAGGCTGAGTTACCTCTTTGTAGAACTTTTTTTATTTTTCGTTCTGAGCCTAAGTCCACTTTTTTAGGGTGCTCTCGATTTCGCGCCGTCACCCGGTGGCAAAACCTCTTTCTGTGATCCTCCAGGCCTTAGGGGGATTTTCAGAAGGTGTCCGAGAAAGGTGCATGGTCGTCGGACTGACCGTTTTCGGTCGGGAGGGTATTTTGTGGAGCCTCCACCACCACCCCCAACTTTTTCGTACCCATGGTTAACCAAAACCCTACCCATGGTTAACCAAAATGGACTTAGAAAAAATCCACAGTTTTCAGACCTCCAGAGGGGTAGGACCCTGCTCAAAGGTGTCCGAGAATACTGCACCTTCAGCGGACATGCCATGAGCCTCTAGACCCCTCTATATCCTCCAGGAGGACCAGGATTTGAGGAACATGTGTCCGAGAACAGTGCACCTTCAGCGAACTGGCCCTGAGCAGCTACACCCCTGGTTACATCCTCCACAGGCACCAGGATGTGACAGAATGTGTCCGAGAATAGGTCACCTTCAGCGGACATGCCTTGAGCCTCTAGACCTCTATATATCCTCCGGGAGAGGGAGGAGAGTGTGGTCAACAGTCCGCTTCAAACCGCTTGAAAATCGGAAACTCAGATGCTGAGTTACCTTTTTGTGGAACTTTTTTTATTTTTCGTTCTGAGCCTAAGTCCACTTTTTTAGGGTGCTCTCGATTTCGCGCCGTCACCCGGTGGCAAAACCTCTTTCTGTGATACTCCAGGCCTTAGGGGGATTTTCAGAAGGTGTCCGAGAAAGGTGCATGGTCGTCGGACTGACCATTTTCGGTAGGGAGGGTATTTTGAGGAGCCTCCGCCACCACCCCCAACTTTTTCGTACCCATGGTTAACCAAAACCCTACCCATGGTTAACCAAAATGGACTTAGAAAAAAATCCACAGTTTTCAGACCTCCAGAGGGGTAGGACCCTGCTCAAAGGTGTCCGAGAATACTAAACCTTCAGCGGACATACCATGAGCCTCTAGACCCCTCTATATCCTCCAGGAGGACCAGGATTTGAGGAACATGTGTCCGAGAACAGTGCACCTTCAGCGGACTGGCCCTGAGCAGCTACACCCCTGGTTACATCCTCCACAGGCACCAGGATGTGACAGAATGTGTCCGAGAATAGGTCACCTTCAGCGGACATGCCTTGAGCCTCTAGACCTCTATATATCCTCCGGGAGAGGGAGGAGAGTGTGGTCAACAGTCCGCTTCAAACCGCTTGAAAATCGGACACTCAGAGGCTGAGTTACCTCTTTGTGGAACTGTTTTGATTTTTCGTTCTGAGCCTAAGTCCACTTTTTTAGGGTGCTCTCGATTTCGCGCCGTCACCCGGTGGCAAAACCTCTTTCTGTGATCCTCCAGGCCTTAGGGGGATTTTCAGAAGTAGTCCGAGAAAGGTGCATGGTCGTCGGACTGACCGTTTTCGGTCGGGAGGGTATTTTGTGGAGCCTCCGCCACCACCCCCAACTTTTTCGTACCCATGGTTAACCAAAACCCTACCCATGGTTAACCAAAATGGACTTAGAAAAAATCCACAGTTTTCAGACCTCCAGAGGGGTAGGACCCTGCTCAAAGGTGTCCGAGAATACTGCACCTTCAGCGGACATGCCATGAGCCTCTAGACCCCTCTATATCCTCCAGGAGGACCAGGATTTGAGGAACATGTGTCCGAGAACAGTGCACCTTCAGCGAACTGGCCCTGAGCAGCTACACCCCTGGTTACATCCTCCACAGGCACCAGGATGTGACAGAATGTGTCCGAGAATAGGTCATGCCTTGAGCCTCTAGACCTCTATATATCCTCCGGGAGAGGGAGGAGAGTGTGGTCAACAGTCCGCTTCAAACCGCTTGAAAATCGGACACTCAGAGGCTGAGTTACCTCTTTGTGGAACTTTTTTTATTTTTCGTTCTGAGCCTAAGTCCACTTTTTTAGGGTGCTCTCGATTTCGCGCCGTCACCCGGTGGCAAAACCTCTTTCTGTGATCCTCCAGGCCTTAGGGGGATTTTCAGAAGGTGTCCGAGAATGGTGCATGGTCGTCGGACTGACCGTTTTCGGTCGGGAGGGTATTTTGTGGAGCCTCCGCCATCACCCCCAACTTTTTCGTACCCATGGTTAACCAAAACCCTACCCATGGTTAACCAAAATGGACTTAGAAAAAATCCACAGTTTTCAGACCTCCAGAGGGGTAGGACCCTGCTCAAAGGTGTCCGAGAATACTGCACCTTCAGCGGACATGCCATGAGCCTCTAGACCCCTCTATATCCTCCAGGAGGACCAGGATTTGAGGAACATGTGTCCGAGAACAGTGCACCTTCAGCTGACTGGCCCTGAGCAGCTACACCCCTGGTTACATCCTCCACAGGCACCAGGATGTGACAGAATGTGTCCGAGAATAGGTCACCTTCAGCGGACATTCCTTGAGCCTCTAGACTCCTATATATCCTCCGGGAGAGGGAGGAGAGTGTGGTCAACAGTCCGCTTCAAACCGCTTGAATATCGGACACTCAGAGGCTGAGTTACCTCTTTGTAGAACTTTTTTTATTTTTCGTTCTGAGCCTAAGTCCACTTTTTTAGGGTGCTCTCGATTTCGCGCCGTCACCCGGTGGCAAAACCTCTTTCTGTGATCCTCCAGGCCTTAGGGGGATTTTCAGAAGGTGTCCGAGAAAGGTGCATGGTCGTCGGACTGACCGTTTTCGGTCGGGAGGGTATTTTGTGGAGCCTCCACCACCACCCCCAACTTTTTCGTACCCATGGTTAACCAAAACCCTACCCATGGTTAACCAAAATGGACTTAGAAAAAATCCACAGTTTTCAGACCTCCAGAGGGGTAGGACCCTGCTCAAAGGTGTCCGAGAATACTGCACCTTCAGCGGACATGCCATGAGCCTCTAGACCCCTCTATATCCTCCAGGAGGACCAGGATTTGAGGAACATGTGTCCGAGAACAGTGCACCTTCAGCGAACTGGCCCTGAGCAGCTACACCCCTGGTTACATCCTCCACAGGCACCAGGATGTGACAGAATGTGTCCGAGAATAGGTCATGCCTTGAGCCTCTAGACCTCTATATATCCTCCGGGAGAGGGAGGAGAGTGTGGTCAACAGTCCGCTTCAAACCGCTTGAAAATCGGACACTCAGAGGCTGAGTTACCTCTTTGTGGAACTTTTTTTATTTTTCGTTCTGAGCCTAAGTCCACTTTTTTAGGGTGCTCTCGATTTCGCGCCGTCACCCGGTGGCAAAACCTCTTTCTGTGATCCTCCAGGCCTTAGGGGGATTTTCAGAAGGTGTCCGAGAATGGTGCATGGTCGTCGGACTGACCGTTTTCGGTCGGGAGGGTATTTTGTGGAGCCTCCGCCACCACCCCCAACTTTTTCGTACCCATGGTTAACCAAAACCCTAGCCATGGTTAACCAAAATGGACTTAGAAAAAATCCACAGTTTTCAGACCTCCAGAGGGGTAGGACCCTGCTCAAAGGTGTCCGAGAATACTGCACCTTTAGCGGACATGCCATGAGCCTCTAGACCCCTCTATATCCTCCAGGAGGACCAGGATTTGAGGAACATGTGTCCGAAAACAGTGCACCTTCAGCGAACTGGCCCTGAGCAGCTACACCCCTGGTTACATCCTCCACAGGCACCAGGATGTGACAGAATGTGTCCGAGAATAGGTCACCTTCAGCGGACATGCCTTGAGCCTCTAGACCTCTATATATCCTCCGGGAGAGGGAGGAGAGTGTGGTCAACAGTCCGCTTCAAACCGCTTGAAAATCGGAAACTCAGAGGCTGAGTTACCTTTTTTTGGAACTTTTTTTATTTTTCGTTCTGAGCCTAAGTCCACTTTTTTAGGGTGCTCTCGATTTCGCGCCGTCACCCGGTGGCAAAACCTCTTTCTGTGATACTCCAGGCCTTAGGGGGATTTTCAGAAGGTGTCCGAGAAAGGTGCATGGTCGTCGGACTGACCATTTTCGGTAGGGAGGGTATTTTGAGGAGCCTCCGCCACCACCCCCAACTTTTTCGTACCCATGGTTAACCAAAACCCTACCCATGGTTAACCAAAATGGACTTAGAAAAAAATCCACAGTTTTCAGACCTCCAGAGGGGTAGGACCCTGCTCAAAGGTGTCCGAGAATACTAAACCTTCAGCGGACATACCATGAGCCTCTAGACCCCTCTATATCCTCCAGGAGGACCAGGATTTGAGGAACATGTGTCCGAAAACAGTGCACCTTCAGCGAACTGGCCCTGAGCAGCTACACCCCTGGTTACATCCTCCACAGGCACCAGGATGTGACAGAATGTGTCCGAGAATAGGTCACCTTCAGCGGACATGCCTTGAGCCTCTAGACCTCTATATATCCTCCGGGAGAGGGAGGAGAGTGTGGTCAACAGTCCGCTTCAAACCGCTTGAAAATCGGAAACTCAGAGGCTGAGTTACCTTTTTTTGGAACTTTTTTTATTTTTCGTTCTGAGCCTAAGTCCACTTTTTTAGGGTGCTCTCGATTTCGCGCCGTCACCCGGTGGCAAAACCTCTTTCTGTGATCCTCCAGGCCTTAGGGGGATTTTCAGAAGTAGTCCGAGAAAGGTGCATGGTCGTCGGACTGACCGTTTTCGGTCGGGAGGGTATTTTGTGGAGCCTCCGCCACCACCCCCAACTTTTTCGTACCCATGGTTAACCAAAACCCTACCCATGGTTAACCAAAATGGACTTAGAAAAAATCCACAGTTTTCAGACCTCCAGAGGGGTAGGACCCTGCTCAAAGGTGTCCGAGAATACTGCACCTTCAGCGGACATGCCATGAGCCTCTAGACCCCTCTATATCCTCCAGGAGGACCAGGATTTGAGGAACATGTGTCCGAGAACAGTGCACCTTCAGCGAACTGGCCCTGAGCAGCTACACCCCTGGTTACATCCTCCACAGGCACCAGGATGTGACAGAATGTGTCCGAGAATAGGTCATGCCTTGAGCCTCTAGACCTCTATATATCCTCCGGGAGAGGGAGGAGAGTGTGGTCAACAGTCCGCTTCAAACCGCTTGAAAATCGGACACTCAGAGGCTGAGTTACCTCTTTGTGGAACTTTTTTTATTTTTCGTTCTGAGCCTAAGTCCACTTTTTTAGGGTGCTCTCGATTTCGCGCCGTCACCCGGTGGCAAAACCTCTTTCTGTGATCCTCCAGGCCTTAGGGGGATTTTCAGAAGGTGTCCGAGAATGGTGCATGGTCGTCGGACTGACCGTTTTCGGTCGGGAGGGTATTTTGTGGAGCCTCCGCCATCACCCCCAACTTTTTCGTACCCATGGTTAACCAAAACCCTACCCATGGTTAACCAAAATGGACTTAGAAAAAATCCACAGTTTTCAGACCTCCAGAGGGGTAGGACCCTGCTCAAAGGTGTCCGAGAATACTGCACCTTCAGCGGACATGCCATGAGCCTCTAGACCCCTCTATATCCTCCAGGAGGACCAGGATTTGAGGAACATGTGTCCGAGAACAGTGCACCTTCAGCTGACTGGCCCTGAGCAGCTACACCCCTGGTTACATCCTCCACAGGCACCAGGATGTGACAGAATGTGTCCGAGAATAGGTCACCTTCAGCGGACATTCCTTGAGCCTCTAGACCCCTATATATCCTCCGGGAGAGGGAGGAGAGTGTGGTCAACAGTCCGCTTCAAACCGCTTGAAAATCGGACACTCAGAGGCTGAGTTACCTCTTTGTAGAACTTTTTTTATTTTTCGTTCTGAGCCTAAGTCCACTTTTTTAGGGTGCTCTCGATTTCGCGCCGTCACCCGGTGGCAAAACCTCTTTCTGTGATCCTCCAGGCCTTAGGGGGATTTTCAGAAGGTGTCCGAGAAAGGTGCATGGTCGTCGGACTGACCGTTTTCGGTCGGGAGGGTATTTTGTGGAGCCTCCGCCACCACCCCCAACTTTTTCGTACCCATGGTTAACCAAAACCCTACCCATGGTTAACCAAAATGGACTTAGAAAAAATCCACAGTTTTCAGACCTCCAGAGGGGTAGGACCCTGCTCAAAGGTGTCCGAGAATACTGCACCTTCAGCGGACATACCATGAGCCTCTAGACCCCTCTATATCCTCCAGGAGGACCAGGATTTGAGGAACATGTGTCCGAGAACAGTGCACCTTCAGCGAACTGGCCCTGAGCAGCTACACCCCTGGTTACATCCTCCACAGGCACCAGGATGTGACAGAATGTGTCCGAGAATAGGTCATGCCTTGAGCCTCTAGACCTCTATATATCCTCCGGGAGAGGGAGGAGAGTGTGGTCAACAGTCCGCTTCAAACCGCTTGAAAATCGGACACTCAGAGGCTGAGTTACCTCTTTGTGGAACTTTTTTTATTTTTCGTTCTGAGCCTAAGTCCACTTTTTTAGGGTGCTCTCGATTTCGCGCCGTCACCCGGTGGCAAAACCTCTTTCTGTGATCCTCCAGGCCTTAGGGGGATTTTCAGAAGGTGTCCGAGAATGGTGCATGGTCGTCGGACTGACCGTTTTCGGTCGGGAGGGTATTTTGTGGAGCCTCCGCCATCACCCCCAACTTTTTCGTACCCATGGTTAACCAAAACCCTACCCATGGTTAACCAAAATGGACTTAGAAAAAATCCACAGTTTTCAGACCTCCAGAGGGGTAGGACCCTGCTCAAAGGTGTCCGAGAATACTGCACCTTCAGCGGACATACCATGAGCCTCTAGACCCCTCTATATCCTCCAGGAGGACCAGGATTTGAGGAACATGTGTCCGAGAACAGTGCACCTTCAGCGAACTGGCCCTGAGCAGCTACACCCCTGGTTACATCCTCCACAGGCACCAGGATGTGACAGAATGTGTCCGAGAATAGGTCATGCCTTGAGCCTCTAGACCTCTATATATCCTCCGGGAGAGGGAGGAGAGTGTGGTCAACAGTCCGCTTCAAACCGCTTGAAAATCGGACACTCAGAGGCTGAGTTACCTCTTTGTGGAACTTTTTTTATTTTTCGTTCTGAGCCTAAGTCCACTTTTTTAGGGTGCTCTCGATTTCGCGCCGTCACCCGGTGGCAAAACCTCTTTCTGTGATCCTCCAGGCCTTAGGGGGATTTTCAGAAGGTGTCCGAGAATGGTGCATGGTCGTCGGACTGACCGTTTTCGGTCGGGAGGGTATTTTGTGGAGCCTCCGCCATCACCCCCAACTTTTTCGTACCCATGGTTAACCAAAACCCTACCCATGGTTAACCAAAATGGACTTAGAAAAAATCCACAGTTTTCAGACCTCCAGAGGGGTAGGACCCTGCTCAAAGGTGTCCGAGAATACTGCACCTTCAGCGGACATGCCATGAGCCTCTAGACCCCTCTATATCCTCCAGGAGGACCAGGATTTGAGGAACATGTGTCCGAGAACAGTGCACCTTCAGCGGACTGGCCCTGAGCAGCTACACCCCTGGTTACATCCTCCACAGGCACCAGGATGTGACAGAATGTGTCCGAGAATAGGTCACCTTCAGCGGACATGCCTTGAGCCTCTAGACCCCTATATATCCTCCGGGAGAGGGAGGAGAGTGTGGTCAACAGTCCGCTTCAAACCGCTTGAAAATCGGACACTCAGAGGCTGAGTTACCTCTGTAGAACTTTTTTTATTTTTCGTTCTGAGCCTAAGTCCACTTTTTTAGGGTGCTCTCGATTTCGCGCCGTCACCCGGTGGCAAAACCTCTTTCTGTGATCCTCCAGGCCTTAGGGGGATTTTCAGAAGGTGTCCGAGAAAGGTGCATGGTCGTCGGACTGACCGTTTTCGGTCGGGAGGGTATTTTGTGGAGCCTCCGCCACCACCCCCAACTTTTTCGTACCCATGGTTAACCAAAACCCTACCCATGGTTAACCAAAATGGACTTAGAAAAAATCCACAGTTTTCAGACCTCCAGAGGGGTAGGACCCTGCTCAAAGGTGTCCGAGAATACTGCACCTTCAGCGGACATGCCATGAGCCTCTAGACCCCTCTATATCCTCCAGGAGGACCAGGATTTGAGGAACATGTGTCCGAGAACAGTGCACCTTCAGCGAACTGGCCCTGAGCAGCTACACCCCTGGTTAACCAAAATGGACTTAGAAAACACTGGAGGCCTACAGACACACACACCTCCCCAGACAGGCCTAAGAAGCCTCCTGTCTATTAAAGGTCCCCAAAGGTCAGAGAGACACACAGAGAGCTCCAAACACTGCCCAGTGTGTCGGGTTCACTTACTGGGAGGCTTACAGACACACACACCTCCCCAGACAGGCCTAAGAAGCCTGCTGTCTATTAAAGGTCCCCAAAGGTCAGAGAGACACACAGAGAGCTCCCAGCACTGCCCAGTGTGTTGTGTTCACTTACTGGGAGGCCTACAGACACACACACCTCCCCAGACAGGCCTAAGAAGCCTGCTGTCTATTAAAGGTCCCCAAAGGTCAGAGAGACACACAGAGAGCTCCAAACACTGCCCAGTGTGTTGGGTTCACTTACTGGGAGGCCTACAGACACACACACCTCCCCAGACAGGCCTAATTAGCCTGCTGTCTATTAAAGGTCCCCAGAGGTCAGAGAGACACACAGAGAGCTCCAAAAACTGCCCTGTGTACTGTATTAAGTCACAGCAATCCCCAATGGCTCACACTTGTCTCCCTTTAGGCCCAAAAATTCTGCCTGCTATTAAAGCTCTCTGAGGGTCCCACAGACACACACAGAGCTCCCAGCACTGCCCAGCACTAACCCTAACCCCCAGTACTGCCCTCAGCCCCAGCCCACTGCCCCCAAACACAGTGAGCTTCATGAGGCTCCCACAGACACACACAGAGCTCCCAGCACTGCTGGACGTCTAACTGAGGTCGCCATTGAATTCTAGATAGCTCGCTCCGTTTCTCACTTGCCGCCACAGCCTTCAGAGGATCAGTCATCAGCCCAAGTTCGCCTCATGAAAACCGGAGATTCATACCGATCTGCCACGCCCCACAGTGTGGTGTGTTTGTTTAGTGTGTAGCGCAGTTGCACTACGGGGTGTTGAGCTGCTTATTATGTGTAGGTTTTTAAGGATGCAATGTGCATCTTGGTCCGGTGCTTCCGCCCTGTATAGCTTTTCCTTTATAGAGTCGAGCCTTTCTTTCATAAAGCTCTCTGAGGGTCCCACAGACACACACAGAGCTCCCAGCACTGCCCAGCACTAACCCTAACCCCCAGTACTGCCCTCAGCCCCAGCCCACTGCCCCCAAACACAGTGAGCTTCATGAGGCTCCCTTAGACACACACAGAGCTCCCAGCACTGCTGGACGTCTAACTGAGGTCGCCATTGAATTCTAGATAGCTCGCTCCGTTTCTCACTTGCCGCCACAGCCTTCAGACGATCAGTCATCAGCACAAGTTCGCCTCATGAAAACCGGAGATTCATACCGATCTGCCACGCCCCACTGTGTGGTGTGTTTGTTTAGTGTGTAGCGCAGTTGACTGTGTGGTGTGTTTGTTTAGTGTGTAGCGCAGTTGCACTACGGGGTGTTGAGCTGCTTATTATGTGTAGGTTTTAAAGGATATAATGTGCATCGTGGTCCGGTGCTTCCGCCCTGTATAGCTTTTCCTTTATAGAGTCGAGCCTTTCTTTCATACCGGGGAGTCATTCACAACTTAGGACAGAGTTGCTTCAGGTGGGATTTGAACCTGCAATTCTCAGATGGTTTTCTGGAATCTTACCCTTTGCGGGTTTCGAACCTGTGCTCATCAAGTCTGTGGTGCCTCGCCCTACCCACTAAGCCACCGTGCTGGTACAGAATTCCGCCTGTCAGTGCGCCCAAATCACCGATTCCTCACCCCATATTTTCCCAGGCTCTTTCTCTTTCAATCTTTCTCTCTCTCAGAGTTGCTTCATGTGGGGTTCGATCCTACGATTTTCAGGTGGTTTCGTCGAAACTAACACCTTTAATGGGTGGTTTCACCGAGACTTGCCCTTCGCGAGGTTCGAACCTGTGCTTCTCAGGTACCTCAGCCACTAATATGCCTCTCCCCACTCATCCGGGGCAAATTCTCGCTAGAGAAGGGTTCGGCGCGGTGACAGAGAGCTCCGTAGAGCCCTCGGCGTCCCCGGCCTGGAGGCTGACCGCGGTGGCGGGGAGGTGGGACCTGTGAGACAGGGTGCCTCCCCTGGCGGGTCACGGTTTCCAATCGGTCAGAAGGTTTAGGAGAGGAGAGGGAGGAGAGTGTGGTCAACAGTCCGCTTCAAACCGCTTGAAAATCGGACACTCAGAGGCTGAGTTACCTCTCGTGGAACTTTTTTTATTTTTCGTTCTGAGCCTAAGTACACTTTTTTAGGGTGCTCTCGATTTCGCGCCGTCACCCGGTGGCAAAACCTCTTTCTGTGATCCTCCAGGCCTTAGGGGGATTTTCAGAAGGTGTCCGAGAAAGGTGCATGGTCGTCGGACTGACCGTTTTCGGTCGGGAGGGTATTTTGTGGAGCCTCCGCCACCACCCCCAACTTTTTCGTACCCATGGTTAACCAAAACCCTACCCATGGTTAACCAAAATGGACTTAGAAAAAATCCACAGTTTTCAGACCTCCAGAGGGGTAGGACCCTGCTCAAAGGTGTCCGAGAATACTGCACCTTCAGCGGACATGCCATGAGCCTCTAGACCCCTCTATATCCTCCAGGAGGACCAGGATTTGAGGAACATGTGTCCGAGAACAGTGCACCTTCAGCGGACTGGCCCTAAGCAGCTAAACCCCTGGTTACATCCTCCACAGGCACCAGGATGTGACAGAATGTGTCCGAGAATAGGTCACCTTCAGCGGACATGCCTTGAGCCTCTAGACCCCTATATATCCTCCGGGAGAGGGAGGAGAGTGTGGTCAACAGTCCGCTTCAAACCGCTTGAAAATCGGACACTCAGAGGCTGAGTTACCTCTCGTGGAACTTTTTTTATTTTTCGTTCTGAGCCTAAGTCCACTTTTTTAGGGTGCTCTCGATTTCGCGCCGTCACCCGGTGGCAAAACCTCTTTCTGTGATCCTCCAGGCCTTAGGGGGATTTTCAGAAGGTGTCCGAGAAAGGTGCATGGTTGTCGGACTGACCGTTTTCGGTCGGGAGGGTATTTTGTGGAGCCTCCGCCACCACCCCCAACTTTTTCGTACCCATGGTTAACCAAAACCCTACCCATGGTTAACCAAAATGGACTTAGAAAAAATCCACAGTTTTCAGACCTCCAGAGGGGTAGGACCCTGCTCAAAGGTGTCCGAGAATACTGCACCTTCAGCGGACATGCCATGAGCCTCTAGACCCCTCTATATCCTCCAGGAGGACCAGGATTTGAGGAACATGTGTCCGAGAACAGTGCACCTTCAGCGGACTGGCCCTGAGCAGCTACACCCCTGGTTACATCCTCCACAGGCACCAGGATGTGACAGAATGTGTCCGAGAATAGGTCACCTTCAGCGGACATGCCTTGAGCCTCTAGACCCCTATATATCCTCCGGGAGAGGGAGGAGAGTGTGGTCAACAGTCCGCTTCAAACCGCTTGAAAATCGGACACTCAGAGGCTGAGTTACCTCTTTGTGGAACTTTTTTTATTTTTCGTTCTGAGCCTAAGTCCACTTTTTTAGGGTGCTCTCGATTTCGCGCCGTCACCCGGTGGCAAAACCTCTTTCTGTGATCCTCCAGGCCTTAGGGGGATTTTCAGAAGGTGTCCGAGAAAGGTGCATGGTCGTCGGACTGACCGTTTTCGGTAGGGAGGGTATTTTGAGGAGCCTCCGCCACCACCCCCAACTTTTTCGTACCCATGGTTAACCAAAACCCTACCCATGGTTAACCAAAATGGACTTAGAAAAAATCCACAGTTTTCAGACCTCCAGAGGGGTAGGACCCTGCTCAAAGGTGTCCGAGAATACTGCACCTTCAGCGGACATGCCATGAGCCTCTAGACCCCTCTATATCCTCCAGGAGGACCAGGATTTGAGGAACATGTGTCCGAGAACAGTGCACCTTCAGCGAACTGGCCCTGAGCAGCTACACCCCTGGTTAACCAAAATGGACTTAGAAAACACTGGAGGCCTACAGACACACACACCTCCCCAGACAGGCCTAAGAAGCCTGCTGTCTATTAAAGGTCCCCAAAGGTCAGAGAGACACCCAGAGAGCTCCCAGCACTGCCTAGTGTGTTGTGTTCACTTCCTGGGAGGCCTACAGACACACACACCTCCCCAGACAGGCCTAAGAAGCCTGCTGTCTATTAAAGGTCCCCAAAGGTCAGAGAGACACCCAGAGAGCTCCAAACACTGCCCAGTGTGTTGGGTTCACTTACTGGGAGGCCTACAGACACACACACCTCCCTAGACAGGCCTAAGAAGCCTGCTGTCTATTAAAGGTCCCCAAAGGTCAGAGAGACACACAGAGAGCTCCAAACACTGCCCAGTGTGTTGGGTTCACTTACTGGGAGGCCTACAGACACACACACCTCCCCAGACAGGCCTAATTAGCCTGCTGTCTATTAAAGGTCCCCAGAGGTCAGAGAGACACACAGAGAACTCCAAACACTGCCCTGTGTACTGTATTAAGTCACAGCAAGCCCCAATGGCTCACACTTGTCTCCCTTTAGGCCCAAAAATTCTGCCTGCTATTAAAGCTCTCTGAGGGTCCCACAGACACACAGAGAGCTCCCAGCACTGCCCAGCACTAACCCTAACCCCCAGTACTGCCCTCAGCCCCAGCCCACTGCCCCCAAACACAGTGAGCTTCATGAGGCTCCCACAGACACACACAGAGCTCCCAGCACTGCTGGACGTCTAACTGAGGTCGCCATTGAATTCTAGATAGCTCGCTCCGTTTCTCACTTGCCGCCACAGCCTTCAGACGATCAGTCATCAGCACAAGTTTGCCTCATGAAAACCGGAGATTCATACCGATCTGCCACGCCCCACTGTGTGGTGTGTTTGTTTAGTGTGTCGCGCAGTTGACTGTGTGGTGTGTTTGTTTAGTGTGTAGCGCAGTTGCACTACGGGGTGTTGAGCTGCTTATTATGTGTAGGTTTTTAAGGATATAATGTGCATCGTGGTCCGGTGCTTCCGCCCTGTATAGCTTTTCCTTCATAGAGTCGAGCCTTTCTTTCATACCGGGGAGTCATTCACAACTTAGGACAGAGTTGCTTCAGGTGGGATTTGAACCTGCAATTCTCAGATGGTTTTCTGGAATCTTACCCTTTGTGGGTTTCGAACCTGTGCTCATCAGGTCTGTGGTGCCGCGCCCTACCCACTAAGCCACCGTGCTGGTACAGAATTCCGCCTGTCAGTGCGACCAAATCACCGATTCCTCACCCCATATTTTCCCAGGCTCTTTCTCTTTCAATCTTTCTCTCTCTCAGAGTTGCTTCATGTGGGGTTCGATACTACGATTTTCAGGTGGTTTCGTCGAAACTAACACCTTTAATGGGTGGTTTCACCGAGACTTGCCCTTCGCGAGGTTCGAACCTGTGCTTCTCAGGTACCTCAGCCACTAATATGCCTCTCCCCACTCATCCGGGGCAAATTCTCGCTAGAGAAGGGTTCGGCGCGGTGACAGAGAGCTCCGTAGAGCCCTCGGCGTCCCCGGCCTGGAGGCTGACCGCGGTGGCGGGGAGGTGGGACCTGTGAGACAGGGTGCCTCCCCTGGCGGGTCAAGGTTTCCAATCGGTCAGAAGGTTATGGAGAGGAGAGGGAGGAGAGTGTGGTCAACAGTCCGCTTCAAACCGCTTGAAAATCGGACACTCAGAGACTGAGTTACCTCTCGTGGAACTTTTTTTATTTTTCGTTCTGAGCCTAAGTCCACTTTTTTAGGGTGCTCTCGATTTCGCGCCGTCACCCGGTGGCAAAACCTCTTTCTGTGATCCTCCAGGCCTTAGGGGGATTTTCAGAAGGTGTCCGAGAAAGGTGCATGGTCGTCGGACTGACCGTTTTTGGTCGGGAGGGTATTTTGTGGAGCCTCCGCCACCACCCCCAACTTTTTCATACCCATGGTTAACCAAAACCCTACCCATGGTTAACCAAAATGGACTTAGAAAAAATCCACAGTTTTCAGACCTCCAGAGGGGTAGGACCCTGCTCAAAGGTGTCTGAGAATACTGCACCTTCAGCGGACATGCCATGAGCCTCTAGACCCTTCTATATCCTCCAGGAGGACCAGGATTTGAGGAACATGTGTCCGAGAACAGTGCACCCTCAGCGGACTGGCCCTGAGCAGCTACACCCCTGGTTACATCCTCCACAGGCACCAGGATGTGACAGAATGTGTCCGAGAATAGGTCACCTTCAGCGGACATGCCTTGAGCCTCTAGACCCCTATATATCCTCCGGGAGAGGGAGGAGAGTGTGGTCAACAGTCCGCTTCAAACCGCTTGAAAATCGGACACTCAGAGGCTGAGTTACCTCTTTGTGGAACTTTTTTTATTTTTCGTTCTGAGCCTAAGTCCACTTTTTTAGGGTGCTCTCGATTTCGCGCCATCACCCGGTGGCAAAACCTCTTTCTGTGATCCTCCAGGCCTTAGGGGGATTTTCAGAAGGTGTCCGAGAAAGGTGCATGGTCGACGGACTGACCGTTTTCAGTCGGGAGGGTATTTTGTGGAGCCTCCGCCACCACCCCCAACTTTTTCGTACCCATGGTTAACCAAAACCCTACCCATGGTTAACCAAAATGGACTTAGAAAAAATCCACAGTTTTCAGACCTCCAGAGGGGTAGGACCCTGCTCAAAGGTGTCCGAGAATACTGCACCTTCAGCGGACATGCCATGAGCCTCTAGACCCCTCTATATCCTCCAGGAGGACCAGGATTTGAGGAACATGTGTCCGAGAACAGTGCACCCTCAGCGGACTGGCCCTGAGCAGCTACACCCCTGGTTACATCCTCCACAGGCACCAGGATGTGACAGAATGTGTCCGAGAATAGGTCACCTTCAGCGGACATGCCTTGAGCCTCTAGACCCCTATATATCCTCCGGTAGAGGGAGGAGAGTGTGGTCAACAGTCCGCTTCAAACCTCTTGAAAATCGGACACTCAGAGGCTGAGTTACCTCTTTGTGGAACTTTTTTTATTTTTCGTTCTGAGCCTAAGTCCACTTTTTTATGGTGCTCTCGATTTCGCACCGTCACCCGGTGGCAAAACCTCTTTCTGTGATCCTCCAGGCCTTAGGGGGATTTTCAGAAGGTGTCCGAGAAAGGTGCATGGTCGTCGGACTGACCGTTTTCGGTCGGGAGGGTATTTTATGGAGCCTCCGCCACCACCCCCAACTTTTTCATACCCATGGTTAACCAAAACCCTACCCATTGTTAACCAAAATGGACTTAGAAAAAATCCACAGTTTTCAGACCTCCAGAGGGGTAGGACCCTGCTCAAAGGTGTCCGAGAATACTGCACCTTCAGCGGACATGCCATGAGCCTCTAGACCCCTCTATATCCTCCAGGAGGACCAGGATTTGAGGAACATGTGTCCGAGAACAGTGCACCTTCAGCGAACTGGCCCTGAGCAGCTACACCCCTGGTTAACCAAAATGGACTTAGAAAACACTGGAGGCCTACAGACACACACACCTCCCCAGACAGGCCTAAGAAGCCTCCTGTCTATTAAAGGTCCCCAAAGGTCAGAGAGACACACAGAGAGCTCCAAACACTGCCCAGTGTGTTGGGTTCACTTACTGGGAGGCCTACAGACACACACACCTCCCCAGAAAGGCCTAAGAAGCCTGCTGTCTATTAAAGGTCCCCAAAGGTCAGAGAGACACACAGAGAGCTCCCAGCACTGCCTAGTGTGTTGTGTTCACTTACTGGGAGGCCTACAGACACACACACCTCCCCAGACAGGCCTAAGAAGCCTGCTGTCTATTAAAGGTCCCCAAAGGTCAGAGAGACACCCAGAGAGCTCCAAACACTGCCCAGTGTGTTGGGTTCACTTACTGGGAGGCCTACAGACACACACACCTCCCCAGACAGGCCTAAGAAGCCTGCTGTCTATTAAAGGTCCCCAAAGGTCAGAGAGACACACAGAGAGCTCCAAACACTGCCCAGTGTGTTGGGTTCACTTACTGGGAGGCCTACAGACACACACACCTCCCCAGACAGGCCTAATTAGCCTGCTGTCTATTAAAGGTCCCCAGAGGTCAGAGAGACACACAGAGAGCTCCAAACACTGCCCTGTGTACTGTATTAAGTCACAGCAAGCCCCAATGGCTCACACTTGTCTCCCTTTAGGCCCAAAAATTCTGCCTGCTATTAAAGCTCTCTGAGGGTCCCACAGACACACAGAGAGCTCCCAGCACTGCCCAGCACTAACCTTAACCCCCAGTACTGCCCTCAGCCCCAGCCCACTGCCCCCAAACACAGTGAGCTTCATGAGGCTCCCACAGACACACACAGAGCTCCCAGCACTGCTGGACGTCTAACTGAGGTCGCCATTGAATTCTAGATAGCTCGCTCCGTTTCTCACTTGCCGCCACAGCCTTCAGACGATCAGTCATCAGCACAAGTTCGCCTCATGAAAACCGGAGATTCATACCGATCTGCCACGCCCCACTGTGTGGTGTGTTTGTTTAGTGTGTAGCGCAGTTGACTGTGTGGTGTGTTTGTTTAGTGTGTAGCGCAGTTGCACTACGGGGTGTTGAGCTGCTTATTATGTGTAGGTTTTTAAGGATATAATGTGCATCGTGGTCCGGTGCTTCCGCCCTGTATAGCTTTTCCTTCATAGAGTCGAGCCTTTCTTTCATACCGGGGAGTCATTCACAACTTAGGACAGAGTTGCTTCAGGTGGGATTTGAACCTGCAATTCTCAGATGGTTTTCTGGAATCTTACCCTTTGTGGGTTTCGAACCTGTGCTCATCAGGTCTGTGGTGCCGCGCCCTACCCACTAAGCCACCGTGCTGGTAGCGTTCCGCCTGTCAGTGCGCCCAAATCACCGATTCCTCACCCCATATTTTCCCAGGCTCTTTCTCTTTCAATCTTTCTCTCTCTCAGAGTTGCTTCATGTGGGGTTCGATCCTACGATTTTCAGGTGGTTTCGTCGAAACTAACACCTTTAATGGGTGGTTTCACCGAGACTTGCCCTTCGCGAGGTTCGAACCTGTGCTTCTCAGGTACCTCAGCCACTAATATGCCTCTCCCCACTCATCCGGGGCAAATTCTCGCTAGAGAAAGGGTTCGGCGCGGTGACAGAGAGCTCCGTAGAGCCCTCGGCGTCCCCGGCCTGGAGGCTGACCGCGGTGGCGGGGAGGTGGGACCTGTGAGACAGGGTGCCTCCCCTGGCGGGTCACGGTTTCCAATCGGTCAGAAGGTTTAGGAGAGGAGAGGGAGGAGAGTGTGGTCAACAGTCCGCTTCAAACCGCTTGAAAATCGGACACTCAGAGGCTGAGTTACCTCTTTGTGGAACTTTTTTTATTTTTCGTTCTGAGCCTAAGTCCACTTTTTTAGGGTGCTCTTGATTTCGCGCCGTCACCCGGTGGCAAAACCTCTTTCTGTGATCCTCCAGGCCTTAGGGGGATTTTCAGAAGGTGTCCGAGAAAGGTGCATGGTCGTCGGACTGACCGTTTTCGGTCGGGAGGGTATTTTGTGGAGCCTCCGCCACCACCCCCAACTTTTTCGTACCCATGGTTAACCAAAACCCTACCCATGGTTAACCAAAATGGACTTAGAAAAAATCCACAGTTTTCAGACCTCCAGAGGGGTAGGACCCTGCTCAAAGGTGTCCGAGAATACTGCACCTTCAGCGGTCATGCCATGAGCCTCTAGACCCCTCTATATCCTCCAGGAGGACCAGGATTTGAGGAACATGTGTCCGAGAACAGTGCACCCTCAGCGGACTGGCCCTGAGCAGCTACACCCCTGGTTACATCCTCCACAGGCACCAGGATGTGACAGAATGTGTCCGAGAATAGGTCACCTTCAGCGGACATGCCTTGAGCCTCTAGACCCCTATATATCCTCCGGGAGAGGGAGGAGAGTGTGGTCAACAGTCCGCCGAGACACACAGAGAGCTCCAAACACTGCCCAGTGTGTTGGGTTCACTTACTGGGAGGCCTACAGACACACACACCTCCCCAGACAGGCCTAATTAGCCTGCTGTCTATTAAAGGTCCCCAGAGGTCAGAGAGACACACAGAGAGCTCCAAACACTGCCCTGTGTACTGTATTAAGTCACAGCAAGCCCCAATGGCTCACACTTGTCTCCCTTTAGGCCCAAAAATTCTGCCTGCTATTAAAGCTCTCTGAGGGTCCCACAGACGCACAGAGAGCTCCCAGCACTGCCCAGCACTAACCCTAACCCCCAGTACTGCCCTCAGCCCCAGCCCACTGCCCCCAAACACAGTGAGCTTCATGAGGCTCCCACAGACACACACAGAGCTCCCAGCACTGCTGGACGTCTAACTGAGGTCGCCATTGAATTCTAGATAGCTCGCTCCGTTTCTCACTTGCCGCCACAGCCTTCAGACGATCAGTCATCAGCACAAGTTCGCCTCATGAAAACCGGAGATTCATACCGATCTGCCACGCCCCACTGTGTGGTGTGTTTGTTTAGTGTGTAGCGCAGTTGACTGTGTGGTGTGTTTGTTTAGTGTGTAGCGCAGTTGCACTACGGGGTGTTGAGCTGCTTATTATGTGTAGGTTTTTAAGGATATAATGTGCATCGTGGTCCGGTGCTCCCGCCCTGTATAGCTTTTCCTTTATAGAGTCGAGCCTTTCTTTCATACCGGGGAGTCTTTCACAACTTAGGACAGAGTTGCTTCAGGTGGGATTTGAACCTGCAATTCTCAGATGGTTTTCTGGAATCTTACCCTTTGCGGGTTTCGAACCTGTGCTCATCAGGTCTGTGGTGCCGCGCCCTAATCACTAAGCCACCGTGCTGGTACATGAGCCTCTAGACCCCTCTATATCCTCCAGGAGGACCAAGATTTGAGGAACAAGTGTCCGAGAACAGTTCACCTTCAGCGGACTGGCCCTGAGCAGCTACAACCCTGGTTACATCCTCCACAGGCACCAGGATGTGACAAAATGTGTCCAAGAATAGGTCACCTTCAGCGGACTGGCCATGTGCAGCTGCACCCCTAGTAACATCCTCCACAGGCACCAGGATGTGAAAGAATGTGTCCGAGAATAGGTCACCTTCAGTGGACTGACCATGTGCAGCTACACCCCTAGTTACATCCTCCACAGGCACCAGGATGTGACAGAATGTGTCCGAGAATAGGTCACCTTCAGCGGACTGGCCATGTGCAGCTACACCCCTAGTTACATCCTCCACAGGCACCAGGATGTGAACATAATGTGTCCGAGGACAGAGCACCATCAACGGACTCTTTACCAGCTTCGAGTCCCTTGTTTTCGACTTCCAGAGGCACCATAATGTCAAAAACATGTGTCCGCCAAAGATGCACCATCAACGGACTCTCTGCGAGCTTCGAGTCCCTTGTTTTCGACTTCCAGATGCACCATAATGTCAAAAACATGTGCCCGAGAAAGATGCACCATCAACGGACTCTCTATGAGCTTCTGGGGCCTTGTTACAATCCTCCAGGAGGCTTCTGAAAAGGAGCTCTCTAGTCCCGAGATGGTACCCGGTGGCAAAACCTCTTTTTGGCATCCTCCAGGCTTAAGGGGAATCCTCAGAGAGTGTCCGAAAAAAGTGCACTGTCGTCGGACTGACCGTTTTGGCTCGGGAGGGTAGGCCATGGAGCTCGCGCCAGCACCCCCAACTTTTTTTTACCCATGGTTAACCAGTAACTATGAGTCTCTTAAGGTTCCATAAGAGAGTCATACTATGACTCTTATGGAAAAGTAACTATGACTCTGTCATAGGGTCGGGGCAAAAACGAATCTCAAGAACATTAAGGCTAAATAAATATCAGAGTTGATCCAAATGATTGAGGGAAGTTGGCTAGCAATTACCCCAATTATGGGATAAAGATTGGCTCTGAAAGAGGAAATAGCCTGGAAATTTACTGTGGGAGGAATCGGTGACTTGGTCGCACTGACAGGTGGGATTCTGTATCAGCACGGTGGCTCAGTGGGTAGGGCGCGGCACCACCTGAAGAGCACAGGTTCGAAACCCGCAAAGGGTAAGATTTCAGAAGAACATCTGAGAATCGCAGGTTCAAATCCCACCTGAAGCAACTATGTCCTAAGTTGCATATGAATCCCCGGAGAAAAATAACACACAAATCGCAATCAAACTCTGCAAACAGAATGTGGCAAACTCTGTAAACAGAGTGAGGCAAACTCTGTAAACAGAACGTGGCAAACTCTGTAACAGAACTCAGCAAACTCTGTGAAAAGAACCTGGCAAGTTCTTTAAACAGAAAATATAATATTTTGTTTTTATCTTTTTTTAAAGCCATTCGTCTCACACGTTTCACCCTAGAAAGGCGCCCGGTGTACGCCGGAGTATCCTTTCTGCCCCCGGTGATTTCGTAAAGCATCCCAGGTGCTGAGGTCCCACGGGGCCTCTACTTGGGAGGGTAGGGAATTTCGGTCGACCCCTCCCGCTCGCAGGCCGTTGCTGAGGATTGTGTAAATCAGTTGTAAAAGTCACACAGCAATCATATAATATAAAATTATATGTTTTTCGGTTTCCTAACCGTTGTCGGCAGTGGAAGTCGATTGTAAAAATCACAGGTACGGTGTTGCACCCCGCACAGTAACCGGAACCCCACGGGGTGGGCAGAGAAATCTGCCAGAACATCCAGCAGGAATGGCTGCGATGAAGAAGGGCAAGACCACAGGTCGCAAGGCTAAGTGGTCTGTAAAAGAACTAAAAACTTTGATGGAGATGGAGGAGGCTCTCGAGCAAGGCCAATACTCTGTATATTACATGAATGTGGAAATTGCAAGTCAGCTTCCAGGTAGGTCCTCCCACGAAGTGAAAGAGAAAAGACAGTGCATGAGACGGCAATCTCACAGGAGAACCACTAAGCTCTTACTGCAGCCAACAGAGGCAAACCTGGAGAGGCAGGAAATCCCTGCTGAACTCAATCTGCTGATACAGCCACGAGGGTTACAAGCAGTAACTGGCCTCAACAGAAAATGAAGGTGGCAAGCTGGTGCTCTCATTGACATGTACACTCACGAACACGAAATCAGGCGGGCGCTCACACTGGCAAGCAGGAAGGACCCGGGCGCAGCAGTGGCCATTGAGACCGCTACGGCGATGGTGATAAGGGAGGCGAGAAGAAAAGGTCCAGCGACCAAAAAGAACAGCAAAGCTGGCGAGCCGATGAAGCCCCGAAGCAAGCGAGAAATGAAGAGGGATGAGGTCCATAAACTCAGAAAACTAATGAGTACGGACCCGGCTAAGCTTGTTAGCTATGTCCTTGACGGGAGTGAAGCGACCGACTGCCCAGTCCCGCTGCCTCAATTACACGAAGTGTTTGAAAGGCGTTGGATGGGGTCAGAAGGTGCCTTCAAGGGCTTGGGAGGCTTTAAGGCCGCCAGCGGGGCGGACAACGAACACTTCTCCACCCTGTTCACCCCCGAAGAGGTGCTCACACACCTCAGAAAGACGGACAGGAAATCGGCACCAGGCACGGACGGCATCGGGCGGGATGACCTACTCCTCTGGGACCCGAAGGGTGTGAAGCTATCAAAACTCTTTGGCAGCTGGCTTGCGGCGGGGTTCATACCTCAGTGTGTAAAGCCCACGAGAACTGTACTGATACCAAAGACCTCCGACCCTCTGCTGTTGAATGACCCGAATAACTGGCGCCCAATCACTATCGGCTCGATGCTGATGCGGCTGTTCTCACGACTGCTAAATGGGCGCCTTACGAAAGCCTGCACTATCCACGACAGGCAGCGAGGGTTCAGGGACTCTCCTGGCTGTAGTGAGAATCTTCACATCCTTCAAAGTCTGGTTAAAGCCAGCAGGAGGGAGAGAAAGTCACTAGCGGTGGTGCTCGTGGACGTGGCAAAGGCTTTCGATACGGTGAC